>NC_080672.1:238394994-238766244 GCF_030247195.1 Topomyia yanbarensis
ACAATGTGCTATTGTCGAACGTAATCCTATGGCGATACGGCAAATATTCTGTTTCAGAAGCTGTTTTGCTTCGTTTCTTGCTCTTCCAATCGTATGCTAAAATTGAGAAAAAGTGACATGATAACCTAGCAAAACAATTCGTTTTGTGATCATGTATGCAATTGTTACATAATTTATAATAAATATTAGGAATTGTTCAAATTCTGCACTAAGCCTTTTTAGAGGAATTTCACGAAGATCCATCCAAAAATCTTTATAATCGTAACCGACCATCTTAGATTCCAATGAAACTTTACACATTTCACCGGCATGTAATACTAAACATTTTCTACTAAAAGTAAGATTATTTTAACTCAAGAGTATTTTTTTAAAAGGACGTAGACATTTCTACGTGCATTAATTTCAATTTTTTTGTTCGATTACCTCATTTTATACAGCAAAACATTCTGAGAACGAGTTACAGAGAATGAATATTTCTGTACGAAAAAAATGTACACTGGAAAAAATATTGTGTCATTTTCATAAAAACAAAACTGTAAATTGCCAAAAACCCATTTTTTTCTAATTTTTATATTTCGTGAACAAAACCCGAAAGAGAAAAGGAACATGTTGAATGTGATTGTATGATGGAGAACTTATCGGTAAAAAAGTTTTCTAGCAATAACTTTATGCATGTTTTTAAATTCCATACTGATTGACATACAATACTGAAATATTATTACAGAATGTAATTCTAAGAATCGTTTGATATCAAAATGCATTTAACAAAAATTTTCCGAAATGCGATATTTTTCGAGATATTTGGAATTTTGTTCCAACATAAACAGTTAATTCGTGTGATTATGCCCTTTTTAAAAGTTATTCGTGTTACCCATCATAAAATGTCAAAAATCTAATGTTTATCGTTTTAAAGACGTAAAAGAAACTTTTTCAGTGTATTTGGATCATGGAGAAGCTTTCAATAAAAAAGTTTTCCTAACAACAACTATAGACATATTTTTATAATTCATACTGTTTGCAGTAAACAATACAATTTTCTTTTTGAATAAAATTCTAAACGCCATTTTAAGTCAAAATGCTCATAACAAAAAGTTTCTAAAATGTGGTATTTCTCGAGATATTTTAAATTTTGTTTTAACAACACAATTATTGTTTTATTGTGACATTTCCATAAGTTATTCGCGATTGTAACCCATTTGAAAGCTACATGAAAACAACCAAAATATGATCGAACTATTTAGTCAATAATCAGACGCTGTGGTTGAATAGTATTTAAATTGTTTTCGTATAACTTCCAAATGGTTTGCAATATCGCATTGATGTCAAAGAGAATGTTACAGGAAATATTATGGGCCTTTTGAAAAACTTATTGTTGTTGATGGAGAAATGCGAATAACTTCTGAAATGGTCGTAATACAACAAAAGAATTGTGTTGTTAAAACAAAATGTAAAATATCTCGAGAAATACCACATTTTTGAAAATTTTTGTTAGGAGCATTTTGATTTAAAATGGCGTTTAGAATGATATTCAAAATAAAATTTTATTTTTGACTGCAAATAGTATGAATTATAAAAATATGTCAAAAGTTGTTCTTAGGAAAACTTTTTTATTGAAAGCTTCTCCATGATCTAAATACACTGAAAAAAGTTTCTTTTACGTCTTTGAAACGATAAACATTAGATTTTTGACATTTCATGATGGGATAACACGAATAACTTTTAAAAAGGGCATAATCACAAGAATTAACTGTTTATGTTGAAACAAAATTCCAAATATCTCGAAAACTATCGCATTTTGCAAAATTTTTGTTAAATATATTTTGATTTAAAACTACACTTAAAATTATATTCTGCAATAAAATTACAGTTTTGTGTGTCAATCAGCATGAAATTTAAAACAGGTATAAAGTTGTTAGAAAAACTTTTTAACCGATAAGTTCTCCATCATACAATCATATTCAGAATGTTCCTTTTCTCTTTCGGTTTTTGTTTACAAAATATAAAAAATCAGAAAAAATGATTTTTTTTGCAATTTAAATTTTTAACACAAATTTTAATTTTTATAAAAAATGACACATTTTTTCAGTATATATTTTTTTTGTACAGATATATTCATACTCTGTAAGTCGCTCTCATAAATTTTTGCTGTGTAAAATACAATAATACGTACGTAGAAATGTCTGCGCCCTTTTAAAAAATTGCTCTTGTATCAAAACATTGAAATTGTCAGAGAAAACCAAGGAGATTCATACACCGAACCCAACTTCAAAGTTTCGTTCGAATCGACGATGGTCATATTTTGTAGTCGGCCGGTTTCTCATGGAATCCCTCTATATCCTTTAATCCTAAGCAGAATCGACGGAATGCAACCTTTATATATACCTATGTGTACACAAAATTTGACTAAATTATCAGTGAACGTAATTATTTGAAATAAGAAATCATGCACAGAAACGAATATTTGTGACACTAAACCACTAATGATCGATAAAATACCGAGATTATAGGTTAAAAAATGAAGATCATTCATTCTTATCAATATCTTTCTTTGATCTAGTTTTAGAATTTCTTTTACAACTAGATTTTTTAACTTACCTTCTTCAACCGATTTATTGTTGCTTTCACTGCATGATTGGCACAATCGTCGCGGGAAACTTCATTGCCGTAGCTACATTTTTCTTTTACCATATTGAAGGTTTTGCAATCACCATCTGTGATGATGTTTGTCATTTTGACACCGTACTGCAAGGTTTCATCGAAACCTTTTAGTATTGCAACAGACTCCATTCCACTGGATGGGCCGGAAAAGTTTCTGTAGCACTTATGATTGACGGGGTTTCCTGCCTTCGCAGACCTGTTGCAGATCGAACAACGTTTGTTCAATATTGATTGACGAACAACCTTCCCAGTTCGCTCGCCTATCGTAATACTTGTGCAGGATGCCGCGTTGTACTGCGTACCATACGACCGTTTAGAATAGCCGCCGTCACACTCAACAGTTATTTGGGCAAACCCGTTGCTGTCCACCCGTCCTTCCGAGAGAGCAATTTCTCGTTCCTTCAGTAATGCTCTTTCCATTGACTTCTTGGCGGTGTTCTCAAGCAAATTGTCCGTACTTCGTTCAGTTGCATAAAATGTCTTTTTAGAAATCATTTCATGATCCAGAATAGCAAAAAAATCCGTCACAGTCCCATACGTCTGACCACTGATTAGTGTAGCGTACACGATTTTTTTCGAAAATAGATGCTCATCTTGGGGATCAATCGTCTGTCTGCTGAACTTTTCACCGCATCCATCACACTGGAGAATGATTCATGACGTACGCCATGTCGCTCAACCTATAACCCGTATAGGTGTTGGTCTGATCTGTTGTATTGATGCATGAAGCATTTTCATTAGCATCGACGGGCTCATTTTCTGAATCTTCATGAATAATGCACATTCCAAAATTCGTTTGTACACATTTGAAAATACCGAAACAAGTGAATATAATTCGAAAAATTATTGTAATGAATATAATGAATACAGATATTTCAGTGCAATGAGACCGAAAACAAATTCCAACTTGTAATAGCCTTTACAACTTCAAAACAATTTGAGAGGGATTGTGAATCTAGGACCAATATATAATACAATATTGTTTACCATTCTCATATAGAAACGATATGCAATTATTCTGGGAACCTACTGCTTAGTCGAGGCCCGGAGGGACGAGCCATTCGTTTTAGTACATCGAGGTTACAAAATGTGTAGGTGTATTCGTGTGCTTTATAATTTTAGTTGATCGAACTTCGATTCCAGAAATACGGGTTGAAGAGTGCGGTCACGCAGCAATTTTCCATGTAAATTGGTAACACCATGTGACTGAATGATGTAATACATATTAAAATGGGTGCAATATTGCTTTGGTTTCAGATCTAGATCACTAATGACCAAAAAAAGCTTTGATCAACTTGGTTCTTGGATGCCTCCAGGAAACTCACTGAATTCCTATGCCAGTGTCACACTTAATTCCAAGTAAATCCTTAACTTATTACTACATATTTGATTTCAAATCAGCGATACAATACTCCTATCGGCTTTTATTGAATTTCATTCAATTCTTTTGGTTTCGAAGTTATAGGTTGGTTATTGCGGTCACATAGGAATTTCTCACATCAACCGGTACAATCGTAATACCTCAGAGGTTAAAAATCTATTGAAATGGAATCAAATTGCTTCGATTCGCAGATTTGAATCACTGATGGGCAATCAAAGATTATTTGAACATATTGTCCACTATCCTATCAGTTGTTCTGTGATGACTGAACCGATTTTCTCAAACTATGTCTCAAATGGAAGGTATAGTATGAAGTTGGGTGTTACATCCCCACTCCGCTCTCTTCGTACTCTTATCCCTCCCCGCCTCAATCACCTTGTTCCTCTCACCCTTGGACCACCTGGAGATCCAGCATCTTATCAGCCTATACGTCTGTTGGATACTCTAGGTAAACTTCTGGAAAGGGTTTTCCTCAACAGGCTGACGTACATGGTGGAAAGTGAGAAAGGAATATCGCAGAGACAGCTCGGAGCTGCTTCTGCGATATTCGACGGTGGACACTATCCGCACAGTTATCGCGAGCGCGGGAAAAGCATTGACGCAAAATAGATGGGGTAGTCGGGTTGAGAGTTGGATGGTTCAAAGCTTGAACCTTTTCATTGATCAATTGAGGCTCCGAGTTGGCTGTAAAAAACTCTGGAGCAAAAGAAAGGTGTACAACGGAAAGACGACGAGCTCCCCACCAACGAAGTAATAGCTAGTGCCGTGGTGTTGATGAACAAGAAATGAGTAAAGAGTGTGTTTAGTGGTTATGCACGACAGAGTCCCACACAGTACAAATACAAGCCAGTCTTTTGAAGGTTTTTAACCCTCGAAGGGTTTCAATCGGTTCGTTAGATTTTTTGAGTTATTGCGTAGCACTATAAGAAAAATGCACAAAACGAACGAATAAATTTTTTTAACAATTAAAACAATAATGATCTGCAAAAATCGGTTCAGTGATCACCGAAGAACCGATGTGATTTTAATTGTGGAATATGCCCGGAACCCGGGACTTCCGATCCGATCAACTAAAAATTCCCGTGTTTCCTCATAACTAAAAGCATTTCAAATATTTAACATTTAGTCTACCAGCTTCTATTTTGTGTATTCGGAACAACTTAGCCGGAAACAATTGTAGTTGACCTAACCAATCACAGAAAGTCTTTCAAAGAACATACGGCGCAATATGATGTTACGGACGAAACAATCGGCCTAACCCCCAAATAATGGACATCTCATATATTCTACGGTATAACAACAAAGAATACTGACATGGAGGAATATATGTAGTAGGCTACCCGACTGCTGCATTTCATAATAAATTCTAACTGATATAATTTACCTATTGTTTTGATTCTTTTTTCATGCCGAAACGTCGCGGCTGTACTTCTTTTAGTTTTAAAACCCATTTTTAACACTCAGCACAAAACAATTTAGCACCACTTGCAATACACTGCACATACGTATCTGTTGAAAAACGTTGACATTTGACGTTTGTTTATAATTTCAAATTCGCAGGACGAATGAGAAAAGCGAACGAAACTTACTCCTTCTCTTTCAAGGACCAATGCAGTAGGCATCTAGAGTGTGCATATTTTCTATTGCTGTCTTTTATTCTACTGTGCTACATATATATATATATATATATATATATATATATATATATATATATATATATATATATATATATATATATATATATATATATATATATATATATATATATATATATATATATATATATATATATATATATATATATATATATATATATATATATATATATATATATATATATATATATATATATATATATATATATATATATATATATATATATATATATATATATATATATATATATATATATATATATATATATATATATATATATATATATATATATATATATATATATATATATATATGATCAAATCCATTCTTAGAATTACTATAGCTTTACGTCTCAGATCATATATCAATATATCATTTTTACGGCTGTTATATTTTGTCATTTCTTTCACGAGGCCCGGCGGCCCGTCATTTATAATTCTGCGATGAATGTAAAAAGGTGATTTTTTTTCCAAAATCTTACCACAACTGCTTGGATTTGTAGTACTAGGTCACTAACAGTCGTGTAAAGTCTCTTTGACTATATTGGCTACCACCATCGGTTCCGGAAGCCCCGATGGAAGTATCCAAATTCAGAATAACAATTACATCGGCCCTCGGAGATTTCTTGACTGATTTGACAAAGCTTGGTCTCAAATGAATGGTGTTTCATTCCCGCAAATGGTTATTAAATTTCATTCTGATCCAACTTCCAGTTCCGAAGTTACAGGTTGTGGTGTGCGGTATCATATCAAATTCCGCTTCAAGCCGATGCCGCGATGAATGCAAAAAGGTAAAAGTTTTGCTGAAATTGGTGCCAAATAACTTGCATTTGCAGTTCTAGGTTACTGACAGCCAACCGAAGTATCGTTAATCACATTGACCACCATAGACGGTTCAGAGGTTGCAGATGTGCCCGGGAAAAGGGATTTTCTTTCAAAATTAACAAACTCACATCAGTTTCCCGGAGATGGTTGGGTCGATTTTCACAAACTTAGTCCCAACTGAAAGGTATATTATCTCCATGGACGTCTATAAAATTTCATACAGATCGCCTATATGATTCCGGATATATAGACGAAATCGTCCAGTCACACATGAAATTCCCATATAAGCCAGAACTATTTTTTTTTCAAAGAGGGAACCCCGTGATATTTCAGAAATCGAATTAGTATTTTTGATGCCAAACATCTTTAAAATGCATGAAATGCTGAGATTTTATGTCATCTTGAATTTTTTTGCCTTTCTCATATAGAGAAAGGCTATGCAACCACTGAAAAAACCGACTTTTCAACAGAGGCCCGGAGGGCCGAGTGTCATATACCATTCAATTCAGTTCGTCGAGATCGGCAAATGTCTGTGTTTGTATGTATGTATGTGTATGTGCGTGTGTTTCATTTAAACTCACACAATTTTCTCAGAGATAGCTGAGCCAATTTTCACAAACTTAGTTTCATCTGAAAGATATAACAGCTCCCATAAGCTTCTATTGAATTTTTAGTTGATCCGAATTCCGGTTCCGGAGTTACGGGGTTGAAGAGTGCGGTCGCACAGCAAATTCCCATATAAACTGGTACCATCATGATGTCCAAATGACTTTAAACATATTAAAATTGGTTCAACATTACTCTAGTTTGCGGGTCTGGATCACTAATGATCAATCAATGGAGCGTAGACCACATTGGCCAGCTTTCATGGTTCATGATGCCTCAGGGGACTCACCAAGTCCCTAAGCTAATATCACACCTATTACCCAGCGAATTCTCTACCGATTTTTACAAAATTGATTTCAAATGAAAGATACAGTAATGCCATTGACTGCTGCTGAATTTCATTCTGTTCTGACTTTTGGTTCCGGAGTTACAGGTTGGTTAGTAAGCTTACACTGGAATTGCCCATATAAATCGGTACAATCGTAACACCGCAGAGGCTAAAAACTATTGAAATGGTCTCCAAATTACTTAGATTCGCACGTCTAGATCAATGATTGCCAATCAAACATTCTTTAGATATATTGTCCACTGTCGATGATTCCAGAAGTTCCGGATCCCGGGCATATTCCACAATTTAAAATGGAAGATCAAGCTTTGCAAGCCAGAGCAAACACAACCTAGTGACAAGCGACTAACGATGACCTCAAAGAAGCGTCGATGCGACTAAAATCAAAGAAAGCCCACGGTCCGGATGAAATACCAAACGTGGCGCTAAAAGCTGCGAACATGTTCAGGATGCTACTGCAGAATTGTTTAGATCCTGCTACTGCAAAAGTTTTCAGATGATGGCAATTTCCCCAGAATGTGGAAAGTAGAATAGCTGGTGTTGCTGCCAAAGTCAGGGAAGTCACCGGGCCATCTAGCCTCGTATAGGCCAACGCCGCAGCGCTGCACAAAAGAATGAGCCAGATCCTGAAGAGCCTTTCCAGAGTAGAGTACGAGACGAACGAAGGGTACAAGTCAATGCGAGTCGCAGCGGGCATACCTCATGGCTCCATTCTCGGTTCAACTCTTTGGAACGGCATGTACGACAGCACTGCGGCTACCCGGGAAAATAAAAATCGTTCGTTTTGCGTACGACGTGTCCCCAAAGGTGATGAGTGAGAGACTTGGTGGAGGTTTCGGTGACGGAGACAATAGACGCGACCGAGAGCTGGATGAACGGGGTCAAGCTACAAATAGCTCACCACAAGATGGATGTGTTGTTGGTCAACAACTGCAAAGCGGTTCAGCGGATACACCGTCGAAGGGCACGTGACTGCATCGAAATGTGCACTGAAGCAATTGGTAGTGATAAGCAACGACCGGTTGAGCTTTAATAACCACTTTGATTACACCTGAGAAAAATTGTTCTGTTAACTAATGTTTCGTCATCGATATTGTGATATGGGGTTCCTATCTAGGGTGCGGCGCTGAAGACCAAGCAGAATAGCGAAAAGCACGCTCTCGCTGGTGGTCGTACGAGTTGCGCAAGGGGTTTCCAACAAGCCAAAATAGTGACACTTAATCAAGAATTACTTCGATTTTCGAAATAATTCGGTAATCCGTCGATTACATTGGTAATCAAAAATAAGCATGGTAATTGTCTGTATTCTTAAAATAATTCGTGTAATCAACCATAAATACAATGTAATCAATTAATCATAAAGTAATCGTTAAGTAATTCATTACTACAAGACCAATTCTATTTTGATTTTCACATTTTTGCTTTCATTTTTTAAATATTTTTTTGGTATTCCACATACGAATTTCACAATACCTTTTACTTGCGACTTAGGGAAACTGTACCTAAGACGAACAGCTTATGGTTAAATAGCGAATTCGACTTATCGATTGATGCAGTTCTCGCAAACCGTAATTTTAGACCATATTCCATCAACATAGTAACTGATGCTAATAAAATTTCAAACTGAAAGATGTTTAAAGTGGTTGTGAAAATGAAGCACAAAATCGTCATTTCAAAAGTGCTATGGATAAGTTGGACACCTGGCATGGGTAAGATGGGTATATGGCGTTGGTAAAGATGAAATTAGGACAAGGGTAGAGTGAGAAGCTTCTCGACTAATAAATTATGTTTTCTGTCGGTACATCACAACGTTGCGATAGTAAAAAATAGCCAAAGGGTGTACAATTTAACAGCATTCCGCTGTGTTTCACCCAATAAATATGCCCATCTTTCCCTACCCTACTGTGTCTGTCATACCCAAAATGACACCAGTATTGTTTTGCTTAAAAATCTGATAATTTTCGTATTAGATATTAGCATTATCTACCAGAATCATTTGATATCCTCTAAAAATTACATAGCTTCAGTATATTTTAACTTTTTTTTTCAGATTGTAAGAAACGGAAGTTGTCCGTCTTACCCACAGTGCCTTAGTCCACTCTCCCCTACTTCAATTTCAGTCTGAACCTGCAATTCAGAGTATATCAAAATAATTGGCCCACAAACTCGAGCGTAATGACTATTGAAGAATAATGATCCTCAATGCTACCTACATGGTACTCTCACGTGTTCTGTTTAGCAGACTACGCCCGTTGGCTATATCATTTCTCGGGGAATTCCAAGAGTAGAAATGTTATACTTTATAAATATCGTTGGCAAAAAGGGTTTAACGATAAACTGGATCATATAACAATGTGATCAAATACAGGATTGTGCCTACTTAACATATTTTGCATTAAATAAATTGTTAATGGATCATTCTGACATGCATTCCCCGTTGAGTTTTTCAATTTCGAATCATATTTAATTTTTGGCGGAAAGGGGCTGTTGTCACATAAAAATTACTTACTTTAAAATGTTTTACCCACTAATTCTTATTATTCTCATTTTTACACAAACTATTCGGCCATTTTTTTTATCTATTTACCTATTCCAATAAAGTTCTAGGAAAAATTTAATCTGTCGATTTCGATCCTTACTAGACTTATTGAAACTACAGAGGGAAAGGTTTGCACACCTCATGCTGTTTTTAACAACTCGTCCCCAATAACTCCATGGTGTTTTGAAAGTAACAAATACAGTGCTGAAATGTCGCATTAGGGGACAACATAGCAATATATTGAATCTACTATTTGCTCTTGCATTCATCAAAAATTCTGATTTGTTTAAAGGTTCAGAATGATACCACGTTGCAGATGTGTACGAAACAATACGGTGTATTTAGATTTTCAAGCTATTATTAATTTTTTTCTAGATAATTTCAACTTTTGACAATACATTTGGGAACAACTCAACAATGAACACAATCGGTAGCATATTAAATAATGTCCCCTGACGCATATGAAGTGTTTGTTTGAGTGCTCTATTCAACTGGCACGTTTATGACGGCGCCGGTGGTTGAGTGGTAAGCGTGACCGCCAGTCATTCCAGTTGGCCTGGGTTCAATTCCAGCCGAGGTCGTTGAGATTTTTCTGAATCACCTCTCTGGCGTCGGTAAAGAAGAAGTATATCCATCTTCTATACTCTACTAACAAAAATATCCTCCTCCCGTGATACTTGTGGAGTGCGTAGTTGTATATACGGCCTCTAGCGAAAGCAAGAATCGGACTAACCATTCCTTCCCTTTCCTTCCGCGATCTACGTTCGGGCCTGGCCGGCGTCGGTATTGATTAGAAACACACTTTAGGATTACCAGGAGTTGCACATTGAAAGATGTTTCGCCAATCCCAAGCATAATTATCTACTGATTCCCTGTGTAACTTCAGCTAGTCCCGATCGATAACGGAGTAGCAGCCATGGGTGGTCGCACAAGCTCAAGCTCAAGCTCTATTCAACTGGCACGTTTACGTTAAAAAGTCGGTGCCAACAATTTTATTGTTTTACAATTCAATATTTTTAAATCTAGTGCGTTTCAGCTCCAAATATTTTTGGAATTTAATTTTTTTTTTATATTAATAAAATGGTCATTCTAAAACTAGGAATATCGGTAATATACGTAAATTGTCAATTGAATTTATTAGGCCCTAAGATATCTACTGATTTTATTTAAAAAAACAATTTAACAATTAAAACTAGGAGAAACACTTTTCGGCATTTGGTAGGCGTGCAAAGTATTCTTTGGAAATACATTCACAACGGGGCCATTCATAACAGCGGCATTCGGGGAATTTAGTAGTAGAGAGCATATTAGGGACAGAAAAGAGATTGCGGACAACGATGACAGAAACAAGACGAACACAAACTTGCACCATTATGGCATACGGAAAACAACTCGGCTGGTCTTTTTTTAGTCCAGTCCATTATTTGCATTCGGTTTTTAATAGTGTAGCAATAAATTTTCTGCTAATCTTGTAGTAGAGATCTGAGAACGATAGAAAAAAGAGAAGAACTGACTTATGTTTGGATACTCATCGCCAGCACATCCAGAACCCAAAAGAAATTGTTTATCTGAGATCTGGCGCCACAATACTTGTCTCATGACCAGACAACATGTTCGATGTCGTTATAATCCCTAGCCACAAGTTCAAAAACCGTTCTCCACAAGCCCAATATACCGGGAATGCGCATCCAACATATAATGATTTGACATGGACATCACCCGAATTAAATTACAACCCATATCTATCCCCTTAACGCAGGCGTTCGTGGACACTTTTAGGGTTAAACAATATTACCACCTTCCTAAGTGTCTACTGCTCCACGAGCTTTGCCTTCTTTCGAGTGTCCCTTGAAGTGAAAAATATATTGTAAAATTCGTTGAAGTGAATTGATCTTTCATGAAAATTACCTTCTAATGCACTCACCTTAGCTAGAGTTTGCGCCTTCTAATTACCCGGAATGGAGCAATTGGAAGGGTCCCAAACTAAGGTAATCTGGTATGACTTCTCAGATAAAACACTCAGGAGTTTCCGTGTTTTCCCCAGAAAATACGAAGAGTGCTTTCCACGCTCCATCGAACGGAACTCTATACAACTTATACTATCCGTAACGATGAAAAAATGGTCTACAGGAAGGGTTTCAACGATCCCAAGGATATCCTAAATAACGGCTAATTCTGAGACATAAACTGAAGCAGTCGGTGGAAAGTGGTGAAATTTTGATTGAATGTGCCGAAGTCAGGAGACTCAACGAGTATTGATGAGTCAGAGCACCCCACCATATTCTGGTTATTGAATTGTAAAAATTTGCAAAATTGATCCTATGTTGCCACTTCTATTTCAGATTTCTGATGTGGTTTTCGAGTCGAACCTGATGACAATATATTTTACTGTGGAGACTTGAGCGATAGTTTGACCCGTTTAAAGAAGCTGTACTCGTTCTGAATCACGTTTTATTGAAAATACGACCAGCTTTGTTTTGTTCATGGAAAACCTTATACCCGGTTGATAAGTCCAAGCAGACAAACTATCTAAAGTACCTTGCAGATCGATGGCTTTGAATCCTATTACGGAGACCTCTCCATCATCTGAAAGTTGCCTTAGCGTGTTAAAATTTACAAGATATTCATAAATGTCTTACAAGCAAAATGTACAAAAAGGGCCTAAGAGATGAACCCTAAGGAAGACGCATGCCGCTTGCCATTTTTAATATTATAAAAATTGTGTGAAATGATAAAAAAATAACAAGAAATCTTTCTATTTATCTGAATCGTCGTTTTGAATTTTTTGTCGGTTCACATGCATTGGGATTCTTGCAGTGAGAATAATCCAACAGAACTAGACTGCATCTAATAAAAATTTGCTAAGCATGAACAGTTTCAGCTTAAAATAATTGAATAATTCAAAGTAATTCCAACTCGCTTTGCTTCGAAGTAATCCAGAGTAATCGAGGAATTTTACAGTAATCGAGTAATTCATTAATAATCGTTTTTCGAAGTAGTAATCTTTATAACCATGAAGTAATCTAGGTAATTTTTTTCGGGAGTGACATGTAATCAATGCTGTTGGAAACCCCTTGGAGTTGCGATTGCGTGCAGAATAATATCTTCGGAGGCAGTATGCGGTATCGCAGAGATGATCCCCATTTGCATCTCCCTGGCGGAGAATATCAAGTGCTACAATCAATGAAACGCCAGGAACGTGAGGAAGACTGTTTGCTATATTACGGTCGTCAGTAGAGCTGATAGTTTTTTTTGATTTTTTAGTGTTTTACACTCGCGATTATTTTTATTCTCGTTTTATCTGTATATCGTTTTATTCGGTAGTACGTGTGCATTGAGGTTTCGTGACTTCAAGCACGATTACATCTGCCGGTGTGATTCGTAAAAGTGATTGTTTTTGGTTGTGATTTTTGTTTTCACTTGTTATTATCACTGCACGGACGTTAAGCTCAATTTTTTCGCCAAAAGCGACATCTGCTGGTGGGTAGTTGAGTTGTCACACGTTGCGTGCAAGTTTGCTTCCATTGACGCACGTTACCCGTTAGCGTTCTCCTGCGCATATTGCATACCCGCTAGGCGTTATTTCTACATCAAAGCATGGCTTGTACGAACTGCTCGAAAGTGGTTAATGATTCTGATCGAATCACATGTCGTGGATACTGCGGAAATTCGTTCCACATGATATGCGTCAAGATGGATTATGATGTTCGTGACGTCCTGGGAACCCACCCACGGAATCTATTCTGGATGTGCAATGGCTGTGCTGATTTATTCTCGAATGATAATTTCCGTAGAATGGCTTCGCGTTGTTGCGACATAGTGCCTGACGACAATTCTCTGAAATCTATAAAGAACGACATAGCTGATTTGAAAGATGTCGTCAAAGCTCTCTCGGTTAAAGTTGACTCTAAACCGCTATCCCCAACTATAACGCCTTGGAATCGAATTGCTGAATATAATCCAGTTTCAAACACGCCTAAGCGCAAACGCGAAGATGATTCGCCCAAAACAAAAATTCCTAATATTCGTGGATCCAAAGCTGCGTTTGAAACAATAAAAACAATTTCACCACCTGAGGAGCTGTTATGGGTTTACTTGTCAGCATTCGATCCCACCACGACGGACGATGAAGTTTCTACCCTTGTGAAAGATTGTCTGGGGGAGAATCTGCAACCGAGAATAGTTCGTCTAGTTCCTAAGGACAAGGATCTCTCATCTTTGAGCTTCATTACTTTCAAAGTTGGCGTTAGCAAATCATACAGGGATAAGGCTCTGTCCAAAGATTCTTGGCCGGAGAACATCTACTTCCGTGAATTTGTGACCAATTCAAAAATCCAACGACCTATCATCAGGATTGCGGCGGAGAAGAATCCATCTGGTGGTGGACAGTAGCGCCAAGCTGTTCCGGATAAACTCATCTGTCCAACTTCTTGTATCCCGGCGAGCGATTTAGGTCTACCTGGCGAATCGGCGACTTCTTCTGTGTCAGGTAAAGCCAAGAAGGGTATATGTCCTTCCGAAGCAATACAAGATGCTGCACGCCCTCAATGTAAATTTCACTTACAGTCTGCTGATGAACACAACTCTACCGCCGCTGTGAATCTTCAATGTCAAAAACAAAATTTGGATCCCATTGTAACGAGCTCGTCTCTTCACAGCACATTCGGCTCTACAACGATCACAGAAGGACTAAGCACTCTATGCTATGCTGGTATGACTCATCGCACCCTGGGACGCACTGCAGCTAGCACTATGGAAGCCCTTGATCCCCCTGCCACAGTCGAGCCATTGCAGCCAGCGTTCACCAGTCGTCACGGTCCTGTGTGCAGGAGTGGTGAAGGGGTCTTCCACATCGATACCAACGGCGATCAATCGCGGCATTCAAACCTACAAATATATTACCAGAATGCCGGTGGTATGAATTCAGTAATCGAAGATTATCTGGTAGCAAGTTCGGATGAATGCTTCGACATAATCGCCCTCACAGAGACGTGGCTTAGCGATAGCACTCTGTCAGTGCAAGCATTTGGTGCCAACTACGATGTTTTCCGAACTGATCGCAGCTCACGCAACAGTCTCAAGGCTACCGGCGGCGGGGTACTTGTGGCTATCCATCGTCGATTGAAAGCGCAACTGATTGACGATACTTTGGGGGTCTGTGTCGAGCAGGTGTGGGTGCGAATCAAACTGGCTGGCTACGCACTTTTTCTTTGCGTGGTTTATCTTCCACCGGACCGCACTCGCGATTCGACATTGATTGATTCACATACTGAGTCACTGGAACGGATTTCCGCTCAAGCAAGCCCGGTTGATGAGATCCTGATTGTTGGTGATTTCAATTTCTCCGGATTAAAATGGCGCTGTGCTTCTGACGGATTTATGTTCGCTGATCCCGAACTGTCATCTTTTCATGCTGATATCACCAGTTTGCTTGACTGCTACAGTCTAAATCTGCTGCGCCAAACGAATAATGTGGTGAACGAGAACAACAGAATCCTTGATCTCTGTTTTTCGAGCAAATCTGACTACGCGCCAAAAGTTACCGCAGCACCGTTCCCCCTGGTAAAGACTGTTAGACACCATCCTCCCCTGCATATATTGCTTGAAGCGATTCGAGTGAAGCATGACTGCAATGCTTCTGACACCGTCAGCTATAATTTTAGAAAAGCCAACTATAATAGCATTATTGACTTCCTGTCGAATATCCACTGGACTGAAATTCTCGACAATGATGATGTCAACGTTGCAGTGCAGACCTTCTCCAATGTTATGAGCTATGCTATCGATCGCTATGTACCCAAAAGAAGTGGCCTTCAATCTAAGCACCCAGCGTGGCACACTGCCGAGCTGAGACGGTTAAAAGCGACTAAAAGAGCCGCTCTGAAGAAGTACTCCAAGTTTGGAGGCTACGTGCTGCGACAACACTACGTTCATGTTAACCAAGTCTATAAAAAGACATCGAAGCGTTGCCATGCCGATTACTTGCGAAACGTGCAACGTAAGTTGAAGTCCGAACCTAAAACATTCTGGAAGCATGTAAACGAGCAAAGAAAGGAATCCGGGTTGCCTTCAACGATGAGCTATGGAGGACGTATGAGCTCTAGTTTACAGGAGATCTGCCAACTATTCTCTGAAAAGTTCGCGAGTCTTTTCTCCAACGAGAAACTGACACCGACCCAGGCTTCACGCGCGGCTCTCAATGTACCTCAATCATACCAGACTTTGAACTCTATCAATATCGACAATAATATGGTACAACTGGCGATTAGGAAAATGAAGGCTTCAACCTCGGCAGGCCCAGATGGTATACCAACTATTATTCTAAAAAAATGCTCTGCCGGTCTAATTGAACCTCTTTGTCATCTGTTTCAATTGTCGCTAACAACCGGAGTATTTCCCGAACTCTGGAAATCCTCCTTCATGTTTCCAGTTGACAAAAAAGGTGATAAAAAGGTAGTTGACAACTACCGTGGTATTACAACGCTAAGCGCAGTTCCTAAGCTGTTTGAAATGGCTGTGTTGGAACCCATCTCCAGCCACTGCAAACAGTATATCTCCGAGACTCAGCATGGATTTATGCCGAAACGTTCAACATCTACGAATCTTCTGTCGTTCACAACATATGTTACAGATGCTATGTCGAACGGCCTTCAAACTGACGTTATCTACACGGACCTTTCAGCTGCTTTTGACAAGATAAATCACGCTATTGCAGTGGCAAAACTGGATAGACTCGGCTTTGGTACCAATATTCTCCGTTGGATGCAATCGTATCTCAGTGATCGTCGCCTAGCAGTCAAGATAGGTGATTGTGTATCCGAAGAGTTCTTTGCTTCATCTGGTATTCCGCAAGGTAGCCATCTCGGTCCATTGATTTTTCTTCTGTATTTCAACGACGTTAACTTTTGTTTAGAAGGACCACGGTTGTCTTTCGCCGACGACCTCAAGTTATACCATAGAATCCGGAATACTGATGATGCAGCTTTCCTTCAACGCCAACTGGAAACCTTTGCGGAATGGTGCGAGATCAACCGAATGACCCTAAACCCCAAGAAATGTACGGTCATTACGTTCTCGAGGAAAAAAACGCCAATTCGATTCGATTACTGTCTAGCTGAATCCACAATTGACAGAGCGAATTGCGTCAAAGATCTCGGAGTTTTTCTCGATGAACAACTGACGTTTAAACAGCATATCAGCTATATTGTCGCAAAGGCATCACGCTGTTTGGGGTTCATAATGAGAATATCTAAGCACTTTTCAGATATTTACTGCTTGAAATCTCTCTACTGCTCACTCGTTCGATCAACTCTGGAATATTGTTCAGTTGTGTGGAACCCTCATTATCTCAACGGTGTCCATCGAATTGAGGCAGTACAGCGCAGATTTGTTCGGTTTGCCCTTCGTCGATTGCCTTGGAGCAACCCTCACCAGCTGCCAAGTTATGAAAGCCGGGGTTTGCTTATTGGACTCGATACATTGCAGGTGCGACGGGATCTATTCCGTTCTATGACGATTTCGGATATTTTGCAAGATCGAATTGACTGCCCCGAGCTTCTCAGTGCGATAAACATGAACGTTCGCCCTCGCGCCCTTCGCAATAATTTATTCCTCCGATTACCTCTTCGCCGGACTAACTATGGAGTAAACGGTGCCATCATTGGTTTGCAGCGGACCTTCAACAGAGTTTCATCCGAGTTCGATCTTCACATTCCACGTAGCAGATTACAATTTGACTTTTTAAATAGATTAAGAAATTATCATTAGGACCACACTGTGTCTGTTGATATTAATTAATTATAATAAATAGTAAATAAATAGTAAGATGATGAGAATTGATTCGATGGTCACGTGGCAGTAGGAATTGGACAATACGGAGAAAGGAAAGTGGACCTATCGACTCATCCCAAACCTGTCAACGTGGATCAATAGAAAGCACGGAGAGATGACCTTCCGCCTGAAATAGCTCCTGTCGGGCCACGGCTGCCTTAGGAAGTATCTTCATCGATTCGGGTACGCAACGTCACCATTATGGCCGGAGTGTGAGAACGTCGAGGAGATACCGGAGCATGTGGTCTTCGAATGTCCGAGGTTTGAAGCGACGTGCAGGGAACTACTTAAAACTATCTCAGTAAAACTGATGCACTGTTATGTTTACTAAGAATCAGAACCAAATACTTTGGATCCATCCATAACCGATTAACAATATCGGGTCCATGGTGACACCAAACCTGATTCAAATGGTGCCTATATCGTAGTGTCTTTGCGTTGAACTTTACGTCTGATTAATTGTTTCAAGATGTCTATGATCAGTTGCACGGTATTGGAGCATAGCGAGCCGTAGTGTATGTCCACAGACTGAAATACATGCAGCTAATTTCTATATCAAAATAGTACATAATATGAAAAGCATAATTATGCGTAATCAGTAAAATAATTTCATATAACTTCTTTCAAATAATATCGCCGAATCTACATAGCATGAGTTCATTCACCCACTCTTTCATCCAATGTGTGTTCATTCCTACTTAGTTGCTGTAATTGTTTTTTGCTATAAAATTTCCTCATCCCTGATACTTACAGATACAGTAGCTTTTATCTACACATATAACACACTATGGGTTCAGTCTGCGTTTCATCGGTATAACGCCACATACCATTTTTGTGACATTGGTGATCTAGAGGATATGTAGATAGCCAGTAGTCACCCCTATTAGTTCCTCTAATAGTTTTAATATTGATTATGCTCAAGGTGACAAGGCCCATTGAAAATCATTTTGTATTATTTATGAGGTAGCAAGTGTCCACTAGAGTCTATTCTGGTTGATTTCCAAAATGTGAAATAAAGTATGATCAAGTTCCTTGATGAATAGATTGCATTTTTCAAAGTATGTGATTTATATGAACATCCAAAAAGGTTTATTTGGAAAATTAGCATACACCACTTTCATATGGGATTAGAACACAGCTCGATATTTTCCTAATTCCGGAAGGGGATTTTTAGTTAGTCAAAATATGCTATTTTTGCTTTACAAAGTCACATTTGATCTCTTTCAGTAATCTTTCTTCATGTATAGGATGTTGTCTTCAAAACTTTCGTCAATTATACATTATCATCGGTATAGTACCACCGCCACATGACATTGTTGAGACATTGATGATCTAAAGGAATTGTGATCAGTCAGTGATCGCCGCGTTTAGTTCCTCTAAATATTTATAATATCAATTGATTGGTTATGCTCAAGTTGGCAAAGCTTATTGAAAATCATTTTATATTATGTATGAGCTAGTGAGTTTGCATTAGAAACTATTCTGGTTGATTTACAAAAAGCTTAGCTTAGCTCACCTTAGCTTAGGTAAACTGCTCTTAGTTTCACTTCGTGATTGACCGAGTAAGTTCAAATAAACAACGAACCAAAAAAAAATGATGCTTGGGAGGAGAAAATCATTCTTACTGTGGATGTTTCAATGACTCAACATTTTCATAAAATGGTCCAAAACGGCGCTGTCATATGCTGTCCTACCGGGGATAGAAAGGAATGTTAGTTTGACACTCGCTGACCGTTAGTAGGAGAGGGAAAAGATCAGGCAATATGTTGGTAGACAATACGATCTTAGTAATATGCACGAAAGTCAAGTGCGATCAATTTCCGAAAATTTTCATCGAGCAACTTGAACTCTGGCAGCCGTTCATTGGAAGTGTTGCTTCTTATTTATACTTCAACGATCATTTTCAGATTTTTTGGCTTGTTTTTTTTATTAGTTTATAGCTAGCTTGAGTTTGTGCGACCGCCCATGATAACAAAAGGAAAAGAACAAAACAATCGCAAAAAATTAATCGAAGGTCATAAACAAAATGAAGCGATAACAGGAAACTATCGAATTTATTCATGAAGAGAAAATGAAACAAAAAGATGAGCGGCCTAAATAAGCAAAAATAAAGTACACTAGTAGCTCACGCACGTGTCATATGTTCCCCTTCCCTGCCGGCATACGACCACAGATGCCACCGTCGTCGCTAATATCGCTTCCATTCGAAACGAAACTGAGTCAACTTCAACAACTTCGACCGCTGTAAAAATGTATGAACTGACATCGGTTGATGCCAGAACCCGCAAACGGTATAAAGCGGTTCGTGCCCCGGTTGGCACCGCGGGAAGGTAAGGGATAGGAGTGCTGTATCAAAGGTGAATGCCAGCATAGTGTGGCCTCATGTTGCACAATAATACAGCATTGTCGACCTATTCTGGTTGATTTCCCAAAAATGAAATAAAGTACGATCAAGTTTTTTATCGATTTCCGCAATATCACGCCAACTCACAACTCTTTGATGAATACGTTGGAATTTCTCATAATGTATGATTTATATCATTATGCATCAAGTTTATTTGGAAAATTAGGATAGATCACTTGCATATGCGATTAGGACACTGACTCACATACTCGATTTTCTTCCGGATTCCTGAAGGTGATTCTTAGTTAGTCGAAATATTCTATCGTGCTAGTATAATGTTTTACAAAATCACATTTGATCTCTTTCAGTTATTTTTGTTCATGTTTAGGACGTTGTCTTCAAAAAATTCGTCAATTGATGTATAATAATCGAAGGTTTCTGTGCAAATATACAAAAAACATATTTTAGCTCAGAAAATAGATGTTATTTATAAAAAGCACAATTCAATTCAGTAATTATGTTGAAATTAATGATATAATCAACAAAGAACCTATATTTGAAAGGAAAAATCAAATATTCGTTATTCGTTGTTCACAACATCGCAATCAAGATGTTATCCCTGAATTGCTGCAACTAATCAAACTAACGCAAACGCCTACTAACGTTTATTTTTGTGATTTTCATCCACTACCGGTGTATGCGTACGCATACAAACAAGGATCCGTGGAGCTTGCTGCAATTGATGGAAAATATGGAATTTCCCAATGAAAATCTTAGAATTTTCGTGAAAACTGAATATACATTAGACGTAAATATTACGTAGAATGCTCCAGTATATTTTTTGAATCAATTAGAGCGTATGCACAATGCATAGGTAGGTTATGAATAAAATTAGGAAAATCGTAAAATTTTCATGGAAAAGTCGGAAAATTCCATTAAACTAAAGTTCCAATGTGTGCTTTAGAGAAATAGAAACACACTGAAATACAAAAAAGAGTATGTCATCGCTTTATTTTCGAAGATATTAGCGTGGAAACGCACGGAAGGCAAAAGTTTTCCCGGTCTAAGGTAATGCATTCGGAAAATCGGGAGAATTTTCACGAAAAATTTCAACCAGATAAAAGTTGAATAAATTCTGCAGGGATGTATGTTTTTTGTTTTGGGGTTTTAGTTAATTTTCTCATCCATTTTCTCGAAAAACTAACTTTTTCCTACTGTTTTGCGACGCGAGTTACGATGGCCTTAAGAGACATGATCTTCTACAATTAACAAAAAAATCAAAGCTTTTTGAGCGATTTAGTGGAGGGGCTAAGGCATGGTCTTTATTAATCACATAATAAAGGTTCAAGTTAATTTTATTAATACCTCGGCATGCAAAAAATGTATAACGTTAAAATCGTTATCAATATGATGGCTTCATTCGTCAGTACAGTATTAAAATTCGCACAAAAAACGGGTGTTACACGCAAGCCAATGATTAAATTTTAAGAGCATTTATAGTATGTTTATAAAAGTGCACGACAAACCTACATGATGGTTGAATCAGTTTATTTGTACCCTGCGTGTTTGGCTAGCGTATCATCTACTGCCCCCACAAACATTCAAACTATTCACTATGAACACCATAAAAGCACCTAACAAGAATTCTTTTTAATCAGTTTGATTTTTCATTGCGCCTGAGCTAGAAAATATACTAGCTTCCCACAGAAATACGCCATATACACCTCAGAGAGCTTGGAAGCGCCCTACGAGTTGGAATATTCTATCCACTACCATCTCATGAGCTCAAATACTCATACCAACGCCCCAAAGAGATACAGTATATGCGCCCCACAAAATCTGAAAGCGCCCGGCAAGTTAGGATAGACTATTCGCATAACGCCCCATGAGCATACTACCTACCCGTTAGCCCAACATACTCATACTACTGACCCATAGAGCCTGAAAACGCCCTGCAACTTAGGATAGATTATTATAAATTATTATAAAGATCATAAGCTTAAATACTCATTTATATGCGCCCCAAACATACTGAAACCGGTTGAAAGCGCCTTGTAAGTTTGGAAAGTTTATTGCCCACCTATCTAATTGCCAGGCGAGCCACGGGAATATCATACTAGCTCTCCAGCGAGTGTGGAAGTTCTCTGCAATATATGGAAATATCATACTAGCGCCCAATACAGTCTCGGAGTGCCGTGCGATCTATGAGAATATCGGACTTGCGCCCTAGGCAGTTTAAGAGAGCCCTGCGACCTATGCGAATATCAAACTGGTGCCCGAGAGACTCTGAGAGCGCCCTGCGAGCAATGTGAATATCATGCTGGCGCCCCATAGAGTCATATTAGCGCCCTGTGAGCTATGAGAAGTAACGACGCTGAATCCCTCTGGATAAAGACTCGACACGTCAATCGTTTGTTTACCATTTATCTGTCAGTGTCATTCCAATCGAGCACAAGACCTGTCAATGGCCCTCGTTCCAGAAGGATTCGAAGCGATTTTCTTCGGAATGAGGGCTTTAGACAGGTCTCGTGCTCGATTGGAATGACACTTACTGATAAATAATAAGAATAAGATAGAGATGGCGAGTCTTTATCCAGAGGGATTCAGCGTCTTTAATGCGAAGCACCCCAGCGAGTGCGGAAGCGCTCTCCGAGATATGGGAATATCATATTAACGCTCCAGAGAATCTTAGAGCGCCCTACGAACTATGAGAATATTAGACTAGCGCCCTAGAGAGTTTGAGAGCGCCCTGCGAACTATGTGAATATCGTAATAGCACTCGATAGAATTTATGAGCGCCCTGTCCAATCCATGAGAATATTAAACTAGCGCCCCAGAGAATTTGTAAGCGCCCTGTAATCTAAGAGAACATCAGACTAGTAACCTAGAGAGTTTGAGAGCGCCCTGCGAGCTATGGGAATATCATACTAGCGTCCCAGAGAATCGAAGACCGCCCTGCGAGATATGTGAATATCATACTAGCGCCCCATAGAGTCTCGGAGCGCCGTGCGAACTATGAGAATATCGGACTTGCGTCCTAGGGAGTTAAAGAGAGCCCTGCGACCTATGCGAATATTAAACTGGTGCCCGAGAGACTCTAAAAGCGCCCTGCGAGCAATGTGAATATCATGCTGGCGCCTCATAGGGTCATATTAGCACTATAGGGAGCTTGAGAGCGCCCTATGAGCTATGAGAAGCACCCCAGCGAGTGCGGAAGCGCTCTCCGAGCTATGGGAATTTCATATTAACGCTCCAAAGAATCTTAGAGCGCCCTACGAACTATGAGAATAACAGACTAGCACCCCAGCGAGTTTAAGAGCGCCCTGCGAACTCCGTGAATATCGTAAAAGCGTTTGAATCTAAGAGCGCCCTGCGAACGATGAGAATATAAGACTAGTCCCCTAGAGAGTTTCAGATTGCCCTGCGAGCTATGGCTCGAGAGAGCCTGAGAGCGCCCAGCGAGCCATGTGAATATCATTATAACGGCCCATAGAGCCAAACTGGCGCCCTGCGAGCTATCAGAATACCATACTAGAGCTCCAGCGAGTGTGGAAGCGCTCTTCGAGCTATGGGAATATCATACTGGCGTCCTAGAGAGTGCAGAAGCGTCCAGCGAACAATGAGAATATCAGACTAGCGCCCTCAAGAATTTGAGATTACCCTACGAGCTATGGGAACAAAATACGTGCGCCAGAGAGAATGTGAGAGCGCCCTGCGAACAATGTGAATATCATACTAGAGCCCCATAGAGCCATACTGACGCCCTAGAGAGCCTAAGAGCGCCCTGCGAGCTATGAGAATATCAAACTAGCGCCCTAGTGAGTTTTAGAGTGCCCTGGAGTTATGGGAATATCGTACTAGCGCACGAGAGAATCTGAGAGTGCCCTGCAAACTATGAAAATATTTGCTAGCGCTCCAGAGAATTTGTGGGAAACCTAGAAACTAAGAGAACATCACACTAGCGCTCTAGAGAGTTTGGGAGCGCCATGCGAGCTATGGGAATATCGTACTGGCACCCCAGAGAATCCGAGAGCACCCTGCGAACTATAGAAATATCAGACTAACGCCCCAAAGAATCTGTGAGCACCCTGCGAACTATGAAAACTATGAAAAGAGGTTGGGAGCGCCCTGCGAGCTATGGGGATATAACACTGGCACCAGAGAGAATCTGTGGGCGCCCTGCAGACGATGATAGTTTCAAAATATCCTAGAGAGTTTGAGAGCGCCCTGCGAGGAATATCATGCTGGCGCTCGACAGAATCTGAAAGCGCCATGATATGCTGGCTGCGAGCTATGTGAATATCATTCTAGCGCCTCATAGAATCTCGGAGCGCCGTGCGAACTATGAGAATATCGGGCTTGCGCCCTAGGGAATTTAAGAGAGCCCTGCGACCTATGCGAATATTAAACTGGTGCCCGAGAGACTCTGAGAGCGCCCTGTGAGCAATGTGAATATCATACTGGTGCCCCATAGAGTCATATTAGCGCACTGCGAGCTATGAGAAGCACCCCAGCGAGTGCGGAAGCGCTCTCCGAGCTATGGGAATATCATACTAGCACTCCAGAGAATCTTAGAGCGCCCTACGAACTATGAGAATATTAGAGTAGCGCCCTAGCGAGTTTGAGAGCGCCCTGCGAACTATGTGAATGTCGTAAAAGCGCTCGAGAGAAGCTAAGAGCGTCCAGCAATCTATGAGAATATTAGACTAGCGCCCCAGAGAATTTGTAAGCGCCCGGCAAATTAAGATAACATCAGACTAGTAACCTAGAATGTTGTGTGAATATCATACTAGCGCCTGAAGAGCTTGAGAGCGCCCTGTGAGCTATGATACTACGTATCATATTGGGGCCCTAGCGAGCATGGAAGCACTCTTCGAACTATGGGAATAAGATACTGGTACCCTAGAGAATCTGAGAGAACCCTACGAACTATGGGAATGTCAGATTAGCGCACTAGCGAGTTTGGGAGCGCCCTGCGCTCGAGAGAATATGAGAGCGCCCTACGAGCTATGTGAATATCATACTTGTGCCCTATAGAGTCATACTGGCGCCCTAGAGAGCCTGAGAGCGTCCAGCGAGCTATGAGAATATCATTAGAACACCCCAGCGTGGAAGCGCTCTCCAAGCTATGTGGATACCACAATAGCACCCCATGGGGTCTCGGAGCGTACTGCGGGCTATGAGAATATCAGACTAGCGCCAATGTGAGTTTTAAAGTGCCCGGCGAGCTATGGGAATATCACACTGGTGCCCCAGAGAATCTGAGAGCGCCCTGCAAACTATGACAATATCAGACTACCCTACAGAGGTTGAGAGCGCCCTGCGAGCTGTGGGAATATCATGCTGGCGCTCGAGATAATCTGAGAGCGCCTCGCGCGCTATGCGAATATCATACTAGCGCCCCATAGTCATACTAGCGCCCTAGAGAGCTTGAAATCGATCTGCGAGCTATGAGAATATTATACTAGCGCCCTAACGAGCATGGAAGCGCTCTCCGAGCTATGGGAATATCATACGAGCAGCCCAGAGAGTCTGAAAGCGCCCTACGAACAATGAAAATATCAAACTAGCCCCTAGTGAGTTCGAGAGTGCCCTACGAGCTATGGGAATATCATGCTGGCGCTCGAGAGAATCTGAGAGCGCCATGATATGCTGGCTGCGAGATATGTGAATATCATTCTAGCACTCCATGTAGCCATACTAGCGCCCTGCGAGCAATGAGAATACCATACTAGCGCGCCAGCGAGTGTGAAAGCGCTCTCCGAGCTATGGGAATATCATACTGGCATCTTAGAGAGTTCGAAAGCGCCCAGCGAACAATGAGAATATCAGACTAGCGCTCTCAAGAGTTTGAGATTACCCTACGGGCTATGGGAACAAAATGCTTGCGCCAGAGAGAATCTGAGAGCGCCCTGCGAGCAATGGAAATATCATACTAGCGCCCCATAGAGCCATACTAACGCCCTAGAGAGTTTGAAATCGGCCTGGAGCTATGAGAATATCAAACTAGCGCCCTAGTGAGTTTTAGAGTGCCATACGAGCTATGGGAATATCGTACTGGCGCCCTAGAGAATCCGAGAGCGCCCTGCGAACTATAGGAATATTATACTAACGCCCCAAAGAAGCTGTGAGCGCCCTGCGAACTATGAAAATATTGGACTACCGCCTGAAGAGTTTGGACTACCGCCTGAAGAGTTTGGGCGCTCGAGAGAATCTGAGAGCGCCCTGCGAGCTATGGGAATACCATACTAGCTCCCCATACAGCTATACTAGCGCCCTGGAGAGCTATGAGAATATCGAACTAGCACCCTAGTGAGTTTGAGAGTGTTTATGCTAGCGCTCCAGATAACTCGTGAGCGCCCTGCAAACTAAGAGAATATCGAAGTAGCGCCCAAGAGAGTTCGAGAGCGTCCTGCTAGCTATGGGAATATCATCTTGGCGCTCGAGAGAATCTGAGAGCGCCTCGCGAGCTATGTTAATATTTTATTAGCGCCCCATAGTCATACTAGCGCCCTAGAGAGCTTGAAATCGATCTGCGAGCTATAAGAATACTATACTAGCGCCCCAGCGACCAAGGAGGCGCTCTCCGAGCTATGGGAGTATCATACTAGCGCCCCAGAGAGTCCGAAAGCGAGCTATGGGAATATCATACCGGCGCCAGAGAGAATCTGAGAGCGCCCTGCGGACGATGAGAGTTTCATAATATCCTAGAGAGTTTATCATGCTGGTGCTCAAGGGATTCTGAGAGCGACCTGTGAGCTCTGTGAATATCATACTAGCGCCCTGAAGAGCTTGAGAGCGCCTTGTGAGCTATGATATTAAATATCATACTGGGGCCCTAGCGAGTATGAAAGCATTCTCCGAGCTATGGGAATATCATACTGGCACTACGAACTGTGGGAATGTCAGATTAGCGCCCTGCGAGCTATGGAAATATCATACTGGCGCCAGAAAGAATCTGAGAGCGCCCTGCGAGCGATGAGAATATGAGGCTACCCTAGAGAGTTTGAGAGCTATGTGAATACCATACTTGCACCTCATAGAATCATACTAGCGCCCTGGAGAGACTGAGAGCGCCCAGCGAGCTATGAGAATATCATAATAGCACCCCAACGAGTGTGGAAGCGCTCTCCGAGCTATGTGGATATCGCAATAGCACCCCACAGGGTCTCGGAACGCCCTGCGAGCTTTGAAAATGACAAACTAGTGTCCCTGCGAGTCTGAGAGCACCCTGCGAATATCATACTGGCGCCCCATAGAGTCATATTAGCGCCCTGTGAGCTGTGAAAAGCGCCCCAGCGAGTGCGGAAGCGCTCTCCGAGCTATGGGAATATTATACTAGCGCTCCAGAGCATCTTAGAGCGCCCTACGAACTATGAGAATATTAGACTAGCGCCCTAGCGAGTTTGAGAGCGCCCTGCGAACTATGTGAATATCGTAAAAGCGCTCGGGAGAATTTATGAGCGCCCTGCAATCTATGAGAATATTAAACTAGCGCCCCAGAGAATTTGTAAGCGCCCGGCAAATTAAGATAACATCAGACTAGTAACCTAGAGTGTTTTGTGAATATCATACTGGCGCCCTGAAGAGCTTAAGAGCGCCCTGCGAGCTTTGAAAATGACAAACCAGTGCCCCTGTAAGTCTAAGAGCGCCCTGCGAGCTATCGGAATATCATACTAGCGTTCTACGAGTTTTGCATATATCATATTGGCGCCCCAGAGAGTGTGGAAGCGCCCTACGAGCGATGGGAACATCAGACTATCGCCCGAGAGAATTTGAGAGCGCCTTCCCGAGCAAACGAAAAGCCCATAATACCCTCATACTCATGGGGTTTGACATGGGTGTTTGAAATGGGTTCAACCCATGAAAACACCATCACCATGGTCCGGTGGATCCCATATAAAATACCCTATTTATGGGTTACTAAGACCATTTTATGGTGTCTTGATGGTTGTGAATTTTGGCACGGACCATGTTTATGGTCTTTTCAAGGGGCTAGGTGGTGTTTGAACCCATGAGTATTTGCTTGGGTTGCGTGTCTTGTAAGTATCAAACTAACGTTGAAACGCTCTGCGAGGTGTGGGAATATCATACTAGTGCTTTCAAGTATCTGAGGGTATCCTGCGAGCTATGAGCATATCATACCAGTGCCCCCTACAGTCTGGGATCGCCATGTGAGTTATGAAAATATCATACTAGCGCGGCAGGGAGTTTGACAATACCCTACGAGTTTGAATAGATTCACAAAATTCCAATTAGCTGGATGTTTTTTTACGAGCATAGGGTCATTAAATTTGTCTTCCAGAATGATAAGGCCAACGGAATTTTTTTTGATTCAAAAAAAAATATTTTTTTCGGATCCAGGAGCTGGTTAGTCGCCGACTAACCGTGACTAACCGCAACTACAGCACTGACTCTCTTCTGTTCCTGATATAACTGCTTCAACACCGATGTTGGAAATAATCCACATTTGCATTCTGTATTCCTAGTTTTAAGATAGCTGTATTTTTGTCATAAAAATATTCTTTCCCACCTTGTATATCGAACTGCATTCCTAGTTTTAAGGTAGCTGTTCAATTTCTCATAAAAAACTGTTCCCCTTTCAAACTGTATTCTTAATTTAAAAATAGCTGTACAATTTTTCGTAAAAAAACTTATGTTCCTCCTTTTGTATATCAAACTCGATTCCTAGTTTTAGGATAGCTGCAAAAAAAATTTCTGAAAACCTATTGTATCCTACTTTTGTATATAGCATTGCATTTCTAGCTTTAAAATTGCTGTAAAAAATCCCCCTTGTTGTAAAAAATATTTCAAATTTGTAACCTTCTAGTTTTAAGATATCCAAAATGTAAAAAAATGAATTTGGCACCGCTAAGCTAACGCATTTGTGCCTAACAAATAAACGAACTAAATAAAAAAAACCTGTTTTAATCCACCTAGTGGTGCTATTGTGCCTTTTTCATTTGTCCAAACTACGATTCCATGGCTGATTATGTTCAATGTATATTACCTATTCAGTACGATTTGCACATACATACAATGAATCGACAGCCAAGATCTTGAGATACGATGTGACGACACTGAAACATCGCTTGAAACTAGCGGCGGATCAAGGAGGAAGATCCGAGGGGTCTGGATCCTGCCTAAAATTTTCAACTTGTTAAGAAATTTTAAACTAGTTTTAATTTTAAAGTAGCAACCCCTCATTGCATACTCCTACCTAAGCCTATATACACCCAAAGCTCGGCCGTAATACCTTTACGGTAATAATAAAAAAAATGCTCTAATAGCAAGACGTTTCATGCTAAAACGGTCCCAACAAAAAATTCCCCAAACGGCAATACCAACACATTCAAATCTCTTCTGCATCGCACTCATGTTTCATCAATTCTTATTCAATAAATATTAACGCGTCGAATTGTCTGGAAGTGTGTACCACTTCGCTTGTCATTGTATTGCGCATCGAGCAAAGCGAACATAATGATGATAGAGACGAGTTTCGATTTTTTCTACGCGACACATTCCGTATTTGAAGTTCGGCTCACACTCGGCTAGCTTCAAAGCACAGTCAGAAAAAAAAACGACTCGGAATAGTGGTGGGGTACTTCGGCCGGCGTTAAATTGAAATTTCTTTTCTATCACGGACGTTAACAGCAAGGTAGCGACTGCACAAAACATGAATAGTCCTTCCCGTCATGTATGGGAAGCAAGACCTATGGTTTGGATCCACGTATCCGAACCGAGGGTCCAGATCCAGACACTTGTCTGGATCTAAGCACCAGGTCTGGGTCTGGTTCAGGTCCGGACTTGGTAAGGGGAAAAGGGGATGGGCTAAATTCGGGTACTGGTCCGGTTCCGGGTACTGGTCCAGATCCGGGCACTGGTTCGGAATTTCAGATCTGGGCACTGGTCTGGATCCGGGAGGTCCGGATTTGGGCACTGGTCCGGATCTGGCAGCTAGGCCGGATCCGGAAACCGACTAAACTTTTTATTCCACTATCCAACCTACCCAGTAAAAAATCCGTAATTCTGACTGGTTTCTGCCAATATTGGGCCAGATTCCAGCCTGAATTTGGTCAGAGATCCACCAGGATTCCGGTTGTGATATGTGCACAGCACATATTCCCGAACCCACAGCAACCATACATCCTGAAAGACCTCACTAGCTGAACCACGCTGTGAGAAAATAATTCATTCCTACAATATTGAACTGCTTACGCGTCAAATGCAAATGCACGCGCAAGCGGGGTAAAGACCCAAAGGTCTCAAGAATTCTGACATGACAAAAACGTGTCCTGCTCATATTCCAACTCTTAGTTCCCAAGCGCATTCCGCGCAAACTGCCTTCTCCGAATTCTCTCCCATTCTTTCAAGTTATTCTCTCTTACGTTGCATTGACCATTATTTACATAATAGATATACATAACTGACTCCAAGCGCCTCCAGTAGGAAGAATTGTAGACAAGGTAATTGAATAAAACATTCACTGTCTAACCAACAACGAGTGTACGTCTTTCTATTTAGGAAGAGAGAAAACGCCACATGGCGACCTAGTGACAGTAATACTGCCTTAAGATGGATGACCAAGTGACAATAATACTGCCTTAAGATGAATGATCAAGTGACAGTGATACTGCCTTAAGATGAATGATCAAGTGACAGTGATACTGCCTTAAGATGAATGATCAAGTGACAGTGATACTGCCTTAAGATGAATGATCAAGTGACAGTGATACTGCCTTAAAATGAATGATCAAGTGACAGTAATACTGCCTTAAAACGAATGACCAAGTGACAGTGATACTGCCTTAAAATGAATGATCAAGTGACAGTAATACTGCCTTAAAACGAATGACCAAGTGACAGTGATACTGCCTTAAAATGGGCCTATTTAACTCAAAAAAAAGTAGTGAATACTGGTGATCACCAAACACAGGTGATCAACCATTTAGAAAATCATACTGATACACTCGAACAGAGTGAAATTAAATTATGGTTAATCTTGGTGCTAGTAGGTGCACAATTCCTACTAGTATTATACAAAATCCATAAAAAACAATCGCGCCGACAGGCGTTAAAAGCAGCCAGGAGCGTTGCTGCGATAAACAATGCTTAAAAACAGACTGAGTGATAGACACATGCAGTGTTGATAAAAATAAGAAAAGTGCAAACCAAATAATTAGCTGACCCGGAGAACAACGATGGTGTTCTGGAATCCAATTTTACATTTTGTTCATCACATTCGCCACCACCTCCTCCCTGGAAGCCCGTCAGGAACCCCCGGTTGGTAGTAACGAATCCATTTTACATTTTGACACATGTTGCTGAAATTTGAATTAAATTTAAGATTGACAGAAAATATTGGCATTATATGGCAATTAGCGAATGGATATTGAAGTACATAAAGCTGTAATTGATAGCCACATTTCACGCTTAAATTCAATTCTTACCAATCTAAGAAAAGCCCCCAATCGTGCATATAAAAGAAACACTTTGACTACAAAACTAACGGATGCTCGTACAACATACACACTAATTACAAATATTTTAGCCGACTATGAATCAGAATATCCCGAAAATGAATTTAATTTTTTGTATAAATGTACACGCCAAATATACAGTGAAATACATACGTTAATTACAACAAAACTTGAGTACGCAGGTGTTCATACAATAAGCGTTTATTCATTGGCATGTGCCGTAAATTTCATTCAAAAATTAAAATATAAAATCAGAGCGAAGATGGCGAAAGTTGACATTAGGTTGGGCACCACCCTTGTACAAATGTACGACGGTGCTCCAGAAAACTTGGACGCTTTCATTGATGCAGTAAATCTGTTCAATGATACTGTTGTTAATGACTTTGCTGCAGCGACCGCCGCACAGCAGGCAGCAGCTCAGGTTACAGTAGTACGATTCGTCAAATCGCGACTCACTGGAGTTGCACGTCAGGTTATTGTAGGAGCCAATGACCTGCAAGGTATTTTAGACGCAGTGAAGCAACACTGCGAATCCAAAATTACTTCAGACAATATCATTGCAAAATTAAAAGCCGTAAAACAGAAAGAATCAGCAGAATCATTCTGTAGTGCAGTGGAAAAATTAACCGCACAGCTTAGGTCGGTCTACGTAACAGAGCAAATTCCAATAAACAGAGCTAATACGATGGCTACCAAAAAGGGCGTCGAAGCTCTCATAGACGGTGTCAGAAACCATGACACGAAGATTGTTTTGAAGGCTGGGACCTTTACCAAAATTACAGATGCTATTGAAAAGCTCATGGAAAATGACAAACCAACCCCTACACAAATGTTCACGATTCGTAGTACTCAACAAAACAACCACGGTAGAAATTTCAACAATGGTCGAGGAAATTGTCGTGGTCATTTCCAATATTACAGAGGTAACCAAAACAACTTCCAAAGGAGTAATTTTAATCGTGGAAATTACAACGGTTATCGTGGAAATTTCCACGGTAGAGGTAATCATAACGGAAGAAGACCTTACCACCAACGAGGACAGTTGTCACAAAGAGGACATTTCAATCCTCATTATGGAATGTATGTAGCCCAAAACATCCCCCAACAATTGAACCAAACCCCTGTTTTCCAACCAATGCAAAACAATATGCAACCCTCGTTGCCTACCCATCCACCAACACAACAGATACCGCAACCTAATTTTTTAGGTCAAACTCAAGGGCAGTTTATGCCGTAAATTTATCTGCAACCAATTTTGTGCTTTTGAACGTCGAATGTGCCGAACAACAATGTAGTTTTATAATAGATTGTGGTTCAGATATTTCAGTTATAAAATCATCAAAATTAAAATATCAGCAAAACTATAACCCTAATGACACATGCACTATTTCCGTAATAGGCAATGGTACCATAACCACTTATGGAAGACTCACCACTAATCTGTTAATAGATGAATTTTCGCTTCAACACAAATTATATACGGTAAGCGACAACTTTCCAATTCCCACCGACGGTATTTTAGGAAGGGATTTCTTTACCTCTTATAAGTGTTGTATCGATTATAATACCTGGATCCTGATAATGAATGCTTTTAACACCCGCATTACTATACCAATTTACGAAAAATCACGCACCAAGCAAATCATACCTCCACGATGTGAAATAATTAAAAATCTAAACCTACCTTATCTACCAGAAGATATGGGTACCATATCAAACGAGCTAACTCCAGGATTAGTGTATGCAAACTGCATTATTAATAATGAAAACAAGTTTGTAAAGTTCATAAACACAACAAACGAAAATATACTCATCCCAGAAAATTTCATACCGACTATGACACCTCTACGAAATTTTTGTTTCCATAGTCGAACTATTCTGCAAAATGGAAACCATACAAGGAACGAACGATTAGTTCGCGAACTTCAACTAAACAATATCGACCCAATAATCAGATCTGGCCTTGAACGTCTTTGTAGGCAATATAGTGACATATTCGCGTTAGAAGACGATAACCTATCCACGAATAATTTCTATAAACAAGAAATTTTGTTAAATGACAAATCTCCTGTTTACATTAAAAATTACAGAACTCCAGAGTCACAAAAACTGGAAATTGATCTACAAGTAAGAAACATGCTAGATCAAAACATTATTCAGAACTCAACATCGCCGTACAATTCTCCCATTCTTCTTGTCCCCAAGAAAACTAATTCTAATGATAAAAAGTGGAGACTAGTTGTCGATTTTAGACAACTGAATAAGAAAATCATACCAGATAAGTTCCCATTGCCCAGGATTGATGAAATACTATACCAATTAGGCAGGGCGAAATACTTCTCCACGCTTGACCTAATGTCTGGATTTCATCAAATCCCGCTACAAGAACATTGTAAAAAATTTACTGCATTTACCGCAGGTAATGGTCACTTTGAATTCAATAGACTACCGTTCGGGTTAAACATTAGCCCTAATAGTTTTCAGCGAATGATGACGCTGGCGCTTAGTGGCCTACCACCTGAATGCGCATTCCTATACGTAGATGACGTAATAGTCATCGGATGTTCACTTAGCCACCATCTGAAGAACCTATCAAATGTTTTTGAGCGCATGAGAAATTGCAATTTAAAGCTAAACCCGAAGAAATGTTGTTTCTTCAAAACGGAAGTAACATTTCTCGGACATCATGTCTCACACGAAGGAGTACAACCTGATAAGGCAAGGTACTCAGTTATAAAAAACTATCCATTTCCGAAAAATGCTGACGAAACGCGAAGGTTCGTTGCATTTTGCAACTACTACAGGCGTTTCATTCCAAATTTCGCAGAAATTTCACATCCGCTTAATCAACTTACCAGGAAAGATACAAAATTTATCTGGAACGAAAAGTGTCAAGAAGCATTTCTCACACTCAAACGACAACTACTGTTACCTCGAATCCTAAAATTCCCAAATTTTAAGAGAGAATTCATTATTACGACTGATGCCTCCAAATTGGCTTGCGGAGCAGTATTAGCTCAAGAGTATGATGATGTCGACTTACCTGTGGCGTTTGCGAGCCGAACGTTCACAAAGGGTGAAGCGAACAAATCAACAATCGAGCGTGAACTAGCCGCAATCCATTGGGCAATTAAATACTTTCGACCATATGTGTATGGGAGAAAATTTATCATAAAAACCGACCATAGACCGCTCGTTTATTTATTTACTATGAAGGATCCATCATCCAAGCTTACGCAAATGCGACTAGACTTGGAAGAGTATGACTTCACAGTACAATTTATAAAAGGAAAGAGCAACGTTGTATCGGATGCACTTTCAAGAGTGAACGTTGATATACATGAGCTAAAAAATATGTACATAATTACCAGGTCAATGACCAAAAACAAAATGACCCCACAAATCGTTCAACCCGCTCCACCGAAATCTGATCAATTTCGTGTGTATGACGCCATGAATAGTTTAGAAACCTTTGATTTACCTAAGCTAAGCTTCTCATTTAACCAAATAACAAATATAATTAATCTACTATTATTCAACAAAAATTATTCAAAGAGTCTAGCTCTAGCGCTAGATCTCGATTTAAATTTAATGCCCATGCTAAAAAGAGCATTTAAAATTATCGATAAAGGGATCCCTAAAAATCGTCCCACGAGGCGAAATGCAAGAAATGCTATTAGATTTAGCTCAAAAAATGGCAAACATTTCGCTATTGCAACAAATGATGTGATTTTTAAATACGTCGACGTAAAGTTATTTAAGGAAATAGGTAACAAAATTCTTAGGAATGTTGCCATATTATTATTCGAAAAGCCTAAAACTATTGAAACTGGTAGTGAAATAAATCAGATTCTTTATCAGTACCATAACACTCCCCTAGGGGGACATTTATGAATAAATCGACTTTATAAAAAATTAAGACCAATTTTTTACTGGCAAAACATGAAACAATCAATAATAAACTATGTTGGAACTTGTGAACTCTGTAAAAGGAACAAACACTTTCCACAAATAAAAACACATACTGTAATAACAACAACACCAACAAAACCATTCGAAGTAGTATCGTTTGATACTATCGGACCATTTCCACTTTCAGTAAATGGAAATCGCTACGCAGTATCAATTCAATGCGACTTTACTAAATTTATCATACTAGCACCCGTTCCAGACAAAGCAGCAACAACTATGGCAAAAGCTTTAGTTGAACAATGTATATTAATATTTGGACCGATATCTAAAATTAAAACAGATCAAGGTACAGAATTCAAAGCGATCTTTGATGAAGTTTGCAACATGCTAAAAATAACACATACTTGCTCAGCCGCCTACCATCCACAAACAATAGGAGCGTTAGAGAGGAATCATAGGTGTTTGAACGAATACCTACGAAACTTCTGCAACGATAGGACTAATGATTGGGATAACTGGATACCTTACTACAGTTTCTGCTATAATACGACTCCTAATCTTGATCACAATTACACGCCATTCGAACTAGTTTTCGCCCGTAAAGCCAATATTTTTGAATCAATATCGACAGAAATAGCTCCATTATATAACTATGAATCCTATAAAAATGAAATGAATTATCGATTACAAGTAGCGCATGCACAAGTATTAGACGCAATCAAAAAAGTAAAAGAAAACAGAACTCGCAATTTAAACAAAAATATTCAATCAACTGATATAAAGATAAATGATATAGTATATTTGGCACAAGAGAATAGAACTAAACTTGATCCGGTTAATTCAGGTCCATATAAAGTTATAAGTACAACCATATCAAATGCCACAATTATCAATAGTCAAAACAAATGTTCTGAAGTACATAAATCCCGACTTTTAAAATTTAAAAGCTAAAATTTTCCTTTAAGGGGGATGGAGCATCAGACGACTTGTAAAAATACAGTGAAAACCTTAAGCCTTAAATTCGTTACAGATAACAGTGATCGAACGACAAATAAATTATAATGCTACAATAGAACTTTCAACAAACCAAAGGTTAAACTCTGTACCCAACTAACCGAGACATAATAAATTTTGTGAGAGGCACCTGGAGTTAAGTTATGAACATTCTTTGTTCTACGAACAAATTCCTTTAGGGGGATGGTGTGATATGTGCACAGCACATATTCCCGAACCCACAGCAACCATACATCCTGAAAGACCTCACTAGCTGAACCACGCTGTGAGAAAACAATTCATTCCCACAATATTGAACTGCTTACGCGTCAAATGCAAATGCACGCGCAAGCGGGGTAAAGACCCAAAGGTCTCAAGAATTCTGACATGACAAAAACGTGTCCTGCTCATATTCCAACTCTTAGTTCCCAAGCGCATTCCGCGCAAACTGCCTTCTCCGAATTCTCTCCCATTCTTTCAAGTTATTCTCTCTTACGTTGCATTGACCATTCTTTACATAATAGATATACATAACTGACTCCAAGCGCCTCCAGTAGGAAGAATTGTAGACAAGGTAATTGAATAAAACATTCACTGTCTAACCAACAACGAGTGTACGTCTTTCTATTTAGGAAGAGAGAAAACGCCACACGGTTGGTTTAGCTCGGTACTAATACTATCATAGCATACGACCGAATTATCCTACATCCGAACAGAGCCGAGGTTGACACATACTGAAAAAGTGTTTGATTGAGTGATACGCATACATGAACAGCAACCGAAATTCGTCATTCCACCGTTTACTACCTTTGCGGGAATATGAGTTTAATACCGCAATGCGCAATTGCGTGGTCTGTTACCGAAAAGACAATAGAATCTTACCCAAAAGTAATAGAAACATGCCCGTCGAATTTTGGGTGTAGGTCAAAAAATTTAGGCCGGGATTAGGTTGACGATTTTTATAGTGATTGAATAACATTTCTATATGAGAAAGGCAAAAACAGTTATTTAATTTTGTTATTGAAATTTACGTTGTTTCGTTTATTTCCTAAATCTAGAAACTGGTTTCTCAAAAAAATGGCACAAAGGAGAAGCGCGGACTTTCCAAGATGCAGCTCGGATTGCGGCTAAGAGCATCAACAGTGGATGCAATTCAGACAGTGCTCAAGAGTTCTGAGAAGGTATCTAAACAGAAGTGAAGAGGAGATTGCTGTAGTCACGATAGATGTTAAGAATGCATTTACCAGCGCCAGCTGGGAAGCCATCGCTGCAGCGCTGCACAGAATGAGGATTTCCGACTATCTACGCCAGATCATGAAGAGCTACTTCTAGAGCAGAGAGCTGCTATAAGAGACTAGCGAAGTGCAGAAGTCAATGCGAGTCACAGTGGGCGTTCCTCAAGGCTCCATTCTTGGTCCAACTCTTTGGAACGCGATGTACGATGGGGTCATAATTCTGCGGCTGCCCAGGAAAGTGAAAATCTTGGATTTCGTGGACGACATGTAACTAACGGTGATGGGTGAGACACTTGAAGAAGTGGAGTTGTCGGTGAAGGAGACAATAGACGCGATCGAGAGCTGGATGAACGGGATCAAGCTGCAAATAGCTCACCACAAGTTGTTGGTCAGCAACTGCAAAGCGGTACAGCGGATGCAGATCACCGTTGAGGGCACGTGATTGTATCGAAGCGTGCACTGCACAGTGGTCCCAAAGAGCAAAACAGCGTTTTTTTTAGATTGCATCAAAACTGTTGACTTTAGCAATCTGGTGTCTCCCCTTCTTTCTGTCTTATCGGATTGATGATTAATCTCCCTAGTAGTGAGTTACGAAATTTATTTTCTGCAATAATTCAGATAGACAAACACTTACTTCAGTAAACTAGTAGAGAACTCACTGCAAACATTTTACCTGCAGACTTAAACTCTCTAGCTTTTATGCTTTTTGAAATAGAGGGGATTATTTGTGAAAGGCCCCTTAAAAGCAGTTTTTTCATCATAAGTTTTCTTCTAGATTTTTTCCACTATATAAATGTTCTAGAACATTGTTTAGGCTATTAAACTGATTTACTTTGTCAAAGACGGAAACTTGATATCGCTAGTATGTGTGGAGATATTAACGTTTCGTGATTGAAAATAGCTCTTTTTCCAATACCGATAACTTTTAAACGGGCAAACCACTCGGTAAACAAATTAAAGTGCAAGAAAAACACAACAAATGTTGGAAAAATCAGATCTCCCCAAGGCGGCCCTCTATGGAAATACTCGAGTTAAAGTTTGTCTCATTCCGTCATCAAATGCATGTTCCCCTAATTACCATTTTGTTGCTCTTGCGCTATTGTTATGAAGTAGGCGCAACGGAATTGTCAGTTTCTATTGTCAGACGTATGTATTAAGTTGTTAAACAACTGTAACTTTCGATTTACTTATAACGTGCCAACAAAAGTAAGAAAGGCTAATTATTGCGACTTTAACCCTTCATTTCAGAGCTAATAGTAATATATAGTAATGTAATTGAACTAATTGTAATATAATGTAATGTAATGGAATGAGACAAACTTCAACTCTAGTATTTCCATAAAGGGCCGCCTTGGGGAGATCTGGTTTTTCCAGCATTGGTTGTGCTTTTCTTGCACTTTAATTTGTTTATTGAGTGGTTTGCTCGTTGTTGCCCGCTTAAAAGTTATCCGCATTGGAAAAAGAGCTATTTTCAATCAAGAAACGTGAATATCTCCACACATACTAGCGATATCAAGTTTCTGTCTTTGGCAAAGTAATGCAGTTTAACAGTTTAAACAATGTTCTAGAACATTTATATAGTGGAAAAAATCTAGAAGAAAACTTATGATTTAAAAACTGCTTTTAAGGGGCCTTTCACAAATAATGCCCTATATCTCAAAAAACATAAAAGCTAGAGAGTTCAAGTCTTCAGGTAAAATGTTTGCAATGAGTGTCTCCACTAGTTTGCTGAAGTAAGTGTTTATCTATCTGAATTATTGAAGAAAATAAATTTCGTAACTCACTACTAGGGGGATTAATCATCAATTCGATAAGACATAAAGAAGGGGAGTTCCATTCCAAGAAACTTTCTCAAAAACATCACATTACTATAGTCAACAGTTTTGATGCAATCTAAAAGCCCCTTTTTTGCTCTTTGGGACCACTGTGCACTGTAGCAATTTGGAGTGATAACCGACGACTGTTTGAGTTTCAACAACCACGTCGACTACGCTTGTGAAAATTCTGCCCTCGCCGAATAGCGAGAATCATGCCAAACGTCGGCTGTCCGAGAAGCAGCACGGGACGTCTGCTATCTACTGTTTCGTCATTGATACTTCGATATGGGGTTCCCTGGGGTACTGCGCTGAAAACCAAGCGGAATCGTGAAAAGCTGAACCGGACATTCCGGCTGATGCCCGTACGAGTCGCGAGTGGTTACAGAACAATATCGTCGGAGGCAGTATGCGTTATCACCGGCATGATCCCAAAAATGCATCACTATGGCTGAGGACTAATCCCAAATGGGACAGCTTGGGTGCATAGGAAACATGGAGATGTGAACTTACATTTGATGCAATTTGAACGGATGCTTCCGGAAGTACTTGCACCGGTTTGGACATGCTTCGGCACTCCTTTGTCCGGAGTGTGTAAACGTGCAAAGACACAGGAACACGTGGTCTAGGTTCGGAGAAGTTTTCGTAGGGTGTGATAGTTGACAGTATCGTTGAAGAGATGTGCCACGACGAGCATACCTGGGACGCTGTCAATAGAGTGGTTACGACCAGTTGAGTAGTACGCAACGTAGAACCGGGTTCGAGTCATCTGGGCGCCAGTGATACGGACGTCAGACTTAACCGGAATCGCCGGACCGACCTTAACACCCTACCGGATAGCTCGTGAGTAGGGTAGATGCACAGCCGGGGATCAGACCGCGTCGAATAGCTAGCAATGGATCATTGGGGCGCCAGTGAACCGGAAGCTACGCTCCACCCGGAATCGCTGGATGGACCTTAGCACCTACTGGCTGGTCCATAGAGTAGACTAGGTCCATCGCTGGGGCTACATCGAGTAGATCGGAACAAAGCGGGGAGCTAATTGACTCACGGAAACGGCATCGGCATCGGGAGTAATCCCCCGCTCGGTATCGGGAGAACCTGTCTCGCCTAGGAATTCTCCTTCGGAGTAGGCCAGATCCATCGTTGGGGACTGGACCGAGTAGTTTGCGAACAAGTCGGGAGCTGAACGAGTAAGTGGTGCTGAATGGTACGAGAAGAAAGTTTCGGTGCAGAGTGGCACAAGGGAGCCGAAGGGCTAGGTAAATTAGACACTCTGAAGTTTGCCGCCCAGATTGTCTTCGTAGGGGAAGAGCATAAAGTTTCGACCCCCTGCTAGCTTTTCGACTACCATATGTAGAAATTGCCAGTCTGTGTTGATGGTGAAGAACACACCACCGTCGAGGAGTAGTGCTGTAACCCTACTGAAGGAACTAACTGCTAAGTAGTGGAATAAGAGTGGGTGTTATGCTCATAAAACCCCCTCCCCGAAGTAATGCCGTAAGGTAGTCCCGGGGAGGATTAAGGTTTTGGGCAAGAGTAGTGGTTTTTGGCGAGTCGGGTGGCAACACGAACCAGCTCTCTGAGACGTTACAGTTTAATATATTTTTTTCCTGCAGCATCAGGGCTTTTTTTGGAAGTTTTTTGCTATCCTCTAAAAACAAAAACAAAAAAACACACACAGTCGATTGGTATATGAGACTCGGCCAAATAACAAATCGGAATTGAAAATAAGAAAATTTTCTGAACTATATATGAAGATATAATAGCTCATTGAGTTAAAACTATCAGCAATAGTCTAGAAATGTCTCGCTCATATACATACTAATTTCATAATAAATCCAATGAAGATAAATTTTCTGTATTGCATTGTTAAGATATTTTTGTTCCTTACATGAGAAACTATCAACGGTCTTCTAGAAATGTTTCGCTCACATACAAATAATTTAAGGTTATATCATTCATGGTTATTCACGATGGATTTAAATTCTTCCACATAATTGTAATTTTCAGTGTTTTGTAGTACTTGCACCGACTTTTTAGTCGTAGAAAATTTAACTTTGGTCGCATCTAAATGCAGTAGTAGTAATACAGTAGTCTAGATAGCCCAAAAAATAGTAGTTTTCAATATTTTCTAAACTGCTAAGATGTAACGAGATGGAAATTTCGCTTTCGAGGTCTGGTTATTAGAGTGTTGAAATGATGATTGACATGATCCTATATCACGCCTCTTGGTTTAGAACCGAGCATATGAGCATAAGGTGTAATGTTTCTTCCTTCGAACCTCTTGCTGTCGTGTACATATTTATTACCATTTATTACCGCATTTTTTTCCGAAGATATTAACATTAGATAGTCCTTCCTGAGTTTCAAAAGAACTTAATAGTGTCCCCGATACTCGGACGTAACACATCACTCGATCCGTAGTCGATTTGATCAAATATGTCGGTTTAGCTAGAAACCCATATTCGTGTATTAGATCCCATAGGTGATCTCAATCGATTGTATCATATGCGGCTTTGAAATCTATAAACAGGTGGCACGTTGTAATTGCAACATTTTTGAAAGACTAGTCGAATCGAAAATATTTCGTTTATTGTTGTGATGCATGCCCCAGTAAAACCTGCTCTGAATTCCCCATTTTTCTCTATGGGCAGCGGTGAACACTTTGTAGGTGGCATTCAGCAATGTGATTGACTTGTACTTGCAACAATCCAGCTTATCACCTCTGTTATAGACGGGACATGTGTACTACTCCCTCATTATTTTATATGAAGAGTAAACTGAACGAATTTCTATTCGAAAGGTTCAAGCCAGCAATAAGAACGTAGGGAAACGTATATCTGCAAAAACAAACATGGATATTTAAAAACTACAGCCATTTTCAAAATCACTCTCGATTTAGCAGAAGCTAAATATACATATGCATACTATGCTGAAGTTGAATTGTGCGTTTATTTCCCCAGCAAGCAGTTTATCGTCTATTTATTCTTCATTAGTGGGAGGGTAACCAAACTTTCACCTCTCAAGAACTTGCGAAAAGCTACTGACAATGCAGTATGGAAGCTCCACCTCAACGGCATCCCTTATTATTGAACGCCCAGGCAGTTTAGTAACTATAATAACATATCGGAAAGAATGAAATATTCAAACCAACAGTCAGACTATAGAAATCATCAATGGGGAAACACGTAGCTGCAACCATGCGGTAGCATGCGGCTAACCGACATTTGTGATTTCTTACCTGTTTCACCATTGTGCTATATGATCGGTGTAAAGTCAGACCGGACTAAGTAGCAAAATCTAAAAAGAAGAGAAAATGATAGGATTGAATCAAAAATTTCTTCTTCAGCTACATTTCATTTGCGCCAAATTTGAAAAATATTATCATTAGCATGAATTATGAAATGAATCCATTGCGGTAAAGAATGCAAAGATTCAATCTTTGTACACGTTTTTCTCTGTATCAATGTAATATCGTTTAGTCCGGTCTGGCACAAAACCGACATCTTGCATGCGCGTGCGCTTTGTATTCATTTTCACTGAAGTTAGAATGGACATACGGCATTTGGTAGAATTGCGGCTTCAAATATGGGTATTTCATCAACATTACTAAAATATGAATAACTCAAAAACGGAACATCGTAGCTATGTAATGTAAGCGAACGAAAAATTCTACACAAAGCAAGCTACAATCCTATGCAATAATATGGGGTACTTTTGAATAAAATATCGGAGATATTTTGGTTCGAACTAGAAAATGCTAGCCGTGAGTAATCATCAAAATTTTAAAATTTTAGTTATACCAAAAAATAGCTTAACCCCAAGTAGCATGCTTTGTTACTGTATAGTATTTGTAACTCTCTTAGTAACAACTATGTTATGGAAAAAGCGCACTTTGTTTGTATGTTGTGCAACATGTTCCTAAATGCAGCAAAATAATGAAAACAATAGCTGTGCCATTTGTCGAGCATTGGGTAGTTGGACAGTTCTGTTTTAGGGTGGAATGGCAAACAAAGAGGCATTTGCAACTTGTTAGACTGTTTGTGCAAGTTAGCAAAGTTTCTGATTAGTTTCACAACTGTTATTGATGTTTGCTTACTTAACACTGTTTGCCTGCTCTATAGTTACATAGTTGTACAATCAGTTTAAAAAACAGTAGAAATTCTTTTCAAATATATCCAACAATAAAAATATTGTGTAGCAGACGTGCAACATTTAAAACTTTCAACAAGTTGCAATTGCTTCTTGGGATTCCTTGCGCAACTTTACACGAGAGGGATTATTGATATCTCTTACGTAAAAGTTTTAAAAATTCGAGAAAGCGCCGCAGCCGATCCTGTAACCTTTCGCCTTAAGGGGAAAATTGTTTAAATTCATCTTTGCACGTGAAGAGAAAAATTATTATGGATTTTGCGTTTCATCCGTGACTAGGGGTTTGCTCAGAAACACAAATAGTGTTTTCGTTTTTTGTGGAGCTACATTGATAATATAAATTCGTAAATATAATGAAATCGATCGTGCAATGCACGAATTCATTCGTCGTTTTCTGCAACGAAGTATTTTTGTGCATTGCACAGTAGTCCAGGAAGCGAAATTAGCGGGAAACAATTGTTAACGCATTCATCTTTAGGTTTAGAGATTTGGTGTCTTAGAAACATTTTTTGTGCGTGACAAACAGCATCTTTTGGCTGAAACGGTTTTAAAATGTCAAAGTTGTAGACATTATTTCAAATTATAGTTCAAAAAGAATGATACTTTCTTCTGCAATATTCTAGAACAATTAATTCTGAGCAACTTTGTTGAAGATACTAACTTTGTATCTCAAACCGTTTTCATTTTATAGTGAGTTCCATATCATAACTTAGGGTGTCTCTCAAAAAAGCAGTTTTCTCCGTACAGTTTTTTAATATGATTTTTCTCACAAAAGTACCTTTCAGTGTACTTTTAGAGGATGATTAGAGGCAGCTTTTGCTGAAGAAAGAAAAATTTCATCTTGTCTAGTTCAAAAGTCATACTTAATTTTCACTTAAAAATACGCCCTTTTCAAATGTCGATATCTCAAAAGAGGGCAAACGAAAATTGATAATTTTCATTGCATTTGAAAGGCTGTAGTTTTGTCTACAATGTTTTGAAAAATTGGAGAACGCTTTTTTGTCTTTCTCAAATAAATCAAATTTAAGTAAAAGCATTTTTGCGTACAATCCTACAGCGCTCATATTAAAAAATATTTGTTTTACGCTGATTCTGTGAATTCTTATAAAGACTTTTCAAGGATCACATACATTTGGAGGTTTTTCATAATGCAGATAGGGTAAAGACCATCAATCACCAATGACTTGACTTAATTATTGCCAAGATTTCCCAAAATCCACACAAATTTACAAGCGATTTCGTTCATTTGCAGGTACGGTTTCAGCAGGTAGCAGTATCAAGATCTGCACTCTACTAACCTCAAACCAAAAAACAAAATTGACCTTCATATAACAGTATTGTTGAAGTAAAAAAAAAATCTGATATCCTTCTGTTATATAAATGCATCAAATTATTCAACATAGTTTTTAATATTTTTAAATGAAATAAGCGAATCATTTAAGTACTTTAAAACGACTGTCGTACATTTGGTAGACCACTCTACAAAGAGCTTAATTGAGTGCATCAAGTGCAATACTGAAACCCAGAAACTAAGCATGATTTCGATTATCAAATGGGGAACTGATGCAGCTCGACTCATTGCAGCTAAGATGTAACGATTTCCAGTATTACACACACTAGTAGTAATCTTTAGACGTGCTTATTGTGGTTTTTAAATCATCAAACTAATCTTCTACTACAAAAATTAATGAGTATGATCAAAGCTTTATCGACGAGGATGAAAACAGAGAATTGCGCTTATGAAACAATTTCACAGCCAACAAATAAAAAAAGTGTGGCAGTCTAGTAGTGGTAATGGGATTAAATAGAAAAGAACGAGTGTCTTTAATTATTTTACATACTGTACACTTAGGCTTCTTTATGTAGGGGATGCGCGCATAAAAAACCGTCTAAAAAGACTTCTTATATTTGCATTTTCGATAGCTCCATTATGACTTGTATATTTGCATTTTCGATAGCTCCATTATGTTTGTTGGTGGTATGGTAGGGTGGAAGTAAGAGGAAAGCGATTATAGTTTCTATTGCACTCGTATACAAGTTATTTAATATACTGGTTCTCAGGAATAAAGCAAATATATTGACCCTAATGCATTGATCATAATTTATATGCATTTCAACGATTGTACATAGGTCTAGTAATTAATGATAGAGTGTGCCACTAGAGTGACAGGAAAAAATGACCCCTATCGGCCCACCCCTGAGTCGACTTCTAGTCCCACCAGGAGTACTTGTTCCAAATTTGAAGCAAATCGGACAAGTCTAGCTACCGGACCAACGTGCCTGAAGTTTGTATGAGATTTTATTACAATTTACATGGAGAAAACCCACTAACTCGCATTTTTGCCGCTGGGTGACACTGTACGCATCGTATTATCACTGAAAGTGAAAATAAGAAAGATAATTTAATTGTCTACAACTTTGTCGAAGACTGCTAGTGAATCCGGCTTTGTTAAAAGAAGTTATTACACTTTTAGCGAAGTGATATCTGAGTCAGTTTTCTATAGGGCCTATCAGTGCATGGTTGTGCATCAGTACTCGATTCGCACGAACTAATAATTGTAGTAAATAATAGAAGTCATGTTTTGGTTATAAAATTTTAGTTCCATATTGTACCGCATAGAGGGCGCCAACACTAACTTTTCGACGGAGAGAGATAAAAATTAGGTGTCTTCCACAAAGTTGTAGAACAGGCATTTTGCAATAATTCTCCCGAACATCTCGATATTCTATCTCTCTTCTATGAAAAGTTAGTGTTGGCGCCTTCTATGCGATCACAGTTGGAACTAAAATTTTCCAACCAAAACAAAACTCGTATTATGTGGTATAATTCTTCTGAACATACTATTGAGCTAAACCTAACTGTTATTTCACAAAAATGTATAGTTCGTGGGAATCGAGTACTGATACACAACCTTGCACTGCTAGGCCCTATGGAAAACTGACTCAGACATCACCTCGCCAAAAATTTAATAACTTCTTTTAACAAAGCCGGATTGACTAGCAGTCTTCGACAAAGTTGTAGACAATTAAATTATCTTTCTTATTTTCACTTTCAGTAAGAATACGATGCATACAGTGCCACCCAGCGGCAAAAATGTGAGTTAGTGGGTTTTCTCCATGTAAATTGTAGAAAAATCTCATACAAACTTCAGGCACGTTGGTCCGGTAGCTAGACTTGTCCGATTTGCTTCAAATTTGGTGCAAGAGCTCCTGGTGGGACTAGGAATCGAATCAGGGGTAGGCCGATTGAGTTTTCAAAAAATCATTAATTGTCTGGGCAGTCTAGTGTGCCACCCTAACGAGTGAGCCCAAAATAGGGTCATCACCCTATTTGCAATATGAAAAGCCTGCAAATGTATGTGATCCTTGAAAAGTCTTGACAAGAATTCACAGAATCCGCGCAAAACAATTTTTTTTTAGTATGAGCGCTATAGGATTAAACGCAAAAATGCTTTTACTTAAATTTGATTTATTTGAGGAAGACAAAAAAGCGTTCTCCAATTTTTCAATATATTGTAGACAAAACTACAGCCTTTCAAATACAATCAAAATTATCAATTTTCCTTTTGAGATATCGACATTTGAAAAGGTCGTATTTTTAAGTGAAAATTAAGTATAACTTTTGAACCAGACAAGATAAAAATTTTCTTTCTTCAGCAAAAGTTGCCTCTAATCATCCTCTAAAAATACACTGAAAGGTACTTTTGTGAGAAAAATCATATTAAAAAACTGTACGGAGAAAACTGCTTTTTGAGAGACACCCTAAGTTATGATATGGAACTCACTATAAAATGAAAACGGTTTGGGATACAAAGTTAGTATCTTCAACAAAGTTGCTCAGAATTAATTCTCTTTGAACTATAATTTGAAATAATGTCTACAACTTTGACACTTTAAGGGCCACCCTAAAACCGTTTCAGCCAAAAGATGCTGTTTGTCACGCACAATAAATGTTTCTAAGACACCAAATCTCTAAACCTAAAGATGAATGCGTTAACAATTGTTTCCCGCTAATTTCGCTTCCTGGACCACTGTGCATTGTAAATAGTAGGTTTCGTTCATTTCATGAACCAGACTGGCCGCTTGGTGAACGAAGGCTCTCGTATATTTTACACGCTTAATGTACACTGCTCGATTGTTATCGTTGATAACGACATTACTTTTCGTGAATGAAACGAAATGTTTCAATTATTTTAATAAACGTTTGTGTATATTACGAACGATTTCATTGCTCACGTAAATTTATTTCGTTCATCTTACCAATGTTTTCGTATTCATTTGCATATTATTTTTTCTATCGATATTTTAGTATTGATGTTTGACAGCAATGATTTTTTGACATTAAAAATGTCTTACTCCACTATCTGGGGCTAGGTGTCATTCTAAAATCTAAACTATCTCCCATGTAACGAAACTATGTAAGGTTTGCACGCTTATAACTCCGATATTACTAGATGGATTTTAATCATTCATACACCAACCGATTCAGAAACACCTAACTTAAATATTGGTAATAATTTAATATCTCCCCAATAAAAGTAGACTTTTGGAAATTGGTAAAATTAAAAAGTTCACGAAAAACGGGAAAATTACCATTCGTGAGGCAGATTTCTCAGACACAGCCGTCAAAAGAGGGCAGCTTAGTGACTCAATGAAAGCCGAAAAGTCATAAATAGAAGCGACGCATGTCCGTTTAAATCAGTTGTTGCTCTTGTCTCATACGAACAACATCGTCTCCGGGCGATGCAATAAGCGCTATCGATTTTCGGCAACGTTGGCATTTGCACACACTCGCACCTATGTGACTAAACCATTTACGGTTAGTTTATAAATAGAGGTGACGCGTACCCGTTTGAATCAGTTTTTGTTCTTATGTCGAACGGGTAAGATCATGGCTGCAGCGTGTTGGCACTACAATAAGCGGTAGACGCTATGCATTTTCGGCAGCGGTGGCCGTGTGCGGATTTTTCGGGTACCAGCACGGTGTCACAGAATGATTTGCAAAGTGGGTGGGTGGGGTGGTTTGGATTTAATTCAATACGGTGTGTGCTGCTTAAGAGTGTTGCGTTTGAATAAAATATATTTATTTTTATGCATGCGTGTGCGTTGTAACTTGTTAATCCATGTTTACGGCGCATTGTAGCTGCCTAGGGTAAAGAGCCTATTGGTTTTCATATGTTTCATATTTTGGTTATGTTTTTTATCAGTAAGGCATCTGACAACGTGATTCTGTAGTTATTGCACTGTTCAGCAGCGTAGTATTTTATATAGGGGAGTACACTCAGGTTTTATTACGCGGTATTTTTTACGCGAATTTTGAAATTTCCGCGGTTTTCATTTACGCGTTTTTTTTTTTAAATTTAGGCGGTTTTCATTTGCACGGCCTGTATCCCCTGCGTAAAAAAAACCTGAGTGTAATTGCATCGGAAACAATCACATTCCCAGCAGAACTTTTTGTTTTCTAAATTCAAACACTTTTGTTTCGTACTGTACACAACGGAAAATTTTAAAACAGAACTTACCGTCCCAGCAGCAGTTTAGGCGGGTGTTCTTTTTCGATTCAAATTCAAGCCATGTCTTAATCGTTACTGGACTTAAAATTGTTTTTCCAGTTTATCCAGTCAGAGTATCTGTCCTGCCCTATGTAGTTAAAACACAGTTCTAATTGCGTTTTAAAGTATACAACAAATTGAACGGTTAGGTATACTAATTTAAATTTTAAAATATATCTGTTTGAAATTATGCAACAAACCGCTGTACTGAAGATATAATTATGTCAGTCCTATTACCACATAAAACACCTATATAACATAAAACGCTGTAGAATTGGTTTAATAATACAATGTTTACACTACAGAGTTATAACACGTTTTAATAATTAGCAACAAGAGAAAATGTCACCAAGATAGCATAAAACCCGTTTTAACTGGTAGTGCGAACGTTGCATAACAATGTAATTTATCAAATAATTTCATTTTTTTCACCACTAATCGATCAAGAAATACTTAACCTTAAGATTGTTTACTTAAGTTCATTAATACATTATTGAAAATTTAAATGGAAAATGAAATTTCATATTTCATGAAGAATCTGTATATTTCCGTTGCTGGGCGTGGGCTTCCTCGTCACGGTTCTAAATATGGAACTTTTCTTTTAAATATATTTTCTGGACAGACCAGCCTATTTTTACTAGATGGATTAGCCAAATAATGCCAATCACCTAGTGAGATACTTGATTAATTAATAGATTACCGTTAAAAGACCTTCAATAAATTATGTTTTAATGGGGAGGGTATATAGCAAATTGTAACATAAAAAAACAGGCGAGTGAGCAAGAACTTGAGTCGATATGTGTGATAGATAAAATACATTTGCACGCTCTTGAAAAAAGCTACATTTTTAATGTCACCGTGGTCGTGTCCTGTACACAACCCTTTAATTTTTTTTTACTAGCTAAAAGGATCGATCTGGCAAAATCAATTTTATTTCAACCTGCTCACCTCTATTGAGGACTAGAAAGATTGTGGTGTGAAGAAATGGACGCTTGATGAGCAAAAGTATTAGTAAATTTTACTTATCTAGTGTACATGCCACGAATGTTATCGTTAAAAACGACATTATTTTTCGTGAATGAAGCGAAATGATTCGTTTATTTCAATAAATGTTTGCGTATATTACGAACGACTTCGTTGGTTGCACGAATTCATTTAGTTTATTTTAGAAAAGTTTTCGTATTTGTTAGCCTCTTACTGTTTTCAGTGGATCTTTTGGGATCGATGTTTGACAACATCGAGTTTTTTAATTTAAAAAAAATCGATGTGGCCAAATCGATTTTACTGTGGTGTGGCCGCTTGATGAACGAAAGTTTTCGTAAATTTAACTTATTTAGTGTACATTGCACGAATGTTGTTGAAAACGACATTATTTTTCGTGCATGAAACGAAAAGTTTTGTTTATTTTAATAAACATTTATGCATATTACGAACAATCTCGTTGCTCGCACGAATTAATTTCGTTCATCTAAGAGAAGTTTTCGTATTCATCTTTTATCGTTCATCTCTCGTCATTCTCGATTAGATAAATTTTGTGTGGAGTAAAGTGTACAACGTTAAAAGTTAATTAAGTAGTTAATTTCTCTGGGTAAAGTAGTGGCCCTGTAACTAGAATCTTCATCTAACCGATAGCAGCGCAAGAAACCATACAGCATGGCTGTTAAAGCAATTACCAATGAAGCTCACTTCCAAACCGAACTAGCCGCAGCAGGAGAAAAATTAGTCGTTGTGGATTTTACCGCAGCTTGGTGTAGACCGTTCTGAAACATATCGCATTTGTTCGATCAGCTTCCGGCGAAATATCCAAAGGCTGTGTTTCTCAAGGTGGACGTGGACAGATGTGCCGAAACGGCGCCGTCCCAGGGCATGTCGACCATGCCAATGTTTATTTTCTAACGAGCCAGAACAAAGATTGACAGGATGCAGGGTGCGGACATTAATGGACTTGAAGCCAAAATACAGAAACATTACGTCGCCAGCGTGGATGAATCTCGAGAACATTACGGTCATGGAATGTTGAACTTGAACACCTTCATCCAGAAGAACCAGTGCTAATGTTTGAACGAATCGAACGACCACCCGATGGTGAATGCGCTCAGTTCCAGCGGTGGTCATCTGGTGTCCGATTGTGACGAACAGCTGAGCACTTCGATTACCTTCAATCAGCTGGTCAAAATCAGTGCCATCAAGTTCAAAGCACCGCCCTCTCACGGACCAATAAAAAGGTGAGAATCTTTATCAATGAACCAAGTACCATCGATTTCGATATGGCCGAATCGCAAGTTTCGGAGCAGGATCTGGTACTGGAGCAGATTGTTTGAGCCGCCGGGAGAAGAATGGTTAGAAGGCGGTGGATAGGTGCGGCGACGAATATTTTTGATCGTATACTTAAAAGGTTAAAGATAGTGATGCGCGTGATCTTGTTCTTTTTATAAATTGTTTAATAAAATAATGAGCAGAAAAAAATGGCATATTATTTTGACATTGCTCCGGCAAAGAAAAACTCAATCTTATTCATACAAAACCAACGAGCAGTTCGCGGTGGCTCAACTGAATCCGTACAGCTCCGGATTCTGGATCAACTGGAAGCGAAAGAGGTTCAGGAAATCTTCCTGAAACCGGCGGGCACGGATACGGCTACTAAATAGTCAGACTGAGACCGTCGTGATGATCAACAATTATCTGACGTATAGCAACAATGACTCCATATTCTACCTCTATTGAAGATCTTTTGACGTTGACGGTTTGACGAATAGTACTCGTAAATATTATAAAGATGTTCGTGTATAGTAGCGAACAATTCGTTTGCCGAATGAAGCTGTTTCGTAATAAGCCAACGAAAGTCGTTTCGTGGTATTCACGAAAAATTCATGATGAAAAATAAAAATGTTTCAATAGAACTACGAATGATTCATCATATGTACGAAAAATTCGTATATTTTATGAAAATTGTCTGTACGAAACTAATTCCTAGAGATTTACGAATATATTCTATCAGTGTGCCGTAATCCAGGCGCAAGCTTAATCCTGTCGTCAAGTTAGTGTCGGATGCTGATGAGACGAAGTCGAAACGCAAATTCTATAACTAAATTAATTAAGAAAATCCAACTAATACGCATTTTTTTCCAACAAAATCTTTGAAACTTTTCTTTTTTTTCTTGAAACTACATTAAAAAACCTTGCATTAACAATAAAACTCGGTTTAGCGGTTCAGAAGAAATTCATTAAAAAATCGACTTTTAAAAAATCGCTTTTTTAATCAGTTTAACGTGGAAAGCGGCACCCTAATGATGAAATAAGCATTACCTATTTAATATTTTTCGATAAGGAACAATTTTACTAACTATTTCGAAGCTTTGACCCGTATCAAGCGCTCTGTCTCATTCTACTCGACCAGTCCCCGGTTGTGGATTTAGTCTACTCCGACAGAGATTTTCTCGGCGGTAATTGCTCTCCCGAAACAGTGCTTGCTGTTCATCACGCCATTTCCGCTGTAGGTCGGTCGTGATCTGCGTCACCACTCTGGAGACCGCGTTCCACGTTATACGGGTTGATGCCCGGTCCTACCGTTTCAAGCATATCCCTGCGTGTAGCTTTGAACCTCGGACATTCGAAGACCATATGCTCCGGTGTCTTCTCGACGTTCTTACACTCTGGGCCGAACCGTTGAAGATACTTTCTGTAGCAGACGTGGCTCGAAAGGAGCTGTGTCAGGTGTAAGTTAACCTCTTTGTACTTTCTATTGACACACGTCGATAGGTTTGGGATGAGCCGGTAGGTCCACCTTCTCTTCTCACCGTCTTCCTCACGTTTCCGGTGTTTCTCCGAGTATAGCACTTGATATGCTCCGCCAGTCTGATACAGGTGGGGATTTTTTTACAATGGAGAATACATTTAAGTACTAACCCAGTACACGTGCTATTAGTAGATACCAAGCTACCACACGTGGTATAATGGGGGTGTGTCGGGCTCTCATGGTGACGCAGCCATTAATACCGACTAAACTCCATTGGGCTCCGCCATTGTTCTCCCCAGGGACTATCTCTCGATATTACTTCTGGGGGGATGGCTGTACTTGATGTACTCATTCACTCTCGCTCACACGTTCATACGTCCTGTATGATGCTTACTTGGGAGCTTTCTCTCTCTCTGTCACACCTTGATTCACTCTCTAACACTCCACATGAGGCTTACTTTTGTGCTCACCTTTTTCGTTCCTTGCGAGGCTGACTTGTGTGCTCGCCTTTTCCATTCCTTAGGGGGGGGGGGTCATGGGGATCATCCCGGCGATAACGCATAGTGCCTCCGACGACATTGTTCTGTACCTGCTAGCGGCGCGTACGACCATCAGCCGGAACGTCCTGTTCAGCTTTTCGCAGTTCCACTTGATTTTCAGCCAGTAACCTAGATGGGAACCCCATATCGCAGAATCGATCATGAAACACTAGATTGCAGACGTTTCGTGCTGCTTCTAGGGCCGCCGACGTTTGGCATGATCCTCGCTATTGCGTTCATTGCTTGTCGCAGGCGCAGTTAACGTGGTTGTTGAAGCTCAACCGGCCGTCGATTATCCGACGTCAATCTGCATTCGCTGAACCGCCTTGCAGTTGCTGACCAAGAACACCTCCATCTTGTGGTGAGCTATCTGCAGCTTGTCCACGTTCATCCAGTTCTCGATCACGTGTATTGTCTCCGTCAATTACACCTCCACTTCTTCAAATGTCTCATCCATCATCGTTAGTGACACGTCGCCGGCGAAACTCGCTATTTTCACGTTCCTGGGCAGCCGCAGTATCAAGAAAACATCGCACACTCAGTTTCAAAGAGATGGAGCTCTGAGGAACGCTCGCTGTAACTCGCATTGACTTCATTCGTCTAGTATAGTAGCACTCTGCTCTGGAAGTAGCTCTTCAGGATCCGGCATAGATAGTAGGGGACTTATTCGGTGCAGTGCTGCATTCTTCACATTTATTGTGGCCACAGCGCAGTATCGATCTCTTCTTGCCTTCTCTGCACTCTTGAGGATTGCCCGAAATGCATCCATTGTCGATACTCCTTTGCCCAAACCAAACTGCCTTTTGGACAGCTCGCGTTCGCCCTCCGTGCATTTCGTCAGCATGTTAAGAAGGATTATTTCCAGTTGTTTTCCGAGTGTATCCAGCAAACATAGAGGCTTATACGAGGCTGGATCACCCGGTGGTTTCCCTGGGTTTGATCTCCCGTTTTAAGGCGGCCCTTGCTGCCTTGCGCTTCTCTCTATCCGGATCCGATACTGCTCTCTGAATCTGCCTTCTAGCTCTTTTTTTACAATGGAGAAGACCTTTACGTCCTAGACCAGTACCGCACGGGGTGCACTGGGGGCGTGTCGGGCTCGAATGGTGACGCTGCCATTAATACCGACTAAACTCCATTGGGCTCCACCATCGTTCCTCCCAGGAACTACCTCTCGGTATTACTCCTGGGGGGATGGCTGTACTTAATGTACTCATTCACTCTCACTCACGCGTTCATACGTCCTATATGAGGCTTACTTGGGAGCTCTCTCTATCGCACCTTGATTCACTCTCAAACACTCCCACATGAGGCAGACTTTTGTGCTCACCTTTTTCGTTCCTTGCGAGGCTGACTTATGTGCTCACCTTACTCATTCCTTGCTAGGCTTACTTTTGTGCTCGCCCCATCCATACCATGTGAGGCTGACTTGGGTGCTCACCCTATCACCTGATTCACTCTCAATCGTGCCACTCTATTGTACCTCTGTCACTCCCCCTGGCATCCCATATGGGATATTTTTCTTGGGCCCCACTTCTGACATACCATGCGAAGCTGACTTGTGTGCTCACCTTTTTCATTCCTTGCTAGGCTTACTTTTGTGCTAGCCTCTACCATACCATGTGAGGCTGACTTTTGTGCTCACCCTTAACATGCCGTGTGAGACTGACATGGATGCTCACCCTTTCACTCCTCTGCCACGCCATGAAGCATCGATAGCTAAGTCCCAACATACTACGTTATGACCCTCCCGTCTTGGCATGAGGCAGTCCACTTATACTCCTATACACTCACTCTTCTGTCTTGCTTCGGGTGGCTGGGTTTACCCCTTACGCGGTTGTCAGTCGCTGCGCCAAACCTGCCTCGGCATGAACAGACCATTCACTCTCTTTTTTGCGCTTGGCCTTTTTTGCTCCAGCTAACCAATCACTAGTTAGCCGTGCCCGTCGTCTGTTGCTCGGTTCGCCAGATTACCTGTAGCCTACAGGCAATCTGGATGGTAGCAGCCGAGACTGCGTTCCACTTCTCCACCGATTGACACATCCGCTGAATAAGGGTATCAGGGGTTGTGTCCCAGCCACAGACGTCAAGCATTGCTCTTCTTTCGACTTCGAACCGATGACATACGAACAGTATGTGTTCGGCAGTTTCGTCTACACCTGGGTAGTCCGGGCAGACTGGGACCTCCGCGTGCCCGAACCTGTGGAGGTACTGTCGGAAACAGCCATGGCCTGACAGGAATTGTGTCAGATGGAAGTGAACTTCCCCATGGGGTCTTCCCACCCAGCTCGAGCTAGGTATCAGCCGGTGGGTCCACCTACCTTTCGAGGAGTTGTCCCACTCACGCTGCCATCTGGCGACCGAGGTCACCCTGGTGCGCTCGCGGGCTCCCCTATTTCCACTTAGCTCGAAGCACTCCTCATCTTCCCGAATGACCAGCCCGACTGGCATCATGCTCGCTATCACGCAGGATGCATCGTGTGATACCGTGCGGTAGGCAGATATCACTCTGAGGCACATCACGCGGTAGGTGCTCTCCAGTTTCTGTAGATAACTGGTTGCCCTCAGTGCTCTTGACCATGACGGGCCGCCGTACTTGAGGATAGATACGGCAACGCCTGCCAGTAACCTGCGTCTTCTGGCGCACACCTTTGAGCTGTTGGACATCATTCTCGATAGAGCCGCAACAGCAGTCGACGCTATCTTGCATGTATAGTTGACATGGCTGCCGAAGGTCAGCTTGTCGTCTATAATGACTCCGAGAGACTTCAGACTTCGCTGTGAAGTGATCGCGACTTCTCCCACATGGATAACTGCATGTTGTGCCGACTTGCGGTTGTTCACGATAACTACCTCCGTCTTATGATGAGCGAGCTCCAGGCCTCTCGCGCTCATCCATTCCTCCACCGTGCTGATCGCGTGTTCTGCGGTTAGTTCTACCTCAAGAATTGACTCCCCGTAGACCTCCAAGGTTGCGTCGTCGGCAAAGCCGACGATCTAGACCCCAGGAGGGAACTTCAGTCTCAGAACCCCGTCATACATGAGGTTCCATAGCACCGGGCCTAGGATCGAGCCCTGCGGGACTCCGGCGGTAAACGGAACCCTTCTCTGACCGGCAACGGTCTCGTATAGCAGTACGCGGTTCTGGAAGTAACTTTCCAGGATCCGGTACAGACCCACCGGTAGGCTAAGCCGGTGTAACGAGAGCGCGATGGCATCCCAGCTTGTGCTGTTGAATGCGTTCTTCACGTCAAGTGTCACTAACGCACAGTATCGAATACCTCGCCTATTCCGTTCGATCGCTATCTCGGCAGTATTTGTCACTGAGTTGAGAGCGTCCACCGTGGACTTACCCTTCCGAAAGCCAAACTGGTTGCTTGACAGGCCGTCCGTACTGTCGTGACGTTCCATTTTTCCAAGCTAGCGAGCGTCCAAAATCAGTGAGCGTCCAAAACCAGCTAGCATCCGTTCGTCTTAACGGTCGTCAATCGAATACTCTATTCTCCTTCGACTGCTCCCGCTCAGGAAACTTTTACCCAAACAAATACCATTGAATTGCCCAGTTTGCAATGAAACAGTATCGTATATACTCATACATTCATCCATCGTGGATATGGTAACCAGTTGTTGATTAGACGGAGATAGAGAAAGCAAGAGCAAGGGTCGCGCGATAGATCTCAAGGGAAAACTCACTTACACATCTCACTTTGATCCGCGAGAAATATACAGAAAAGGAGAGCAAGAGTATTATGAGAGCGATTTAATTTAAAGTATCTGTTCCCATTCTAGAACCGTTTATTAATCAGGGAAGAACAATGCCATTATTAATATAATTTATATATATTTTTAATTATACAATGCCTATACACTACATGTCTTCTCCTCTCTACTCTAATGGATAACGGTGTATACGAATTTGTCGTTAAATCTAGAGGGTTTTCTAATAGTATCTCTGTTCCGTAAAGATTTAGGTATACCATGAGGTGGGCTTCCCATTTGTGTTCGATCTATTTCAGATGTGGATGGCAGTAACAGTAATCCTTCCTCAATGATGCTTTCAGTAGAGTTCCTAACATCATGACATTCTGTATTACTGGACTTTTTCCGCTGATCAGTGGTCATTGGAGCAAGCTTCACATCTTTTGTTTTGCGGGTATACTGAATACCGTTCTTACTCATCACAACTATTTTCGCGCCCTCAGTTGCGATGACGCTGAAGCGTTCTCCTCCGAAGGTAGGGTCAGTTTTTCTATTTTTATATTGTGCCAACAATACCTTTTCACCAACTGAAAATTGTGTTTCCTTGGCACCTCGAGCCATATCCGCATGTTTTTTACTTGTCAGCTTTGCAACAGCATCTCTTTCCCGTATATCTGATCTGTCTAATTCTTTTCGACACCATAGGCTTGGAAAAGTGCCGCGATACTTCCATCCTACAAGTAACTCGAACGGAGTTACTCCCAGGCGAGAATGTGGTATTAAGGTGTTATGGTTATGTACGTATTGCTGCATGGCCAACCTCCAGTTGTTACCGTCCAATTTGGCCGCTGCTACAGCTTTAATCACCCCTTGGTTCTGCCTCTCAACTGCTCCGTTCGATTGAGGACTGAGTGGAATTGATTTGCGTACTTTAATTCCAAAACTGAACAAATGCTGAACTTTGAAAAGGTGGCCCGTTGTCGCTCTGGATTATATGCGGGTAACCCCAAATCAAAAAATCTCTGGAAGCTAGTGGTAATGAAGGATTTCGCCTAGATAACCTAACACATGTTTCGCAGTTTTTCACAAAATTCTCAACGTCTACAGACATACCCGGCCACCAAAAAAACTCTTTCATTATACGCTTCATAGATACTTCACCGGAATGTCCTCCGTGTGCTGATGCCATCGCTTTATCTCTCAGGCAGCTTGGTAAAATTACCTTATTATCTTTGAATATTAAAAATCCTAAAAAATACATTTCTTTCTTATGCGCTTCGTACTTTAATAACTTTTCATGCCAAGTGTCAGTTTGTAGAGCCATGCGAACCATCTGTATCTCTATATCTTGTTCTGCAGCTGTTTCAATCTCTTGCCATGTTAGTTCCATGCATCCTGGATCAAGAGCGTATAAGAAATGGCTGTCGTTATCGGTTTCAAATGGTATTGCTTCTTGAGATTTGTGGATTAATCTGTAAAGCGCATCTGCAATATTTTGTTCTCCCGGAACTCGTTTGATAGAAAAATCATATGGTTGCAAACGTAGGGCCCACGTTTCGGCTCGTGAGACAGCCCGTTTACCAAGTCTGTGATTGCTATTGAAAATGAATTCATTTGCTTCAGAATCGGTTCGAATGACAAATTTTTTACTAAGGAGGTACGAAGAGAATCGTTCCACTCCCCACACGACTGCTAAGGCTTCTTTGTGCGTTTGGGGGTATCGCTGCTCAGTGACCGTGAGGGCTTTGGAAGCGCAAGCTATTATTCGGGGTATTGATGATTTATTAAATTGTATGAGCACATCCCCTAAACCAATAGGAGAGGCATCCACAAGTAGCTCTGTTTGGTCGTCTGGGTCGTAATAGCCTAGCCTTTTGATTGACTTTAATGCATCGTTGCGCAGGAATTCAAATTCTTTTTCTTCATTATTAGTCCAGTAGAAACGATCTCCATTAGCCAGTGCTCGCAGATGTTCAGTTTTATCAGCACGTTTAAAAATAAATCGATCAGCGAACGTTACTAATCCTAAGAAGCTCTTGACTTCAGCACAACTCACAGGTCGTCTAAAATCTCTGATTGCGCTTATTTTTCCATCCTCAACTTTCCAGCCGCGATCAGTTAAAACAAACCCCAGAAACTTCACTGATTGACTTCCAAACACACATTTGGACATGTTCAGTTTCACATTATGCTCACGAAGTCGTTCCATTACAAGCGCCAAATTCTCGTCGTGTTCCTCTTTTGTTTTGCCGTATACAAGGATGTCGTCTAAATAATTACGCACACCCTTGCATCCCATTAGTATTTTTCGCTGCAGAACTTCCTGGAATATGTCCGGTGCGTTACACAGTCCGAAAGGCAGCCGAACACAGCGAAACATTCCAAATTCTGTACAGAAAGTGGTCAAATGGTGAGATTCTTCATCTAGCTCGATGTGGAAAAAAGCGTTGGTAAGATCAATAGTTGAGAACCAACGAGCTCCGTTTAGATCCGCGAGAATACTATCCAGCGTGGGCATGGTGAAAGGCGTTCGATAAATATATTTATTGGGTCCTCTAAGATCAATGACGAGTCTAATATCGTTTTTGCCTGAAACCACGCAAAGATTTTTTTTAACGTCTGGATTTGGAAACTATATTAAATGAACTTTTTTTATTACCTTTAGGAATTACAAGCATGGATGAACAAAACGATACATCCATTTCCTCTACAACCGGTTCAATGATATCCGTCGAGATCAATTGATGAAGTCGTTCTTTCGCAAGTGGTGTAACCGCTATAGGTATATTCATGAAGATATTCCTACATGGCGCTATCGATTTATTGTAGCTAATCTTCACAGGAGGAATATTCAATTTAGGGAAACTCTCTTGATCAGTTATGGGTGCAATCGCAACTGGATTTACTTCTATGTTAAGCATTGATCCCTCATCTGTAACTGGTACGCTAAGACCTAGGAGCAATACGCTATATCTAGTTGCTGTTGCTCTACTGAGAAGTGACCGAATCTCTCTTACAACGTAAAATTTCTCGAGCAATACCGGTCTGTTATCCGTAATATGCAAAAAAGCTTCAAATGTCGCTAATACCTTGATGACATTGCATGACGCGTATGGTTTAAGGGTTCGATCAGATTTATCTTGTATGTTGAATATTTCGTTTTTATGGAACTGATCCTTTTTTAGTTTAATGAATAAATCTTCCGTGAACGTATTGACTTGCGCCCCAGAATCAATCAAAAATTGACAAGGCATACCTGCTACGGTAGCTGATATGAGTCCGCCTTTACTTTGTTCCATTACAGTTGCCAATTGCGCAGGCATGCAATACTCCACATGACTCTGTCAAAGGAATAAAAAAATAAACTGTAAATGACAACTCCTTCTGTTTGTCCAAACAATCATATTTTGCGATAGAACAACAAGTAGCAAGACTACTTTGTCATATGGGCTTTTCCATAGTAGAATTCATGGATATCATTAGTGAAGATTCTATGTATAAAAAGACAGCATTAAAAACTAGTTTTTATTTTATATCTCAAATTCATAAAACGGACATTTTCAATAATTCATAGCAATCCTTTTGTCAAACCATCGCAAAAATCATGATTGAATAAAATTTAATCATCTAAAGAAACGCTTACATTTTCCGCAACTGAATCATTTGATTCTTCCTTTTCAACATATGCAATTAATTTTGCAGCTGGTTCTTGAGACTGACTATCCTTTCCAGTTGGGCTCTTAGCATCACGGAGATTCGATGAACGACACGCCCTCTGAAGGTGCCCAATACGGCCGCAACTATGGCATACTTTATCGATGGCTCTGCAATCGGCCGGCGAATGGAAGGCACTGTCACATCTCCAACACTTGCGTTGGCGTGACATACCTATACTTATATTGCCTCCGCGACGTCTATTATCTACTCCGAATCTGCGAAAGTTTTCTCCCGAGCCGTTAAAAGGGTGAAATCTCTGATTACCGCGCTGATGATGGTTTCCTCCTATATTGGAACGATGCACAAATTTCCGTTGAATACTTCGGCGTGGGAAATCGGCGGAAACCGGTGCTAAGACGGCTTGTTCTGAATTTCCATGTTTACGCTTAAAAAATTCTTCATTGAGCCGAATTGCTTCTATCTCGCGTACTTTGTCTACCAAATCGGTAAATGTTCCTTTTCTGCTGAGCATCTTTAGAGCGGTAGCACGAACTTCCTTATTGTGGGCATGTTCTGCGATGGTGCCGACAATTTGCTCGAATTCCTTATCCTCATCAAAGTCACACATTCGCGCCGTTGCTCCTACTCGGTTTATGAATGTTAAATCTGTTTCTTCAGCTTTCTGAAACATTAAAGCGAGTTTCCGTCTTTGTAACATTACATCTGACCCTGAGCCGAAATATGATTTCAGTCTGTACAAGGCATTGGAGAACGGCCTTTCCAATTGATCTGGGGCACTAGGGTCAGATTTTGTACTCTTGAAAATCTCCAACAATCTTGGTCCTGCTTTCACTTTGAAAACGGTAAATTTTGTTGTTTCATCTTCTATCCCAGCTAACTTCATTGAATCCATCAGAAGATCTCTCCACATCTCGAATGAGTGTCGATGAATATCATCCTCCTCAGCTGGTTTGCACTCCGGAACGTTTATCGATGTGATGGACAACTGATGTACGCTAGACATAAATCTCGACTCTTCTCGACCCGGTTGACTGCTTACGCATTGCGTACTAGAAGGACCAACACCTCCCTCAAAATTGGAAGTGTTCTGTACACCATCTGCTTCAATTGAAAGAGTAGAGGTATTTAGAATAGCTGGGAGCGATGCCTCCTTAATCGAATACTCTATTCTCCTTCGACTGCTCCCGCTCAGGGAACTTTTACCCAAACAAATACCATTGAATTGCCCAGTTTGCAATGAAACAGTATCGTATATACTCATAATTTCATCCATCGTGGATATGGTAACCAGTTGTTGATTAGACGGAGATAGAGAAAGCAAGAGCAAGGGTCGCGCGATAGATCTCAAGGGAAAATTCACTTACACATCTCACTTTGACCCGCGAGAAATATACAGAAAAGGAGAGCAAGAGTATTATGAGAGCGATTTAATTTAAAGTATCTGTTCCCATTCTAGAACCGTTTATTAATCAGGGAAGAACAATGCCATTATTAATATAATTTATATATATTTTTTAGTATACAATGCCTATACACTACACGTACCTTCCGCGTACGGGGTTAGCCTGTTGAGGATGATCCTCTCAAGCAATTTGCCAGTCGTGTCGATCAGACAGATTGGTCTGTACGCCGATGGGTCGCCTGGCGGCTTCCCGGGCTTCGGCAACAGCACCAATTTCTGCCTTTTCCATCTATCGGGGAAACGGCACACGTCAAGGCATCTCTGCATAGCTAGCCTGAACATGTTCGGGTTCGCTAGGATCGCTGCCTTGAGAGCGTTGTTTGGAACTCCATCCGGCCCTGGAGCTTTGTTCATTGCTAGGGATTTAGCCACAGCGAGTAGTTCTTCATTCGTCACTGGAGCCACCATTTCGGTCGTGCCCGCACTGTCTCTTAGGCCAGGGGCTTGTGGCTCGAGACGGGAAGAGTACTTCGATAATCGTTGCCAACCGGTCCGGAGACTGTTCTGGGAGTGAAGAGCCCCCTTTGGTCTTGGCCATCACAATCCGGTAGGCGTCACCCCACATCCTCGGTGCGAGCTGTTGCATCCTACGTCTAGCTCTGAGGCAGGCTGGCCGTAGAGCTGCAATCTCGGCACTCCACCAGTATACCGGGCATCTGCCGTTTCTTGGCAGTGTTTTTCTCGGCATAGTGACGTCGCACGCGCGTGATAGAACAGCTACTAGCGCATCCCCGCTTAGACTGTCGGTGTTGTCCTCCAGTCCCAGGGGCGCGGTGAAAGCTTCGCTGTCGAAGTGATTGGACTTCCACCCGCGTACCTGACAGGGATCTCCCGCCCTCGGATGCTGCACACCATAGTTGATCCTAAAGCGGATTGCTAAATGATCGCTATGGGTGTAGCCTTCGTCTACCCATGCCTGGAGCCAGACTCGGGCTGGCAAATGTTAGGTCAATCCACGCCTCCACGCCGTTTCTACGGAATGTACTAGCGAAGCCATTATTAGCTAGCACAGTATCGAGTTTCGCAAGCGCCTCCATTAGCGCTTGACCCCTGCTATTTGTACAGCGGCTGCCCCACTCCACTGCCCAAGCGTTAAAGTCTCCCGCTATGACTACCGGTTTCCGGACCACTAGGTCCGACGAGAGCCTGTCGATCATCTGGTTGAACTGTTCTATTGGCCACCTTGGTGGAGCGTAGCAGCTGCAATAGAACACACCATGGATCTTGGCAATCGCAACACCCTCGGCGGAGGAGTGTATTACCTCTTGAACCGGGAACCGTCCCGTTGTACAGATTGTCACCATTCCAGACCCGTCCGACACCCAATTGCCGTTGCCGGCAGGGATGCTGTACGGGTCTGATAAGAGGGCGACATCTGTCCTTGACTCCGAGACCGACTGCCACAGCAGCTGTTGGGCTGCTGCACAATGGTTAAGATTTAGCTGTGTGACGCTCACGGCTTCTTCTTATTTGCCTCACCGAAGGGACACGAAGGTCCGCCCATAGCATGTTTATGGGCTTGCTTCTTAGCGGTGCAGATAAGGCACTTGTGCGCCTTAGTGCAACCCCGCTCCTTATGCCCCTCCTCGCCGCAGCGACGACATAGTTTGCTCCTGTCTATGTTCTTGCACTCGTAGGCTTTGTGGCCGGACTCAAGGCACCGTTAGCACCTATCCACTGAAGGCGGCTGGGGTATGCTAATTGGGCATACCGACCAGCCGATCTTCAGCTTACCTTTCTCGGTTACCTTTTTGGCATCCGCCTTCAGTAGCCTGGGCTACTTGGGTGCCAGATGGTCCATCTCTAAATCGCACAGAGGCCCGCTCGACGTCGCATTGCTCCTTAACGGCTGCGACGACATCTTCTGCGGTCGTGAACTCGTCCAGATGCTTGCACTGGAGGGTCATTTCCGCCCCTAGCGACCTGACCTGTGCGCCTTCACCAAGGACCTCTTGGGTCAAGGCCTTGTACACCGCACTAGATTGTGCGCCTCGCTTCAGCACCAGAAGCATTTCTCCCGTGTTGGTGCGTCTCACGCTACGCACATCTTGCCCAAGGGCCGAAAGGCTTTCGGCCGCCTTCATCGACTTTAGGACGTCGGCATATTTGTCCTTGTCGGTTTTTAACCACAAGGCCTCGCCTCTGTCCTTGGCCTTCTTCGCGGGTCGCGGTACCTCCGGTGTCGGTGCCGGCTTCTTCCTGGTGACCAGCGTCCAGGGGTTAACGCCCCCCTGCCCCGGTCGCGCCGGGTTGCTGGTACCAACGCTCTGCTCAGCGAGGTCACTCTCGCCCTCGCTTACCTCGGCCAGACGGCGTTTGGCCTTAACGGTTGCACGCCGTGTGGTGTCGGTTTTTGCACCCTCGCCTGGTGACTTTTTAGGGCGCTTCTCGTTCGACGTAGTCTTACGATTGCCCTTGCCCTTGCCTTTTCCCTTCGAGGGGAACTCGGCCGCCGCTTCGAGCGACATGGCTGCTCCATAGAAGGTGAAGGCCACTGTCTGAGTGCCTGCATCAACCTTCTCTCTTCCCTCCCTCTTGGAGGCCACTGTCTGGGTTTCTCTGTCGGACTTCTCCCGACATTCCACTCTCTTCGCATAAGCCTGCTGTTTCTGTCTTGCGACACGAACAGTTTTCCGGAGCTCCAGGAGACTCTGCTTTAGCTCCTTGCTTATGTTTTGCTTTGCGCTAGTGAACTCGATTATTGAATCGAGCTGCTCCACCACTTTGCGCATCGCGGATAGTGGCCCGTCCAGTGCGTTGGTAAGGCTATTTCCTACCACTACTGGGGGGTCACTGGTGCTATCAGATGCAGCACTCGTCGCTCCACTACTCTCCCCACGGGGGGAGACCTCGCCAAACCACCTCTAGCAAAGGGGTGGCACCTCTGTTTGATTGTTTTTGTTTTTCTCCATGTTTGAACACACGAGTAGCGCGAGAATAAATGTCCGCCACGCCAGAGCTCCGCATTAACGTGGTAAGGGACGCTTACTGTGGGGGTTGCCCCGGTACATCACAGGCTCCGTTAACGATCGAGCATCTATTTCACCCCCCCGATCACTCATCCCTCGGCACGGGTCGCTTCACGCCTTGGAATTGGGGTTATGACCTATCTTGCTTTACGTGGTGACCGCGGCCCAGATCATCACAACCATCCTCCTTTACCAGGGCTTTGGACCTGTAGCTCTGGTTCTCAATAGTTCCATGTACGTATATTATTACAGACATGCTACTATTGAGATCCGTCATTCGCTAGCGGAGTTGCCTTCTAGCTCTGACACAAACAGTGTGTAGCGTACTGAGCATTTCATTCCACCAGTAAGCTGGACGCCGTATATTGCGTGGCTTCAGTTTTCGTGGCATTGTGGCGCCACAAACCGTCACAATCCTTCTTGTTAGAGCAGCCGCATCTTCGTTCTCGATCCCGCTGTCCGGCCGAAATGCCTCAACTAAGAGGTTTTTGTTGATAACTTTCGTCTTCTACTTTCGCCTGCCAGTCATTCTAGTCCGTGCTGCAACTGGTTTCCGTTGGCTAATACGGTAGCGAATGCGCTATACTTCTCGGATACTCTCCAATACACGTTCGCCGTAAGTGAAGGGCTACAAAATGTGGCATTGATGATAGACTCCCTCCCGTCTCTCTGAAATGTGCTAACGGAACCCAATCGTACATCTAACTTGGCTAAATCTTCCTGCAGGATACACCCGCTTGTGTTGGTTCTTTTGTTGGAGACGAACCACTGCGACCAGTATTTAGATCTATTGTGTTGGTTACACTACTGCTCCACTTCACAGACCAGTTAATGAAATCACCTCAAATGACTACCAGCTTTCGGCCGATCAACTGTTTGTTTAACTGCTCCAGCAATAGGATACGTGTGTGTGGTACCCAAACATGTGGATATCCTACTATTGAGAGAATCGGAGATAGCGGCTACAAATACTTGCTTTTCGAATACTATCGGAATAAAATCAAATCATTCCGAATTATTCGCCACACTCTCATATGACTACACTCCCCTAAATACCATAAATAACATTCTAGTGATTATCAAGACATAGAAACTGGAATGGAAATGATCTTTAATTCTTAACCCTAACACCGGGAATATTCCGTGTACTCAAATTCTCGTAACTACGGCCAAAGAGGTGTGCGGGAGACAAATCCGGCTCATTTTTATTCCTTACCGAATTCCCCAATTTTTGATATATAAGAAGTATTCGAATTGCAAATTAAAGTTTCCTTTACTTGACTATGATCATTACGAATATAATAACATGTGTAATGAGTCATTCGTAACAGAGCGCCCTTTCAGTTTACACACGCGAGTTGTTTGTTGTAACATTACCTTGAGTTAGGCGATATCGGTGAAGGCAATATCCCAGCAAGGGCTGGAGTATAAACATTATAAATATTATAAACGTTAAATTCTCGACAAACATATGATTACGGCCTAAAAGCCAACTGTCAAAATCCACTTTGAATGGAAATTCCGGACAAACCGTTACACGCCAATCACAGATGTTGGTAGTAAATGAAAGAGAAAAGTTTTCTCTTTCATAAACTGTTGTGAGCTGTGTTCGACTAGTAACGGTTAGTCTGTTAGTTCCATTCAAACTGGATTTTGACAGTTGGCTTTTAGGCCGTAATCATATGTTTGTCGAGAATTGTGTCAAGTGGTGCAGTGTAGTGCGGTACTAAACAGTGTTCTTGCCTGAAAGACGGCTTTGTTTAGACGAGCTATACCAGCTCTGCGCTGTGTGAAGCTCACGCGGGTGACGGAAAAAAGAAACGAAGGATCAATTCACCTACCAGCTCGTCAGGAACCAACTGGTTAAGTGTTTCGTTTTTTTACTTTTCTTATCGATTTTTTACATTTCTTATAAAAGAAATGTATAGAATTCGCTCAAAATTTCAAGATTCTTTCCGAGGTCCGGAAGGCCGAGTCTTATACACCAATCGACTCAGCTCGACGATTTGGTACAATGTCTGTGTGTGTGTCTGTGTGTGTGTCTGTGTGTGTGTGTGTGTGTGTAACGAACAAACTCTCATTCGTGTTTCTCAGCAATGGCTGAACCGATCTTATCCAAACCAAATGAAAGAACTAAAAAAACAGTAAGAACGTTATTAATTTGTTTTTGATTCTGATGTTTAGTTTCCAAGATATGAATGTGTAAAAATGGCGTTGTTTGCGGTTTTTTTTAAATTATCTGCCGAAATTGACAACATAGATTAACAATATATGTTTTTAGACAGCTTTAACGAATACCTTTCGAACAAGCTATAGATTGTTGAAATCGGACTATTATCAAAAGAGATATTTAACATTAAATGCGGACGAAAGATTTTTATCATTTTTCATTGCCAGAAATATGACCAAAAACGTCATTCGTTTTCGAGCTCTCCATCGAGACAGAGGTTGTTTATTCTAGTCCGTAGTGCTGTGTGAGGCGATAAAGAATAGTGTTAATCCGCATTCAAGGTTATTTTGCCAGTTCGGCTCGGTCCTCAGTCTTTTGTTCGCGTGTGAGGATTAAACAATAGCCAGCTGTATAAGCTGGATCGGTTCGTCGTTGGACACCAGTTTAAAGCTAAGTGGTTTTTGTCGTTTGTAACACATTTATTGCTTTCTTCCGTCTGCGCGGGCGCTGACCCCGTGCGATGACGTTTTCTATGGTTCCCTCTCCGGATGGTCAAATGGAAGTTGAATCGGGTTCAACTTCTAAGGCTCCCCCCCCCGGCCCAAATGCTATCCAGAACTCTCAACTGGTCCATTTGTGGTCTTCTTTCGGCCCAAGACTGACCTGTGCGCCTTCACCAAGGACCTCTTGGGTCAAGGCCTTGTACACCGCACTAGATTGTGCGCCTCGCTTCAGCACCAGAAGCATTTCTCCCGTGTTGGTGCGTCTCACGCTACGCACATCTTGCCCAAGGGCCGAAAGGCTTTCGGCCGCCTTCATCGACTTTAGGACGTCGGCATATTTGTCCTTGTCGGTTTTTAACCACAAGGCCTCGCCTCTGTCCTTGGCCTTCTTCGCGGGTCGCGGTACCTCCGGTGTCGGTGCCGGCTTCTTCCTGGTGACCAGCGTCCAGGGGTTAACGCCCCCCTGCCCCGGTCGCGCCGGGTTGCTGGTACCAACGCTCTGCTCAGCGAGGTCACTCTCGCCCTCGCTTACCTCGGCCAGACGGCGTTTGGCCTTAACGGTTGCACGCCGTGTGGTGTCGGTTTTTGCACCCTCGCCTGGTGACTTTTTAGGGCGCTTCTCGTTCGACGTAGTCTTACGATTGCCCTTGCCTTTTCCCTTCGAGGGGAACTCGGCCGCCGCTTCGAGCGACATGGCTGCTCCATAGAAGGTGAAGGCCACTGTCTGAGTGCCTGCATCAACCTTCTCTCTTCCCTCCCTCTTGGAGGCCACTGTCTGGGTTTCTCTGTCGGACTTCTCCCGACATTCCACTCTCTTCGCATAAGCCTGCTGTTTCTGTCTTGCGACACGAACAGTTTTCCGGAGCTCCAGGAGACTCTGCTTTAGCTCCTTGCTTATGTTTTGCTTTGCGCTAGTGAACTCGATTATTGAATCGAGCTGCTCCACCACTTTGCGCATCGCGGATAGTGGCCCGTCCAGTGCGTTGGTAAGGCTATTTCCTACCACTACTGGGGGGTCACTGGTGCTATCAGATGCAGCACTCGTCGCTCCACTACTCTCCCCACGGGGGGAGACCTCGCCAAACCACCTCTAGCAAAGGGGTGGCACCTCTGTTTGATTGTTTTTGTTTTTCTCCATGTTTGAACACACGAGTAGCGCGAGAATAAATGTCCGCCACGCCAGAGCTCCGCATTAACGTGGTAAGGGACGCTTACTGTGGGGGTTGCCCCGGTACATCACAGGCTCCGTTAACGATCGAGCATCTATTTCACCCCCCCCGATCACTCATCCCTCGGCACGGGTCGCTTCACGCCTTGGAATTGGGGTTATGACCTATCTTGCTTTACGTGGTGACCGCGGCCCAGATCATCACAACCATCCTCCTTTACCAGGGCTTTGGACCTGTAGCTCTGGTTCTCAATAGTTCCATGTACGTATATTATTACAGACATGCTACTATTGAGATCCGTCATTCGCTAGCGGAGTTGCCTTCTAGCTCTGACACAAACAGTGTGTAGCGTACTGAGCATTTCATTCCACCAGTAAGCTGGACGCCGTATATTGCGTGGCTTCAGTTTTCGTGGCATTGTGGCGCCACAAACCGTCACAATCCTTCTTGTTAGAGCAGCCGCATCTTCGTTCTCGATCCCGCTGTCCGGCCGAAATGCCTCAACTAAGAGGTTTTTGTTGATAACTTTCGTCTTCTACTTTCGCCTGCCAGTCATTCTAGTCCGTGCTGCAACTGGTTTCCGTTGGCTAATACGGTAGCGAATGCGCTATACTTCTCGGATACTCTCCAATACACGTTCGCCGTAAGTGAAGGGCTACAAAATGTGGCATTGATGATAGACTCCCTCCCGTCTCTCTGAAATGTGCTAACGGAACCCAATCGTACATCTAACTTGGCTAAATCTTCCTGCAGGATACACCCGCTTGTGTTGGTTCTTTTGTTGGAGACGAACCACTGCGACCAGTATTTAGATCTATTGTGTTGGTTACACTACTGCTCCACTTCACAGACCAGTTAATGAAATCACCTCAAATGACTACCAGCTTTCGGCCGATCAACTGTTTGTTTAACTGCTCCAGCAATAGGATACGTGTGTGTGGTACCCAAACATGTGGATATCCTACTATTGAGAGAATCGGAGATAGCGGCTACAAATACTTGCTTTTCGAATACTATCGGAATAAAATCAAATCATTCCGAATTATTCGCCACACTCTCATATGACTACACTCCCCTAAATACCATAAATAACATTCTAGTGATTATCAAGACATAGAAACTGGAATGGAAATGATCTTTAATTCTTAACCCTAACACCGGGAATATTCCGTGTACTCAAATTCTCGTAACTACGGCCAAAGAGGTGTGCGGGAGACAAATCCGGCTCATTTTTATTCCTTACCGAATTCCCCAATTTTTGATATATAAGAAGTATTCGAATTGCAAATTAAAGTTTCCTTTACTTGACTATGATCATTACGAATATAATAACATGTGTAATGAGTCATTCGTAACAGAGCGCCCTTTCAGTTTACACACGCGAGTTGTTTGTTGTAACATTACCTTGAGTTAGGCGATATCGGTGAAGGCAATATCCCAGCAAGGGCTGGAGTATAAACATTATAAATATTATAAACGTTAAATTCTCGACAAACATATGATTACGGCCTAAAAGCCAACTGTCAAAATCCACTTTGAATGGAAATTCCGGACAAACCGTTACACGCCAATCACAGATGTTGGTAGTAAATGAAAGAGAAAAGTTTTCTCTTTCATAAACTGTTGTGAGCTGTGTTCGACTAGTAACGGTTAGTCTGTTAGTTCCATTCAAACTGGATTTTGACAGTTGGCTTTTAGGCCGTAATCATATGTTTGTCGAGAATTGTGTCAAGTGGTGCAGTGTAGTGCGGTACTAAACAGTGTTCTTGCCTGAAAGACGGCTTTGTTTAGACGAGCTATACCAGCTCTGCGCTGTGTGAAGCTCACGCGGGTGACGGAAAAAAGAAACGAAGGATCAATTCACCTACCAGCTCGTCAGGAACCAACTGGTTAAGTGTTTCGTTTTTTTACTTTTCTTATCGATTTTTTACATTTCTTATAAAAGAAATGTATAGAATTCGCTCAAAATTTCAAGATTCTTTCCGAGGTCCGGAAGGCCGAGTCTTATATACCAATCGACTCAGCTCGACGATTTGGTACAATGTCTGTGTGTGTGTCTGTGTGTGTGTCTGTGTGTGTGTGTGTGTGTGTGTGTGTGTAACGAACAAACTCTCATTCGTGTTTCTCAGCAATGGCTGAACCGATCTTATCCAAACCAAATGAAAGAACTAAAAAAACAGTAAGAACGTTATTAATTTGTTTTTGATTCTGATGTTTAGTTTCCAAGATATGAATGTGTAAAAATGGCGTTGTTTGCGGTTTTTTTAAATTATCTGCCGAAATTGACAACATAGATTAACAATATATGTTTTTAGACAGCTTTAACGAATACCTTTCGAACAAGCTATAGATTGTTGAAATCGGACTATTATCAAAAGAGATATTTAACATTAAATGCGGACGAAAGATTTTTATCATTTTTCATTGCCAGAAATATGACCAAAAACGTCATTCGTTTTCGAGCTCTCCATCGAGACAGAGGTTGTTTATTCTAGTCCGTAGTGCTGTGTGAGGCGATAAAGAATAGTGTTAATCCGCATTCAAGGTTATTTTGCCAGTTCGGCTCGGTCCTCAGTCTTTTGTTCGCGTGTGAGGATTAAACAATAGCCAGCTGTATAAGCTGGATCGGTTCGTCGTTGGACACCAGTTTAAAGCTAAGTGGTTTTTGTCGTTTGTAACACATTTATTGCTTTCTTCCGTCTGCGCGGGCGCTGACCCCGTGCGATGACGTTTTCTATGGTTCCCTCTCCGGATGGTCAAATGGAAGTTGAATCGGGTTCAACTTCTAAGGCTCCCCCCCCCCCCGGCCCAAATGCTATCCAGAACTCTCAACTGGTCCATTTGTGGTCTTCTTTCGGCCCAAGACTAAATCACTGAATCTTCTTCAGATTTCTAGAGACCTGACGGAACGGTTCTCGGCTGTGACCGAAATTTCAAAGGTCCGCTCGGACAAGATAAGGGTGTTGCTAGCCAACTCAAAGCAGGCAAACGATATTGCTTGCTGTGAGCACTTTACGCGGGATTATAACGTGTATATTCCGGCTGTAAGTGTACAATCCGAAGGCGTCGTAACCTATGAGAGTTTGACGTGCGAGGATCTGCTGAAGTACGGGGTTGGCCGATTCAGAGACCGCTTACTTCAGCCAGTTAAAATACTTGAGTGCAAACGTTTGCACTCAGTAGTAGTTGCGGGGGATGGTTCAAAAACGTACCCCCAATCAAACTCTTATCGGGTGACTTTCGCTGGTACCGCTTTGTCAAATTTCGTCCTCTTGCACAAGGTTCGTCTGCCTGTGCGTCTGTTTGTGCCGCGGGTCATGAATTGCACAAAGTGTAAACAACTGGGTCACACAGCCACCCATTGTAGCAATAAGGCCCGCTGTGGAAAATGCGGGGAGAATCATCTAGATGATTCGTGCAGTAGGCAAGCCGAAAAGTGTCCTTACTGTGCGGAGAGTCTGCATGATATCTCGGCATGTCCCGCGTACAAACTACGCGGGGATAAACTGAAACGTTCCCTTGCGGGACGATCCAAACATTCTTTCGCGGAAATGTTAAAGAATGCTACGCCACCATCCTCAGCAAACATCTATACTCACTTGCCTCCTGACGAGGGCGAGGCTGGTAACCCACAAGAGGGAACATCTACTAGGGTGCCTAGAATTTATAGGAAGAGGAGGAACATTTCCTCTCGTAAAGTTCCTTGTAAAGGCCAGAAGGTGTCCCTTGACGGGGCTCCGAAAGTCACATCTATTGGAAGTGTTGCAACCAAACCGAAGCAATTAGCTCCTGGTCTCGGAGGATTAAGCTCAGAAAAGGAGTTCCCAGCACTTTCAGGAACATCAAAAATCCCAAGTGTTCCTTTGTTTCAGTTCGAGAGTAATCACAGCACTGGAATTATAAAACTCTTGGACATAGTGGACTGGATAATAAAAACTTTCAATATTACTGATCCTATTAAAAGTCTTATGTTAGCTTTTCTCCCTACAGTGAGAACATTTTTGAAGCAGTTGACTGCTAAATGGCCCCTCCTCTCAGCGATTGTATCCTTCGATGGCTAACTCATCGAACGAGGTCACGGATTTGATCACTGTTCTACAGTGGAATTGCAGAAGTATCATCCCGAAAATCGATTCCTTCAAAATTTTAATAAATAATTTGAGTTGCGATGCATTTGCATTATGTGAAACTTGGTTAACTTCCGACATAGATCTCAACTTCCACGACTTTAATATTATTCGCCTGGATCGAGACACCCCCTATAGAGGAGTGCTTTTGGGGATCAAAAAGTGCTATTCCTTCTACAGAATTAACCTTCCCTCGATAACAGGTATTAAAGTTGTCGCTTGTCAAGTAACAACCAAAGGCAAAAGCCTTTGCATAGCTTCTATATATATTCCCCCCAACACCGCGGTTGGGCACCGACGGCTACAAGACATCTTAGAATCCCTGCCAGTACCGCGACGAGTTTTAGGAGACTTTAACTCTCACGGTACAGCATGGGGTTGCCTCTATGATGGTAACCGGTCTTCCTTAATTCAGGATCTTCGCGATAACTTCAATTTGACAATTTTAAACACGGGTGAAATGACACGGATTCCTGCTCCTCCAGCGCGCCCGAGCGCCTTAGACTTGTCCCTTTGCTCAACATCGCTGCGGTTAAATTGCACGTGGAAGGTAATTCCTGATCCCCACGGCAGCGACCATCTGCCGATTGTAGTCTCAATTAATAACGGTTCAAGGCCATTGAAATCAATCAATATTTCGTATGACCTCACACGAAATATCGATTGGAAGAGCTATGCTGCCGCGATATCCGACAACATCGAATCTACCCAAGAACTTCCTCCGGAGGAAGAGTACAGCTTTTTGGCTGGCTTGATTCTCGACAGCGCGAATCAAGCTCAGACTAAGCCAGTACCCGGCGCGAACATACAAAAACGCTCTCCTAATCCGTGGTGGGACAAAGAGTGCTCAGACGTGTACGCGGAGAAGGCCGCCGCGTATAAGATCTTCCGGGACGACGGGTTACCCGCTAGCTATCGACAATATGCGACGTTAGAAACGCGAATGAAGAGTTTGATGAAAGCCAAGAAACGTAGTTACTGGCGCCGGTTCGTTGACGGACTAACGAGAGAAACATCGATGAGCACTCTTTGGGGCACGGCCCGGCGTTTGCGAAACCGAAACAGTACTAACGAGAGTGCAGAATATTCAAACCGTTGGATATTCGGTTTCACCAAGAAGGTTTGTCCGGATTCCGCCCCGGCACAGAAGATTTACCGCGCCGCGTCTCCTCATGATAGCGCGAACGAAACACTTTTTCGATGGTGGAGTTCTCACTTGCTCTCTCTTGTCGTGTAACAATAAAGCTCCGGGGCCAGACAGAATCAAATTCAACTTGTTGAAGAATCTGCCTGACTCTGCCAAGAGACGCTTGTTGAACTTATTTAATAAGTTTCTCGAGGCTAACATTGTCCCACTCGATTGGAGACAAGTGAAGGTCATCGCCATCCAAAAACCAGGAAAACCAGCCTCCGACCACAATTCGTACCGTCCGATCGCAATGCTATCCTGTATCCGGAAGTTGTTCGAGAAAATGATCCTATCTCGCCTCGACAATTGGGTCGAAGCAAATGGCTTACTGTCAGATACACAATTTGGCTTTCGCAAAGGCAAAGGGACGAGCGATTGTCTTGCGTTGCTCTCAACTGAAATTCAAATGGCCTATGCTAGGAAAGAGCAGATGGCATCAGTGTTCCTAGATATTAAGGGGGCTTTTGATTCAGTTTCGATCAACATTCTTCCAGAGAAGCTGCACCAGCATGGTCTTTCAGCGACTTTAAACAACTTTTTACTAAACTTGTTGTCGGAAAAGCACATGCATTTTTCGCATGGTGACTTATCGACATCACGATTTAGCTACATGGGCCTTCCCCAGGGCTCATGTCTAAGCCCCCTGTTATACAATTTCTACGTCAACGACATTGATGAATGTCTTGACAATTCCTGCACGTTAAGGCAACTTGCAGACGATGGCGTGGTGTCTGTTACGGGACCCAAAGCTGTCGATCTACAAGGACCATTACAGAATACCTTGGACAATTTGTCTGCTTGGGCTATTAAGCTGAGTATCGAATTCGCCACGGAGAAAACTGAGCTAGTTGTATTTTCAAGGAAGCGTGAACCAGCACAACTACAGCTTCTATTAATGGGTCAAACTATCGCTCAGGTCTTCACAGTAAAATATCTAGGGGTCTGGTTCGACTCGAAAGGTACTTGGGGATGCCATATTCGGTATCTGAAACAGAAATGCCAACAAAGGATCAACTTTCTTCGTACAATAACCGGAACATGGTGGGGTGCCCACCCAGGAGACCTAATTAGGTTGTATCAAACAACGATACTGTCGGTAATGGAATACGGATGCTTCTGCTTTCGCTCCGCCGCGAACATACATTTCATCAAACTCAAAAGAATTCAGTATCGTTGTTTGCGTATCGCCTTAGGGTGCATGCAGTCGACCCATACGATGAGTCTCGAAGTGCTGTCGGGCGTTCTCCCGTTGAAAAATCGATTTTGGGACCTCTCATATCGATTGCTCATTCGATGCGATATCTTGAACCTGGTCGTGATTGAAAATTTCGAAAGGCTTGTTGAGCTCAATTCGCAGACCCGTTTCATGTCCCTGTACTTTGACTACATGGCGCAGAATATTAACCCTTCTTCTTACAATCCCAACCGTGTGCATTTCATAAATATTTCTGAATCTACTGTTTTCTTCGACACATCCATGAAAGACGAGATTAGTGGAATTCCGGACCACATTCGCCCACAAGTGGTTCCAAACATTTTTTATAATAAATTCCGAAAAGTCGACTGTTCTAAGATGTTTTATACTGACGGATCAAACCTCGAAGGATCCACTGGCTTCGGTATTTTCAATCAAAAGTTCACCGCCTCCTACAAACTCAGTGACCCTGCTTCAGCTTACGCCGCAGAACTAGCTGCCATTCAGTATACCCTTGGAGTCATTGAAACATTACCCGCAGGCCATTACTTCATCGTTTCGGATAGCCTCAGTTCCATTGACGCTATTCGCTCGATAAAACATGGAAAGCACTCCTCGTATTTTTTGGGGAAAATACGGGAGCTACTGAGTGCTTTATCTGACAACTCTTTCCAGATTACCTTGGTATGGGTCCCTTCTCATTGCTCCATTCCGGGCAATGAGAAGGCAGACTCCTTAGGTAAGGTGGGTGCCTTAGAAGGAGACGTTTACGAAAGCCAATTTGCTTCAGCGAATTTTTCAGTATTACTCATCAGAGACCCCCGAAAGTTGGCAAACTTCGTGGAGCAGTGGAGAGCTGGGAAGGTGGCTACATTCGATAATCCCTAAGGTATCGACGAAACCTTGGTTCAAGGGGATGGATGTGGGTCGTGACTTCATTCGTTTGATGTCCCGACTCATGGCAAACCATTACACGCTGGATGCACATCTCCGGCGTATTAAGCTCGTGGATAGTGGTATCTGCTCTTGTGGCGACGGCTATCACGACATCGAGCACATTGTCTGGGCGTGCACCGAGTACAGTTCCGCTAGGTCTCGGCTAATGGATACCCTGCGGGCCAGAGGAAGACCAACCAACGTCCTGGTTCGAGATGTGCTGGCAAGCCGCGATGTCCTCTATATGCCCCTTATATACACTTTTGTGAAAACCATGAATATACAAGTCTAACTGCCCCTTGTTATTTTCCTTATCATTCTCAGAACCCTCTTCCACCTGTATCAAAGCATCTGTATCGAATGAGCCAACAAACACGGGACCTACGGCACGAACATAACACGCTTAGCCGATCCACATCTGAGCCGTACTACGAAATCGTCTGGAAAAACCCCTGCCATCTTGAGGAGGACCATCCGGCGTCCCAGTACATGATTCCCCTGATGAAGGCCACCCGAGTTTGTAATCCATCCGTTGATCTCACGATGCCTGAAACTGAAATAATTATCTCTCCCTGCCATCTTTGTCTACGCTTCCTCCCCTGACTCTTATACCCAGAAGTAACACCCCTACCCCCCCCCCCCCCCCATATCATCACGAAGCATTTAGCTCTTCTTGTCTCTTCTAGTTTTAACTATTATATTATATAATCTCGTTGAAAATGCCCAACTCACAAAAATAACTATAATAATCATGCCCTCTAGTTATTTCTAGTTTTAAGTTAGTCGTAAAAAATTGTCCCCCTTAGTTAAACATTATTTGCTCCAATAATCTCACTGATAAAAATGTCAAACCATATTGCCACAAAAACTAAATGAGCCCCCTAATCTTACGAAAATAATATTATCCCCTTGTGTAGATATATAAGATAGCTATAAAATCGCATTAGTTTCATTTAAAAAAATCAATATGTAATCCCCTAGTTTTAAGCAATTTAAAATGTAAAACAAAACAAAATTGGCACCTTTAAGCTAACGCAACGTGCCTTATCAAATAAACGATTTGAATAAAAAAATATGACCAAAAACGAGTAATCAATTATTAACGCCAAAACGGTTTATTTTAGGTCAATAGTATCTTCGGAGAATTTAATGGAGGTAATATGCTCTTTCTTTTGGTATTGTGCTTTTGCTGATTAATCCCCCTATGAGTGAGATATTTTCACAAATTTTCGTGGAAGTGATTATATCGAAATGATGCACGCCAAATTTGTAGCTCTTACTTTTGCGAATAACTTTACTGAAGACTTTAAATATCTATTTTGAATACTTTAAAAGTTATGGCTTGTTGTTTGTGGATTACCTTTTGTCGCCTATTTATTGTTCAATATAGTAATAATCCATTGAAATAAGCCAAACATTATTTCGATAAAACGAATTTTGTATTTCATTTTTCTATCTACAACCGCTAGAAATAATCACCGAACATTTCCAAGTTGTCTGGAAGGAACTTGATAACTTATCAGTGCAAAAATGTTCATTTGTGCGAACCTTCTGACTGCAATTTTTCTAACTTATAACCATCGGATCGATCTGAAACATATCGGAAAATGAAAGCGCAGTAAAAAACTCCAAGCAACGGCGTAGCCAAGAGAATGTTTTGGGGTTTAACACCATACAACTCCCTCCCCCACCACACAAAAAATTGAATTGATGTTGAAAATTTATTGATGCTGACTGATTTAATTCAATATCTCAATAACAATTATCTGATCCGTACATTGATAACCTGCTGTTGCAAACATCATGAAGTAACTGATCTATTGGTCTTGATTTCCCAGTTGTCTAATAGCATCAATATCAAATTCCTGCCTGAAAACATTCCAATAGAAAATTCCAGAGTTCTGTAATCAATCATAATCCTCAGATTTCTTTTCAAATTGAGCTCGCTTTTGTAGAGATGCACTGTAATAAGGGTCTTTATTTAATAGAAAGCGAAGTTAAAATTGATTTAATGTCTATGAAACATAGAACTGCTCACCAAAAAATGTATAACTTTCAACATTTGCTGAAAATGTTTTTGCCTTTCTTATTCACTCTAAAATTCGTCAATCTAATCCCGACCGGGAGGGTCGAGTGTCATATGCCAATCGACTCAGTTCGTCGAGATCGGAAAATGTCAGTGTGTGTGTATGTATGTGTGTATGTGGAAAAAATGTGACCTCTGTTAATCAGAGATGGCTGGACCGATTTGCACAAAGTTACTCTCAAATGAAAGGTACAAGGTTCCCATCGGCTGCAATTGAATTTTTTTATTGATTGGACTTCCGGTTCCGGAGTTACGAGTTGAAGAGTGCAATCACACAGCAAATTCCCATATAAACTGAAATGAAAAATTTTCAAAATCAAATTTGTATTTTTGATGCCAAATGACTTTAAAATGCATGAAACATTGAGATGTTTGACAAAAATTGACTTCCTTGGACTTTGGTACAATTGATGTTGAAAATTTATTGATGCTGACTGATTTAATTCAATATCTCAATAACAATTATCTGATCCATACATTGATAACCTGCTGTTGTAAACATCATGAAGTAACTGATCTATTGGTCTTGATTTCCCAGTTGTCTAATAGCATCAATATCAAATTCCTGCCTGAAAACATTCCAATAGAAAATTCCAGAGTTCTGTAATCAATCATAATCCTCAGATTTCTTTTCAAATTGAGCTCGCTTTTGTAGAGATGCACTGTAATAAGGGTCTTTATTTAATAGAAAGCGAAGTTAAAATTGATTTAATGTCTATGAAACATAGAACTGCTCACCAAAAAATGTATAACTTTCAACATTTGCTGAAAATGTTTTTGCCTTTCTTATTCACTCTAAAGTTCGTCAATCTAATCCCGACCGGGAGGGTCGAGTGTCATATGCCAATCGACTCAGTTCGTCGAGATCGGAAAATGTCAGTGTGTGTGTGTATGTATGTGTGTATGTGGAAAAAATGTGACCTCTGTTAATCAGAGATGGCTGGACCGATTTGCACAAAGTTACTCTCAAATGAAAGGTACAAGGTTCCCATCGGCTGCAATTGAATTTTTTTATTGATTGGACTTCCGGTTCCGGAGTTACGAGTTGAAGAGTGCAATCACACAGCAAATTCCCATATAAACTGAAATGAAAAATTTTCAAAATCAAATTTGTATTTTTGATGCCAAATGACTTTAAAATGCATGAAACATTGAGATGTTTGACAAAAATTGACTTCCTTGGACTTTGGTACATTTTTGCCTTCCTCATATAGAAAGGTTACAATCATATTGCAACAATTGCATACAATCACTCTAAAAATCGACAATCATACCGGCCCGGAGGGAGTATGCAGTGAGGGGTTGCTACTTTAAAATTAAAACTAGTTTAAAATTTCTTAACAAGTTGGAAATTTTCGGCAGGACCCGGACCTCCCGGATCTTTCTCCATGATCCGCCGCTGGTTTCAAGCGATGTTTCAGTATCACATAGTATCTCAAGATCGTGGCTGTCGATCCATTGTACGTATGCACAGTGGTCGCAATGGTACCAAAACGTGCGTTTAATTAATGGTGCTCTAGAAGTTGACTTTAGCGATTTGCTGTGTTAGGAACACTTTTTCAGAATAGAAGCCCCCTTCTTTTGATGTATACTGAATTGTGATTAATCCACCTAAAAGTGAGATAGAAAATTTATTTCCACTAACTTTCGAGATAGAGTCATGATGTCAATAACAAAGTTATAGAAAATTCTACTGCGAGAAAACTTGTTGAACATGCAAACTCTCCAAAATGTAGTGGTGTTGAGATAAAGCGCGTTGTTTGTGGGAGGCACCTAAAAATCATTTTTTCATTATAACTTTTTTCTGAGATTTTCGCAATACTTTAAATGTTCCATGAAGTGTTTGAAATTATGAAAATACAGATATTTGTCGAAGACGTCAATATTTTTTATTTTAAAACTCAAGAGTTATTAAATAAAGTGGGTAAAGAATACCGCCATTTTGAACGACAATTACTAAGAGATGTGGAAATATGTGGAAGACATTTCGATTCTGTAAGAAAGACAGTGACAAGTACTATAAGAAAAAATACTACTTACAACGGGCATCCACCGGCCTGTATACAAAAATACTTTCCGGCAATGTATGCGTTGCATTTTGTAACAAAATAAGTACGACTTTTTCAGCATAAATTTTTTAGAAATTTTTTTTTCTATGCGTCGAATATTCTAAAAACCGATTTAATCCACCTAGCAGTGAGATGAGACATTTCTTACACATTTCACTATTGGATTAGTTTGCAGAACTCACGAGAAGTAGGCACCCAATTAGAGGTGGGATGAAAACAGTTTCTAGTCTTGCACGAATAAAATCTCGAATAAACTGAATAAATCATAGAAATCAACAAAACGACCGAAATAAGAAAGTAAAGCAAAAAATGAAACAATAGGTTTTTAAATTCATAAAATAAGTAGAAAAATTAATGGAAATCATTATAATTTTGATCCAAATACACGAATCAAATTAGATTAGGTTATTACATAAAAATTAAGATTATATTTAGAAATAGTTATAAGATTAATAGAATAAATTGACTCATACTAACAAATTGAATGAAATAAAACGAATGACTGAACATGAAATGCATAAAATTAAAGATACGAATAAAATGAATCAGATAAATCAAATGAATCAAATGAATCAAATGAATCAAATGGATCAAATGAATCAAATGAATCAAATGAATTAAATCAATCAAATAAATCAAATAAATCAAATGAATCAAATGATTCAAATGATTCAAATGAATCAAATGAAATGCATCAAATAAATCAAATGAATCATATGAATCAAATGAATCACATGAATCACACGAATCACATGAATCAAATGAATTAAATGAATCAAATTGATTTAATTCATCCAGTAAATACAATGAATCAAATTAATGAAATGGATCAAATGAATAAAAAGAATGGATCAACAAAATGAATAAAGTAAAAAATAAATGAAATGCATTAATAAAACAAACGAATCAAATAAATAAAATGAGCTGGAGTGATAAAATGAATAAAAAGAAGAAAATGAGTAGAATTAAATGCATTGATTGAAATGAAAAATTGAACAACAGTAAAAGGTTATAAATTAATATAAAGAAATAAATTGAATCAAATAAATTATTTGGATGAAATGATTAAAACTGAAAAAGTAGTCAGATTATTAAAATGAAGAAACTGAACAAAATGAATAAACTGGAAAAAAATAATAAAATGCATACAATGAATGATATGAGTAAAATGCACAAAAAGAATAAACTGATCAGAGTGAATCCAAAGAATGAAACGAATAAAATAAGTAAAATGAACGCAGATGAACAAAACGAATAAAAAGATGCGGAATGAAATTATTAATTAAAATGAAATGGTCATATATTTGAAGCCAAACACATTTTTGAATAAAGATAATGAATAAACCGGATTGTACGAGTATGAAAACCATTGCATCAGAAAGTTTTGAAATGTTTTTGAAAATCCCATCTTCTGAGAAAAGGCTAATAAATATGCAATGGACTTTCTAGGGCTTCCATCTTTTTTTGGTTTTATTGTTTTTGTTTTCATGCTTCTTTACTTGACGAATTCAAAGTTTACTTTTTGGTCACATATTCCCGAAAAAAGATTTATGTGCAGAACAGAATTTACTGGTCCAGTATTTTAACGCGCAATTGAATATAGTAAAGTGAGACAAGGTCACATGTGCTTTCAAGCCCTTGAACAGAGAACGACAGAGGGAGAATGCGATTCGTGAATGAGTCAGGTAGATATTTCAATGTTTTTATTTGCATTGAAGTAAATAGTGTGAAATGTCTAGGCTATGTCGATTGCATAAAAGCCGTGTTCGTATTGTTTCGTTCGGAATTCTCGTGTAGGAAATATGGATAAATAAGTCCTATACAGACCAATATTGTGAAAAAGAAATGGTTCAAACTACTCAGTATATCCAAATATGGACGACGATAAGTTAGAAGACACATTGTAGTTGCATCCCCCATCGAGAGTGGGTACTTTGGGGACTTCTTTTCCTGGATCTAATTTGTGGATATTTTTGGTCTTTGATCCGTTATTTTTCATGAAAGTTCGTACCAATACAACGAATGTGCAGCTGATACAACTCATGGTTCATTCGCCTGCGCCATGTTCCGTCTTCCATCTGCACGCCACCATAGATGGTACGCAACACTTTTCGTTCGAAAACTCCAAGGGCGCGTTGGTCCTCCACGAGCATGGTCCAGGTCTCGTGGCCGTAGAGGGCCACCGATCTAATCAGCGTCTTGAAGATAATCAACTTCGTGCGGCGGCGAATTTTGTTTGACCGGAGCGTCCTCTGGAGTCCAAAGTAGGCACGATTTCCCGCTATGATCCGTCTCTGAATTTCTCTGCTGTTATCATTGTCGTCGGTTACCAGTGAGCCCAAATACATGAATTCGTCGACCATCTCGATTTCGTCACCGTCAATCCGAACTCGGGTGGGAGGTTCACATTGTCGTCTCTAGAACCTCTTCCTCTCATGTATTTTGTCTTCGAAATCCTGGCTTCAGCTTTAAATCTTTGAGCATATATTTCATTCAAAATTCAATAGAGATACGAATAGTTTAAATATCGCACGTGGAATGTCTCTTTTGAAATTTCCATTGTCATACTTTCATATTACCCAGTTAAGCCAAATATTTTTCTGATATAGCCATGAATTTCCTTAATTATATTGTAGATACAGGCTTTGAATACAATTGAATTAAAGTTAAGTTGATGTAGCAGCAGACAAAAAATAGTTTTGTTTTCTCAAACCTTCGCAATTACAATTAATAAATATTTCAGATTCGCAGAAGATCTTATCACACAACTTAGAAATGGATACAGAAATAGCTAGATAGATGCGATAGAAGAGAGACAGAGAGAGAAAGAGAGAGAGAGAGAGAGAGAGAGAGAGAGAGAGAGAGAGAGAGAGAGAGAGAGAGAGAGAGAGAGAGAGAGAGAGAGAGAGTGAGAGAGATGGGGGGGGGGGCGTGTGAGAAACGGCAAATGATGGTTAATGCAGTGACATTATTTTTATAGTATATTATTATGATATATTGATTCTTACATTCTTATCATAAATAATGTAAGTAGTAATTTTTGCTCCATAACCAGTATAACCTAAATCTTGCAAAAGAGCTAAATTTTCGCTAGATTTTTGGGCTTCAAACATACAGTTGCTTTCGGTGACGCCACAAGTATAATTATATTAGAAATCTTTTATCTCACTACTAGGTGAATTACTTGTTGATCTGTGTATTGATTTACCATCCAACATTTACCTCATGATTGAACGCAATGCCTAATCCAAGGAATAAATACTAAAACTCACTGTTTCTTTATCAACGCATTATTTTGTCTTTGAAGTGAACTTATATGTTGATTTTTGAGAAATAGTTCTTTTATTATAAAGGTAATTCACAAAATGTTCTCAACATCGAATTCCTTGAATCACGTAGATGTGTTTTCATACCCCGATATTCAAAATTGGTTTAGTTTTGCCCCTAAAACACCAGTAAAGCAATACTCTGTATGAAACAATCTCATTTTTAATTGGTGGAAATTGGTAAGCGAGAACTAAAAATACAAAATGTCTAATATCTCCGTCGCTCGTGCACGGATTTAGACAATCTATAGCTTGTTAGAAAGGTATTTTTACAAGTTTTCTATTTATGTGCAGTTTGTGGGACAATATTGTATTGTTCAAAAGTTATTTGCGAAAAACCTGCCGTGTTTTGACAAAATCGCCCATATCTCAGAAAATAAACAACTTATCGAAAGCCAAAAATAATAGTGTCAAATGGCAACGTTAGGCCTTTCATTTGAAACTAATTTCATTAAGATCGGTTCAGCCATTGCTGAGATAATTACATGACATTTTGTACATACATACATACACACATACACACACACACACACACATACAGACATTGTCTCAATTTGTCGAGCTGAGTCGATTGGTATATGAGACTCGGCCCTCCGGGCCTCGGAAAAAGTTTTCAAAGTTTGAGCGAATCCTATACATTTCTTTTGTAAGAAATGTAAAAATTATTGATAGTAATACATACACATATAAATCGTGAACTTTGAATTTCTGTTACCTGAAACTTACGAGTTATTCATAAATTAACAGGATTTGGAAAGTGAACACTAGAGACGTTTAAAAAGTTTTACAGTATTTTCATTTGTTGCTATTTAGGATTCGACTTGCCAGAAAATCTTTAGAAAAATATTTTCACCTATATATTACATCTCTGTCAAATTTTAACCCCCAAAAAGCAAGGGGTCTCAGAGGCTAGTTCCCTAGTTTCAATGAACTTGTAATTCGAAATACAAAAGACCGAGCGTTTTCGGGCTTTCGATTCTCTCACTGGTAAAACGACAAAAAAGAGGCTTTTGGTTTCGTTGGGTCTTAAAAGCGATGCTTTATGAAGTCACAATTTTCGCTTGCCTTTTTGAGGGTTAATTTCAAATATTTAATCATTCAATGCGTGCTTGCAAAAGAATTATTGATAATTCCGGTCACGTAATCGTTTCATGAAAACGGCATAAAGGGTAGACGAGCCCTTATCCATCTCATTAGTCGGGGTGTCACACTATTTCGTTGATAACTCGACTTAGAGTGACTGGATTGTGCTTAAGTAAGTATCACCATCTTTCCTTCGTTTCTAAGAAGCAGTACAGTTAGACTTTTTGCCTGAAAAATGTGAAATGCTCGCGTTTGAGCGAAGCGTAAAGTCGAGTACAACGTGCCCTTATTAACCATTTGAGCTAATGCGTTGAATAGAGATAGTAAATACTTCTCTAACTAATGAGCTCAAATGGGTGGGATGAATAGAGGAGCTAAGATGAATTAGGGCGCAATAACCCTAATACTGTTTGTAATGGTTTTTGCTCTTGTAAAGACAGCCGAAATTTTTTGCACATTTTTTAGTTGATCACTTTTGTTGTTGTTTGGATTAACAGGATTTGGAAAGTGAACACTAGAGACGTTTAAAAAGTTTTACAGTATTTTCATTTGTTGCTATTTAGGATTCGACTTGCCAGAAAATCTTTAGAAAAATATTTTCACCTATATATTACATCTCTGTCAAATTTTAACCCCCAAAAAGCAAGGGGTCTCAGAGGCTAGTTCCCTAGTTTCAATGAACTTGTAATTCGAAATACAAAAGACCGAGCGTTTTCGGGCTTTCGATTCTCTCACTGGTAAAACGACAAAAAAGAGGCTTTTGGTTTCGTTGGGTCTTAAAAGCGATGCTTTATGAAGTCACAATTTTCGCTTGCCTTTTTGAGGGTTAATTTCAAATATTTAATCATTCAATGCGTGCTTGCAAAAGAATTATTGATAATTCCGGTCACGTAATCGTTTCATGAAAACGGCATAAAGGGTAGACGAGCCCTTATCCATCTCATTAGTCGGGGTGTCACACTATTTCGTTGATAACTCGACTTAGAGTGACTGGATTGTGCTTAAGTAAGTATCACCATCTTTCCTTCGTTTCTAAGAAGCAGTACAGTTAGACTTTTTGCCTGAAAAATGTGAAATGCTCGCGTTTGAGCGAAGCGTAAAGTCGAGTACAACGTGCCCTTATTAACCATTTGAGCTAATGCGTTGAATAGAGATAGTAAATACTTCTCTAACTAATGAGCTCAAATGGGTGGGATGAATAGAGGAGCTAAGATGAATTAGGGCGCAATAACCCTAATACTGTTTGTAATGGTTTTTGCTCTTGTAAAGACAGCCGAAATTTTTTGCACATTTTTTAGTTGATCACTTTTGTTGTTGTGCGAGTTTATGAATAATTCGTAAGTTGGAGACTACAGAGAGTGTTTGATACCGCCGAAAGAAAGGGTTCCTCTATTTTCTGAAACAATCGATAATGGAGATAAAGATAAAGATATTAGAATATTAATATTGAGGCATAATAATCCGAAAATTGTTTTAAATCATCTTTGCGCGTTAAAAGCACAAAACCTGTAACTAAATTAGTTATGGAATTTGCGTTTCGAGATTTACGAGACATTGCCCAGGAGTGCACTGTCTGACTTCGCTGCCGTGCGGAACTAAGAAAAGTGCTTTTTCATCGGTAAATGTCGCAGTAGTGTAGACAAGTGAATGTGTTAAGCGTACCAGAATAGTCGGAGTGCAGCCGGAAGTTCCGGAAACCGGTGAAGATTTTTTGCTAAATGTAGTGAAGTGGCCACTAAAATTGGCAAAATAAAAACGCGAAAGAACGCGTTACATAAAGGGAGCAGAACCGCCAGCCGATGGGAGAGGAGAACGAAATTCCGCCTCTATTACGCGGGACGAAGGCGACGGACGGCGACGAGCGGAGCGAATACAGAGACGAGACCCAGCGATTTTTTTTTCTCCGTTTTTTCTCTTTCCTTTGCTCCTTCTCTAGCGCTAGTGCGAATAGTAGTAGATGTATGTGTGTGTGAATTTAAATCAAAAATGAAGAGAGAAACTTGTGAGATCTGACGTATGACTGAAATATTTCGATATACAAATGTGCAGTGAAAAGGAAGGTTAGCAATATTAAGCTGGGTAGTAGTGGTGGTTTTTCACATACCATATTTCAGCGACGGAATCGAGCGAAGCAAGCAAAGAGTAAGAAGGGCTCTCGTAAGTATGAACCGGTGTGAAATGCAGACGAACAAGGTAGGAAGATATTATTATCGCCAATATATTAGGTTTGTTCCAGTACACGAAAGTTACTCCCTGTTGCTCCGGAGCAAAAAGTTCTTGCTCCTTTTCACTCCGGTTTGCTACCAAAAGAAGAAAAAGGGAAGAAGATAATACAGGAACGTTTTTCTCCCTGTTTGCTCCGGAGTACTTCCAGTTTCTCCTGGTACTGGAACAAACCTATTGATAGCATCAAAGGCAAAAGATTTGAATCTGGGAACCAGTGACACCCAGCGATGCCAACCTTCCAGTTTGGACTGGATTCCTCAAGTTTTTTTGCAACATCCAGTCAGGCGGACAATTGGGGGAATCTTCCAGTTTTTTTTTAAATTTGAGCCAGTTTTTCCAGCTTTTTTTTTAATAAATATTCGTTTATTTGGTTTTTTTTCTCACAAATTGTAACTTGATTCATATAATTTTCAAGCGAGCGATGGGATGATGCCGGGTGCCCAGAATAAGATTTTAATCCATGTCGTCGCAGTATGTTTATGTTTATCATTCTCCTTTGACTTCGGAAACCGAACGCCGCGCGTATTTAGCTTGCAAGACCGCAATTTATTTTGCTTTTTGGCGCGTCTATCATAAAATTTTAGAAATGTGAATTTGCCGATATATTCGGGTACGGAAACATAATAATATACGTCGATCAGTACTGTCTCCGGTAAAAATCGTACATATATAGATGTTGTTTTCATTCACTCACGCGATTCACTCTAAAATGTCACAAATTGTTTATTCTTGATATTGCTTCTCGATCATTTCCCACTTTACTTAGTCTTTCGCCAATCACGCGTGATCGTACCGAATATCGAGTATAGATATAAGATTAACTCACAGTTTTAGCAATACTCCTACGGCCGGCTGTTTGGAGTTCAAATTGCTGTAGTTTAGGGAAAAAAGTAATTACTCTCGATGGCCGGCTATCCAGAGTTTAAACACAAGAAAAAGATAAATAAATGTCTTTTTGCTTTGAGCATTCGTATACTCAAAGACTAACCATCCCACCGCATAAAAACATTCATTTCGTGGTCGCATTGCCTGCTTGTGGCGAATCCTAGACCTATACCTGTCCTTCAATCCAACTCCGTAATACCTATGGAAGCGTCGCTGAGTCGGGGGCCTTCTCTAAGTAGGTATTACATCAACATTTCCTACCCTATCCTAAGTATCGGTGAAGATGGTCGTGGCCGGCAATAATGATTCTCATGCTATTGGTTTACTGAACTCAAAAGAGATAAAGTTCATTCCCGATCATTTATCTCACAAGCAAGATGAGTTGAACTACCTATAGGCAACATGATAATCGTTAGTATGCAATCTACGAATAGCACCGTGCTTCGCAACGCAACGCAACGCAATTCGTAAGTTGGAGACTACAGAGCTGAGAGTTTTGGATTCATATGTGTACTTTGACATTTACAAAGATTTTTTAGAATATGCATAGAAACAATTGATATAACCAGTTATGCTTAAAATGTCGTAATTATTTTGTTACAAAATGCAAAACATGCATTGTCGGAAAGTATTTTTCATATACAGGCCGGTAGATGCCCGTTGTGAGTAGTATAGTTTCTTATAGTACTTGTAACTGTCTTTCTCATGGAATCGAAATGTCCTCCATATATTTCCACATCTCTTAGTAATTGTCGTTCAAAATGGCGCTATTCTTAACCCACTTTATTTAATAACTCTTAAGTTTTAAATGTTGACGTCTTCGACAAATATCTGCAATTTCTTAATTTCAACAACTTCATAGAACATTTGAAGCTTTGCAAAAATCTCAGAAAAAAGTTATAATGAAAAAATGATGTTTTTGGTACCTCCCACAAACAACGTGCTTTATCTCAACACTATTACATTTTGGAGAGTTTGCATGTTCAACAAGTTTTCTCGCAGTAGAATTTTCTATAACTTTGTCATTTACAACGTGCATCTATCTTAAAAGTTAGTGGAAATAAATTTTCCATCTCACTTTTAAGTGGATTAATCACAATTCAGTATACATCAAAAGAAGGGGGCTTCCATTCTGAAAAAGTGTTTCTAACACACTAAATCGCTAAAATCAACTCCTAGAGCACCATTAATTAAACGCACGTTTTGGTACCATTGCGACCACTGCTGTGGTATGTGCAAATCGTATTGAACATGTAATATTCATTTCCACCATTGTATTGAACATAACCAGCCATGGAATCGTAGTCTGGACAAATTAGAAAAGCACAATTGCACCACTAGGTGGATTAAAACAGGTTTTTATTTTGGGAATGCGTCGATTATAGACGAAAACGTAATATGATTAATAACGAGGATAACACTTTCCGAATGTGGAGAGAAATTTATTAAAATGACGATTTCCATTCGACTCTAGCAGGTCCTGATCGATTTTGATGAGCATTTGATTTTTGTTGTATGATCAATTATATGTATAGGTCAAATGTTCAAAAACAGTAATTGAAGGTCAAGATAACATCATTTTGAAACCGCCAATTTCGGAGGTTTAGTATCTTCGATGAGTTTTACAAACGTTAAACAGCACATCATTTGATAAAATAATTTTGACGGTATATCGTCCAAGAAGTATTTATGGTGAATTTGCTCAGGTTAATATTCATGACTACAATAAAGTCTCAACAAATTCGCTAAAGACACGAACTCTGTTACTATTTTCTGAAAAATTAATTCTGCATAATTTTAAAACTTCAAAAATTACGGTTTCGGAATTATGCCGTTTGAACTGTAAGATCGATTTTCACCAAACCCCCACCAATTATAAAATTGGTATTGTAAAAACCTGTTTTAATCCACCTATAGGTGCAATTGTGCCTTTCTCATTTCTCCAAACTATGATTTAATAACTGGTTCGTACAATAAAACATTATGGAAATGTCTTTCATTCTTGTTACACTTGGTAAGTATATACAAGAGCACCTTTTTGCATTCATCGAGGTATCGGTTTGAATTGGAGTTTTCTATGTGATCGCACTCTACAACCCGTAACTCCGGAGCTGGAAGTCGGATGGAGATGGAATTTAATATCAGTTTCCGGGGACGCAACACCTTTCATTTGAGACTAAGTTGATCAAATCGTTCTAGCCATTTTCGAAAAACCAATATAACCGTTATTCTGAATTTGGATGCTTCCGGATTCGTCGATGGTGGCCAGTGTGGCCAAAGAGACTTTGAATGACTGTTGGTGACCTAGATCTACAAATTCAACAGTTGTGTTTATATTTTGGAAAAAAATCACCTCACCAATTCATCGCAGAATTCGTTAGAATCGGGATTTGCTGCGTGATCGTACGTATCACCCTGTAATTCAGGAACCAGAACTCGGATCCACACAAAATTCAACAGCAGCTGATGGACCTTTCATTTAAAATCAAGTTTGTCAAAATCGGTTCAGAAAATTCCGAGAAACCGATGTGGACAAATCAACAAATTTTGTTTTGTAACCATACTCTTCAACTCGTAATCTGGAACAAGATGGCGGTTGAAAATGAAATTCAATAGCAACCTATGGGAATATTATACCTTTCATTTGAATCTTAGTTTGTAAAAATCGGTTCAGCCATCTCCAAGAAACCGATGTGGACATTTTGTTAACAAATCCGCACATACACACATACATACATACATACATACATACATACATACATACATACATACATACATACATACATACATACATACATACATACATACATACATACATACATACATACATACATACATACATACATACATACATACATACATACATACATACATACATACATACATACATACATACATACATACATACATACATACACACATACATACATACATACATACATACATACATACATACATACATACATACAAACATACAAACATACATACATACATACATACATACATACATACATACATAACTCCGCTAGCGAATGACGGATCTCAATAGTAGCACGTCTGTAATAACATACGTACATGGAACTATTGAGAACCAGAGCTACAGGTCCAAAGCCCTGGTAAAGGAGGATGGTTGTGATGATCCGGGCCGAGATCACCACGTAAAGCAAGGTAGGGCATAACCCCAATTCCAAGGCGTGAAGCGACCCGTGCCGAGGGATGAGTGATCGAGGGGGTGAAAAAGATGCTCGATCGTTAACGGAGCCTGTGGGGTACCTGGGCAACCCCCACAGTAAGCGTCCCTTACCACGCTAAAGCGGAGCTCTGGCGTGGCGGACATATATTTCTTGCGCTATTCGTGGGACTATACATGGAGGTAAATAAAAATAAAAACAAACAGACGGAGGTGCCAAACCCCTTCGCAAGAGGTGGTTTGGCGAGGTCTCCCCCCCGTGGGGAGAGTAGTGGAGCGATGAGTGCTGCATCCGAAAGCACCAGTGACCCCCCAGCAGCGGTAGGCAATATCCCTACCAATGTATCGGAGGGGCCAATAGCTGCGATGCGCAAAGTAGCGAAGCAACTCGATTCTATAATCGACTTCGCTAGCGGAAAGCCGAACATAGCCAAGGAGTTGAAGTTGAGCCTCTTGGAGCTCCGGAAAGCTGTTCATGTCGCAAGACAGGAACAGCAGGCCTATGTTGAGAGGGTGGAATGTCGGGAGAGGCCCGACAGAGAAACCCAGACAGTGGCCTCCAATAGGGAGGAAAGAGAGAAGGTCGATAGAAGTTCACAGACAGTGGCCTTTACCTTCTACGGAGCAGCCACGTCGATCGGAGCGGCGACTGAGTTCCCCTCGAAGGGGAAAGGAAAGGGCAATCGCAAGACGGCATCGAATGCGAAGCGCCCTAGGAAGTCGCCAGGCGAGGGTGCCAAAACCGACACCACTCGGCGTGCAACCGTCAAGGTCAAACGCCGCCTGGGTGAGGTAAGCGAGGGCGAGAGTGACCTCGCTGTGGAGAGCGATGGTACCAGCAACCCGGCACGACCGGGGCAGGGGGGCTCAAACCCCTGGACGCTGGTCACCAAGAAAAAGTCGGCACCGAAACCGGAGGTACCGCGGCCTGCGAGGAAGGCCAAGGACAGAGGCGAAGCCTTGTGGTTAAAAACCGACAAGGACAAATACGCCGATGTCCTTAAATCGATGAAGGCGGCCGAAAGCCTCTCGGCCCTTGGGCAGGATGTGCGTAGCGTAAGACGCACCAACACGGGAGAGATGCTCCTGGTGCTGAAGCGAGGCGCACAATCAAGTGCAGTATATAAGGCCTTGGCCCAAGAGGTCCTTGGTGAGGGCGCCCAAATCAGGTCGCTAGGTGCGGAAACAACTCTCCAGTGCAAGCACTTGGACGAGTTCACGACCGCAGAAGATGTCGTCGCAGCCGTCAAGGAGCACAGCGGCGTCACAATCGAGCGGGCCTCTGTGCGATTGAGAGACGGACCCTCTGGCACCCAAGTAGCCTACCTCAGGCTACTGAATGCGGATGCCAAAAAGGTAACCGAGAAAGGGAAGTTGAAGATCGGCTGGTCGGTATGCCCTATTAGTATACCCCAGCCGCCTTCAGTGGACAGGTGCTATCGGTGCCTAGAATCCGGCCATAAAGCATACGAATGCAAAGGCATAGATAGGAGCAAGCTATGTCGTCGCTGCGGCGAGGAGGGGCATAAAGAGCGGGGGTGCACTAAGGCATATAAGTGCCTTATCTGCACCGCTAAGAAGCAAGCCCATAAACATGCTATGGGCGGACCTTCGTGTCCCTTCGGCGAGTTAAATAAGAAGAAGCCGTGAGAGTCACACAGCTAAATCTTAACCATTGTGCAGCAGCCCAACAGCTGCTGTGGCAGTCGGTCTCGGAGTCGAGGACAGATGTCGCCCTCTTATCAGACCCGTACAGCATCCCTGCCGGCAACGGCAATTGGGTGTCGGACGGGTCTGGAATGGTGGCAATCTGTACAACGGGAAGGTTCCCGGTTCAAGAGGTAATACACCCCTCCGCCGAGGGTGTGGCGATTGCCAAGATCAATGGTGTGTTCTATTGCAGCTGCTACGCCCCACCAAGGTGGCCAATAGAACAGTTCTACCAGATGATCGACAGGCTCTCGTCGGACCTCGTGGGCCGGAAACCAGTAGTAATAGCGGGAGACTTCAACGCTTGGGCAGTGGAGTGGGGCAGCCGCTGTACAAATAGCAGGGGTCAAGCGCTAATGGAAGCGTTTGCGAAACTCGATACTGTGCTAGCTAATGATGGCTCCGCTAGTACATTCCGTAGAAACGGAGTGGAGGCGTGGATTGATTTGACCTTTGCCAGCCCGAGTCTGGCTCCAGGCATGGAATGGAGGGTAGACGAAGGCTACACCCATAGCGATCATTTAGTAATCCGCTTTAAGGTCAACTATGGTGTACAGCATCCGAGGGCGGGAGATCCCTGTCAGGTACGCGGGTGGAAGTCCAATCACTTCGACAGCGAAGCTTTCACCGCGGCCCTGGGACTGGAGGCCAACACCGACAGTCTAAGCGGGGATGCGCTGGTAGCTGTTCTATCACGCGCGTGCGACGCCACTATGCCGAGAAAAACACTGCCAAGAAACGGTAGATGCCCGGTATACTGGTGGAGTGCAGAGATTGCAGCTCTACGGTCAGCCTGTCTCAGAGCTAGACGTAGGATGCAAAGAGCTCGCACCGAGGATGCAAGAGAGAACCGCCGTGAAGTGTTTCGAGCTGCGAAATTAGCCCTTAACAAGGCTATTAAAAGCAGCAAGAGAGCGTGTTTCGACAACCTGTGTGAGAGTGCCAACGCGAATCCGTGGGGTGACGCCTACCGGATTGTGATGGCCAAGACCAAAGGGGGCTCCTCGCCCCCAGAACGGTCTCCGGACCGGTTGGCAACGATTATCGAAGTACTCTTCCCTCTCGAGCCACAAGCCCCTGGCCACCTGCACTACGAGACAGTGCGGGCACGGTCCAAATGGTGGCTCCAGTGACGAACGAAGAACTACTCGCAGTGGCTAAATCCCTAGCAATGAACAAAGCTCCAGGGCCGGATGGAGTTCCGAACAACGCTCTCAAGGCAGCGATCATAGCGAACCCGAACATGTTCAGGCTAGCTATGCAGAGATGCCTTGACGAGTGCCGTTTCCCCGATAGATGGAAAAGGCAGAAACTGGTGCTGTTGCCGAAGCCCGGGAAGCCGTAAGGCGACCCATCGGCGTACAGACCAATCTGTCTGATAGACACGACTGGCAAACTGCTTGAGAGGATCATCCTCAACAGGCTCACCCCGTACGCGGAAGGTACGGACGGTCTGTCAAGCAACCAGTTTGGCTTTCGGAAGGGTAAGTCCACAGTGGACGCTCTCAACTCAGTGATAAATACTGCCGAGATAGCGATCCAACGAAAAAGGCGAGGTATTCGATACTGTGCGTTAGTGACACTTGACGTGAAGAACGCATTCAACAGCGCAAGCTGGGATGCCATCGCGCTCTCGTTACACCGGCTTAGCCTACCGGTGGGTCTGTACCGGATCCTGGAAAGTTACTTCCAAAACCGCGTACTGCTATACGAGACCGATGCCGGTCAGAAAAGGGTTCCGATTACCGCCGGAGTCCCGCAGGGCTCGATCCTAGGCCCGGTGCTATGGAACCTCATGTATGACGGGGTTCTGAGACTGAAGTTCCCTCCTGGGGTCAATATCGTTGGCTTTGCCGACGACGTAACCTTGGAGGTCTACGGGGAGTCAATTCCTGAGGTAGAACTAACCGCAGAACACGCGATTAGCACGGTGGAGGAATGGATGAGCGCGAGAGGCCTGGAGCTCGCTCATCATAAGACGGAGGTAGTTATCGTCAACAACCGCAAGTCGGCACAACATGCAGTTATCCATGTGGGAGAAGTCGCGATCACTTCACAGCGAAGTCTGAAGTCTCTCGGAGTCATTATAGATGACAAGCTGACCTTCGGTAGCCATGTCGACTATACGTGCAAGAGAGCGTCGACTGCTGTTGCGGCACTATCGAGAATGATGTCCAACAGCTCAAAGGTGTGCGCCAGTAGACGTAGGTTACTGGCAGTCGTTGCCGTATCTATCCTCAGGTACGGCGGCCCGTCATGGTCAAGAGCACTGAGGGTCACCAGTTACCTACAGAAACTGGAGAGCACCTACCGCGTGATGTGCCTCAGAGTGATATCTGCCTACCGCACGGTATCACACGATGCATCCTGCGTGATAGCGAGCATGATGCCAGTCGGGCTGGTCATTCGGGAAGATGAGGAGTGCTTTGAGCTACGTGGAAATAGGGGAGCCCGCGAGCGCACCAGGGTGACCTCGGTCGCCAGATGGCAGCGTGAGTGGGACAACTCCTCGAAAGGTAGGTGGACCCACCGGCTGATACCTAGCATATTGAGCTGGGTGGGAAGACCCCATGGGGAAATTCACTTCCACCTGACACAATTCCTGTCAGGCCATGGCTGTTTCCGACAGTACCTCCACAGGTTGGGGCACGCGGAGGTCCCAGTCTGCCCGGACTGCCCAGGTGTAGATGAAACTGCCGAACACATACTGTTCGTATGTCATCGGTTCGACGTCGAAAGAAGAGCAATGCTTGACGTCTGTGGCTGGGACACAACCCCGGATACCCTTATTCAGCGGATGTGTCAAACGGTGGAGAAGTGGAACGCAGTCTCGGCTGCTACCATCCAGATTGCCAGTAGGCTACAGGTAATCTGGCGAACCGAGCAACAGACGGCGAGCACGGCTAACTAGTGATTGGTTAGTTGGAGCGAAAAAGGCCAAGCGCAAAATAAGAGAGTGAATGGTCTGTTCATGCCGAGGTAGGTTGGCGCAGCGAATGGCAACCGCGTAAGGGGTAAACCCAGCCACCCCGAAGCAAGACAGAAGAGTGAGTGTATAGGCGTATAAGTGGACTGCCTCATGCCAAGACGGGAGGGTCGTAGCGTAGTATGTTGGAACTAAGCTATCGATGCCTCATGGCGTGGCAGAGGAGTGAAAGGGTGAGCATCCAAGTCAGTCTCACACTGCATGTTAAGGGTGAGCATAAAAGTCTGCCTCACAGGTTGGTAGAGGCTAGCACAAAAGTCAGCCTAGCAAGGAATGAAAAAGGTGAGCACAAAAGTCATCCTCGCATGGTATGTCAGAAGTGGGGCCTAAGAAAAATGTCCCACATGGGATGCCAGAGGGAGTGACAAAGGTACAATAGAGTGGCACGATTGAGAGTGAATCAGGTGATAGGGTGAGCACCCAAGTCAGCCTCACATGGATGGGTAGGGCGAGCACAAAAGTAAGCCTAGCAAGGAATGAGTAAGGTGAGCACACAAGTCAGCCTCGCATGGAACGTAAAAGGTGAGCACAAAAGTCAGCCTCATGTGGGAGTGTTTGAGAGTGAATCAAAGTGTGATTGAGAGAGCACCCAAGTAAGCCTTATACAGGATGTATGATCGCGTGAGTGAGAGTGAATGAGTACATTTAGTACAGCCATCCCCCCAGAAGTAATACCGAGAGGTAGTTCCTGGGAGGAATGATGGCGGAGCCCAATGGAGTTTAGTCGGTATTAATGGCTGGTCACCATTCGAGTCCGACACGCCCCCAGTGCACCCCGTGTGGTAGATTGGACCCTACCGTTAGCACGTGTACTGGGCTAGGACATAAAGGTCTTCTCCATTGTAAAAAAAAAAAACATGCATACATACATACATACATACATACATACATACATACATACATACATACATACATACATACATACATACATACATACATACATACATACATACATACATACATACATACATACATACATACATACATACATACATACATACATACATACATACATACATACATACATACATACCTACATACATACATACATACATACATACATACATACATACATACATACATACATACATACATACATACATACATACATACATACATACATACATACATACATACATACATACATACATACATACATACATACATACATACATACATACATACATATATACATACATATATACATACATACATACATACATACATACATACATACATACATACATACATACATACATACATACATACATACATACATACATACATACATACATACATACATACATACATACATACATACATACATACATACATACATACATACATACATACATACATACATACATACATACATACATACATACATACATACATACATACATACATACATACATACATACATACATACATACATACATACATACATACATACATACATACATACATACATACATACATACATACATACATACATACATACATACATACATACATACATACATACATACATACATACATACATACATACATACATACATACATACATACATACATACATACATACATACATACATACATACATGGGGGGCAGCAGGGACAGGAAGGACAGGAGTCTAGGGGCCTAACGAACCCCCCCCCCCACAGTCCTACTGCGAGTTGGGGAGTTTTGCTAGGATATGGTGGGGCTAAGATTGGGCTCTTCTAAACCTCTAAAAAAGCCATAACTCCGAAAGCAGCTCCGACGAAGCGAGTCTGTGCCGCTTCTGCTAAGATCCTAAGATTCCAATAATCTAAGATCTGGGCAATAAAAGCACTCTAGCCCAACCGGAGTGCCAACCGGCACATCAGGATCGACGCCAGTAACATCTTGATTATGGTATACTGGCCATGGCGAACGGCAACGGACAGGACACGGATGACGAAAAGGATGGCGACTTAGGGCTGACAGGCGTGCTGTTCTACTCCCTGAGTAAGGAAGGATGACACCGACTTGAAATGGCGAGTGGGCTAACAGCATGGCTGCCTCCGTTCCAACAAAACCCTGGCAGGTCTCCGGGTACGTTCGAAACTCGCCATCATTTGGTTGGTGGTACTAGGTTCGGTTGAAGCATTCCCGATTTACGCCGATCCGGCTCTGAACACTACTCCCCATGAGGGATGGTGTCAACCCTTGCATGACCTCACTGCTGCTTTTCGGCAGCATAGATAATCATGGGATCGCGAGAGGCGACTATGTGCAGCGAGTGGAGATAGCGGCCCGGAGTTGGGACCCAATAAAATAAAATGGAGAAACAACAAGCAACCGATATAAAGCAGGCAGGCACGGCAAATCCGTTTGCCAGAGGTGGGTTGGTGAGGTCACCACCACCAATAGTAGCTGAAGTCATCCAGCAAGAGCAGGAGGAGGGGAAGCCGAAGCAACAGCAACAGCAGCAACAAAAACAGCCGGAGCAGAGCGGAATGAGCTACACCCCACAAACGCCAAAGGTAGTGGTAGCGAGGCACTTGGTGGAGGAGCTCCACAAGTTCGTGGACATGAGAAACAATGTCCACAAAGACATTAAGGAGATGGTCATCAAAATCCGGAAGGCGCTACTGTCTGCCGTGAAAGAGTACGATACGGCAACGCAGAGGGCAGATTCAGCTGAGCGAGCATCCGCGTCGGCTAAGGCCACTATCCTCCTAGCCCCTCCGAAACAGGGTAAGGAGAGGCAGATTGGAGTGGAGAACACGCCAGTTCCCATAACTCCAAAGAGGACAAGATCCTCGCCAGGAGAAGAAAGACCAGGCGGGTCAAAGAGGCAGACGCTCGAGGATGCTGTTGCTGCCGAAGAAAAGGACGCCACCTTACAGGGTGAAAGCTGGAGCACCGTTGTAGGTCGGAAGGAGAAACGCGGGAAACAGCAAAAAAAGAAGGAGGAGCGAAAAGGGGAGCAGAAGAGGAAATCAGAACCCTCGGCTCGTCAGAAGGCGCCTAAGGGAGAAGCCGTGCTCGTCAAAGCAAATGACGAGACTACGTACGCAGCACTGCTCAAAAAGGTCAGAGAGGACCCGGAGCTGAATGATTTGGGGGAAAACGTGTTAAGAGTCAGGCGTACCCAAAAAAATTAGATGCTCCTCGAGCTTACGAAGAATACTACGACTAGTAGCTCTGCCTTGCAGGAGACTATAACTAAATCAATGGGTGGAAAGGCAGAAGTTAAAGCCTTAAGCCCGGAGATGGTAATCGTGTGCAAAGACCTCGACGAAATAACGACGGAAGACGAGCTGAGAGGTGCTATGAAGCAGCAGTGCAAACTGGGTGAGGTGCACATGACGATCCGGTTAAGGAAGGGATACGGAGGAACGCAGATAGCGATGATACGTTTACCGGTAACCGCTGCAGACAAGGCACTGGAGGTAGGTAAGGTTACAGTTGGATGGTCGAGATGCCTACTGAGAGCCGCCCCACGAGTAAACAAACAAGCAGAGAAATGCTTCAAATGTTTAGGCTTTGGACATTTAGCAGGGGTTTGCAAAGGCCCGGACAGGTCCGGGATGTGCTGGCAATGCGGAGAGACGGGCCATCTTGCGAGAGACTGCACGCAGAGGCCGAAGTGCTTGCTTTGCACCCCAGCGGAAGGAAACGACCATCAGACGGGTGGCTTTAAATGCCCAGCGTACAAGAAGGCGACTGCAGGCCAACGGTGATGGAGATGACCTAGATAAACCTGAATCACTGTGATACCGCACAGCAACTGTTGTGGCAGTCTACGACAGAAACTATGTGCGATGTCGCTTTGATCGCAGAGCCTTATCAAGTCCCCCCTAATAACGGTAACTGGGTGGCGGATAGATCAGGAACCGCAGCGATACAAGTAATGGGAAGATTCCCTATCCAAGAAGTGGTAGAACGTTCCTATGAGGGTTTCGTGATAGCCAAAATCAACGGCATCTTCGTATGTAGCTGTTACGCTCCCCCAAGGTGGACAGTAGAGCAGTTCAGCCTAATGCTGGAGCAGTTAACCGAGCAGTTGATCGATCGGAAGCCGGTAGTCATTGGTGGTGACTTCAACGCCTGGGCTGTGGAATGGGGCAGTAGAGTAACCAACACAAGAGGGTGTATCCTGCAGGAAGCTCTAGCGAAGTTAGACGTACGATTGTGCAATGAAGGCTCTGTTAGTACATTTCGGAGAGACGGGAGGGAGTCTATCATGGACGTCACATTCTGTAGTCCCTCATTGACGGCGAGCATGGATTGGAGAGTATGCGAAACGTATACGCATAGTGACCACCAGGAGATTCGCTACCGTATCGGGCAACGGAACCCCGCGGCAGTACAGAGAAGGGTGACCGGCGAACGAAAGTGGAAGACGAAAGCCTTCAACAAAGACCTCTTTGTTGAGGCACTTCGGCCGAGCGGCGGGACCGAGAACGTGGATGCGGCTGACCTAACAAGAAGGATTGTGGCGGCTTGTGACGCCACAATGCCGCGAAAACTGGAACCACGCAACAAACGGCGTCCAGCTTACTGGTGGAACGAGACGCTTAGTACGTTACGCGCTGCTTGTCTCAGAGCCAGAAGGCGGGCCCAAAGAGCAAGGTCGGAACCAGATAGAGAAGAGCATAAGGCATCGTTTCGGGAAGCTAGGGCCGCTCTAAAACGGGAGATCAGACTTAGCAAGTCAGAGTGCCACAAGGAGCTATTCCGAGAAGTAGACGCCAATCCCTGGGGTGACGCATACCGAGTCGTGATGGCGAAAATGAAGGGTCCGACGACGCCAGCCGAAATGTGTCCGAGTAAGCTGAAGATAATCGTCGAGGGTCTTTTCCCGAAGCACGATCCAACTATATGGCCACCTTCACCGCACGGCGAGGAAGAAGGAACAAACATGGATCGGCAAGTGACTAACGACGAGCTAGTAGAAGCATCGAAGCGCCTAAAACCAAAGAAAGCCCCTGGTCCGGATGGAATACCAAACGTGGTACTGAAAGCTGCGATCCTGGCATATCCGGACATGTTCAGGATAGTGATGCAGAAGTGCCTAAATGAAGGCAACTTCCCCGAAATGTGGAAGGTCCAGAAGCTGGTTTTTTTTGTTATTCATTTCGTTTATTTGATAGGCACAAATGCGTTAGCTTGGCGGTGCCAAATTCTTTTGTTTTTACATTTTGTATATTTTAAAACTAGGAGGTTACAATGTTGAAATATTTTTTTAAAAAAGAAAAATTTTACAGCTATCTTAAGACTAGAAATAAGATTCTATATACAAGAGAGGGGGCGAAAGATTTTTTTATGAAAAAATTTTAAAACAAGGAATTCAATAGTAATAATTTTTAGGAAATATTTACAGTTATCTTAAAACTAACAATATAGTTTGGTACACAAAAGGGGGAACAAATATTTATGAGAAAATTCGCAGGTGTTTTAAGACTAGGGATATAATTCTATTTACAAGATGGGGGACAATAGTTTTAACAAAGAGGTAAAATTACAACTATCTTAAAACTAGGAATACAGAATACAAATTTGAACTTTTTTAGCGGAGACTTATGCTTGGTCAAGATATTCAGAGGGGGGCTGTAGAAGCAGTTGTATCAAGGACAGGGGAGAGAAAGCGTAGATGGTGACCAGGAGAGAAGAGCAAAACTTGCAACTTTCGCTCAAACGGGAGATCAGCGAAAGATTACCGCCTCAGTCTAGTAGGTCGGATTAGCGGATGGTATTCTTCGGACCCGCAGGGAATCCTTCAAAAGTCATCGGACCTTGAGTCGCTCTCGCTTCAGTTTCCGTAGTGGTAAGTGCGACGGCGGTTACATAGTTGCAGTCTGGAGCTGATCGGTCCCACAAGGCAAGAGAAAGCTTCTAAAACGAGAAATAAAAAGAGAGGGGCTAAATTGGGATATTTGTCGTTTTTATGAAAGTATAAATAAGGGACATATAGGGGAAATCACGATTTGCCAGTATATCTCGGACTGGGACATTGGGTGGTCTACCTCGGGCCCGAAGGGAATCCTTTAACTGAGACCTGGCGTCCAAGTACCCGGCGCATACCCAGACAACGTGCTCGATGTCGTGATAGCCCTCGTCACAAGCGCACAGACTACTCTCCGCAAGCCCAATACGCCGCAGATGCGCATCCAAGGTGTAGTGGTTGGACATAAGTCGGGACATTACACGAATAAAATCCCGACCCACATCCATCCCCCTGAACCAAGGCTTCGTTGATACCTTTGGGATAATGGAATGTAGCCATCGTCCAAGTTCACCATTGCTCCACGAGGTTTGCCAACTGTTGAGTGTCCTCTGACGACAAATACTAAAAAATTCGTTGAAGCAGATTGGTCTTTCGTATATGTCACCATTTAATGCGCCCACCTTTGCTAATGAGTCGGCCTTTTCATTGCCCGGGATAGAGCAATGAGAGGGGACCCAAACAAAGGTAATTTGATAAGATTTTTCAGATAACGTACACAAGGACTCCCGTATCTTCCCCAGGAAATATGGGAATTGCTTTTTGGGCTTCATCGCACGAAGAGCCTCGATGGAGCTGAGGCTGTCCGAAATGATGAAGTAGTGATCTGTGGGCAGAGTGTCGATGATCCCAAGGGTGTACTGAATTGCAGCTAACTCTGCGACGTAAACTGAAGCGGGATCATTGAGCTTGAATGAAGCGGTGATAGTATTGTTGAAGATACCGAAGCCAGTGGACCCATCGAGATTTGATCCGTCAGTGTAGAACATTTTGTCACAGTCGACTTCTCGGAATTTATTATAAAATATATTGGGGATCACTTGCGGGCGTATATGGTCCGGGATTCCACGAATCTCTTCCTTCATGGATGTGTCGAAGAATACAGTAGAATCAGAAGTATCTAGGAAACGAACACGGCTGGGAGTATATGAAGAAGGATTAATGCTCTGTGCCATGTAGTCGAAGTACAAGGCCATAAATCGGGTTTGAGAATTAAGCTCGACGAGCCTCTCGAAGTTTTCAATCACCAACGGGTTCAGAATGTCGCATCGGATGAGCAATCGATATGAGAGTTCCCAAAATCGATTTTTTAGCGGAAGAACGCCCGCCAGCACTTCGAGACTCATCGTATGGGTCGAGTGCATGCAACCCAAGGCAATGCGCAAGCAACGATACTGGATTCTCTCCAGTTTGATGAAGTGTATGTTCGCAGCGGAGCGGAAACAGAAACACCCGTACTCCATCACCGACAATATCGTTGTTTGGTACAACCTGATCAGGTCTCCTGGGTGAGCACCCCACCATGTTCCAGTTATTGTTCGGAGAAAATTGATCCTTTGTTGGCATTTCTGTTTCAGATACCTAATGTGACATCCCCAGGTACCTTTAGAGTCGAACCAGACCCCGAGATATTTAAATGTGAAAACCTGGTTGATCGTTGCACCCATTAATAGAAGCTGGAGTTGCGCCGGCTCACGCTTCCTAGAAAAAACAACCAACTCAGTTTTCTCCGTGGAGAACTCAATACCCAGCTGAAGAGCCCAAGCAGACAAATTGTCCAAGGTATTTTGTAATGGTCCTTGCAAATCGGCAGCTTTGGGCCCTGTAACAGAGACCACGCCGTCGTCTGCAAGTTGCCTTAGCGTGCATGAATTGGCAAGACAATCGTCAATGTCATTCACGTAGAAATTGTAGAGCAGGGGACTTAGACATGAGCCCTGGGGAAGACCCATGTAGCTAAATCGCGATGTTGTTAAATCGCCATGCGAAAAGTGCATGTGCTTTTCAGACAACAGGTTTAGCAAAAAGTTATTTAAAATTGGCGAAAGACCATGCTGGTGCAGCTTCTCTGACAGAATGTTGATAGAAACTGAGTCAAAAGCCCCCTTAATATCCAAGAAGACTGATGCCATCTGCTCTTTGTTAGCATAGGCCATTTGGATTTCTGTAGAAAGCAACGCAAGGCAATCGTTCGTCCCTTTGCCTTTGCGGAAGCCAAATTGTGTATCTGACAGTAAGCCATTTGCTTCAACCCAATTGTCGAGGCGAAACAAGATCATTTTCTCGAACAACTTCCGAATACAGGACAGCATTGCAATCGGCCGATATGAGTTGTGGTCGGAGGCTGGTTTTCCTGGTTTTTGGATGGCGATGACCTTCACTTGCCTCCAGTCATGAGGGACAATGTTACCCCCAAGAAACTTGTTAAATAAATTCAACAAGCGCCTTTTTGCAGTGTCAGGTAGATTCTTCAGCAAGTTGAATTTGATTCTGTCTAACCCTGGGGCGTTATTGTTGCATGATAAGAGAGCAAGTGAGAACTCCACCATCGAAAACGGTGTTTCGTTCGCGGTATCGTGAGGAGACGCGGCGCGGTACGTTTTCTGTACCGGGACAGAGTCCGGACAGATCTTCTTGGCGAAAGCAAATATCCAACGGTTTGAATATTCCACGTTCTCGTTGGTACTATTACGGTTACGCATACGTCGAGCCGTACCCCAAAGAGTGCTCATCGCTGTTTCTCTCGTTAACCCGTCGACGAACCGGCGCCAATAACTGCGTTTTTTGGCTTTCATTAGACTCTTCATTCGCCTTTCTAACGACGCGTACTGTAGATAGCTAGCGGGTAACCCGTCTTCCCGGAAGGCCTTATATGCAGTGGACTTTTCCGCGTACAGCTCTGAGCACTCTTTATCCCACCACGGGGTGGGAGACCGTCCATGGGTATTCGCGCTGGGTACTGGTTTAGTCTGAGCTTGATTCGCACTGTCGAGAATCAAGCCAGCCAAAAACCTGTACTCTTCCTCCGGAGGAAGTTCTTGAGTGGATTCGATTTTAACGGATATCGCGGTCGCGTAACTCTTCCAATCAATGTTCCGTGTGAGGTCATACGAGACATTGATTGTTTCCGATGGTCTTGAACCGTTAGCAATTGAAATCACGATAGGCAAATGATCGCTACCGTGGGGATCAGGGATCACCTTCCACATGCAATCTAACTGTAGCGATGTCGAGCAAAGCGATAAATCCAACGCGCTTGCGCGTGCTGGTGGTGTAGGAATCCGCGTCATTTCTCCCGTGTTTAAGATGGTCATGTTGAAATTATCGCAAAGATCTTGGATTAATGTTGATCTATTATCATCATGAAGACAGCCCCATACCGTACCGTGCGAGTTAAAGTCTCCCAGAACTAGCCGCGGTGCCGGTAAGGATTCCGTGATATTACAAAGCGTTCGGTGCCCTACCGAGGCTCTAGGAGGAATGTAGATGGAAGCAATGCAAAGGTCTTTACCTTTGATTAAAACTTGACAAGCGACAATTTCAATGCCTGGTGTCGAAGGGAGGTTAATTCGGTTGAAAGAATAGCACTTTTTGATCCCCAAAAGTACTCCTCCATAGGGGTTTTCTCGATCCAGACGAATTATATTAAAGTCGTGGAAGTTGAGATTTATATCGGAAGTTAACCAAGTTTCACATAATGCGAAAGCATCACATTTTAAACTATTTAGTAAAAATTTAAAGGAATCGATTTTCGGGAGGATACTTCTGCTGTTCCACTGTAGAACAGTGATCGAATCGGTGACCTCGTTCGATGACTTAGCCATCGAAGGATACGATCGCTGCAAGGAGGGGCCATTTAGTAGTCAACTGCTTCAAAAATGTTTGCACTATAGGGAGAAAACGTATCAGAAGGCTTTTAAGAGGATCAGTAACATTGAAAGCTGTGAAAATTAAGTCCACTATGTCAGAAAATTTCATTAGTCCGCTACTGGACTGAGTATCTGTTTGAAAAAAGGGGACACTTGGGGTTTTTGGTGTCCCTGGAAGTGGTGGGTACTCCTTGTTAGAATTAATATTTCCAAGTCCTGGAGCAAATTGCTTCGGCTTTTGTGCATCACTTCCGTTGGATTTATTGATTGCGGTTGGCGCACTCTGAGTGGACGACACCTTGGCACCCTTACGAGGCAATGTAGGGGAGGCTAGATTTCTCCTCTTCCTGGATTCCCCTGGGTTAACCAATGATGTTCCCTCTTGTGGGTCGTCAGATTCTTGCTCAACGCCAGCCAAAAGAGCAAAGGAATTTTCGGAAGGGACAGATGGCGAAGCATTCTTTAGCATTTCTGCATAAGAGTGCCTCGAGCGATCCTTAAGGGAGCGCTTAATTTTATCCCCGCGCTGCTTGTACGCCGGGCATGACTTAAGAGCATGCGGAGGGCCCCCGCAGTAAATACACTTCTCAGTTTCTCCACCGCAAGCGTCATCCTCATGCTCTCCCTCGCATTTGCCGCACCGTTTTTTATTGCCACAATAAGTGGCTGTGTGGCCCAGTTGCTTGCAATTGCTGCAGTTCATTACCCGCGGTACAAATAGGCGAACAGGTAGGCGAACCTTATCCAGGAGGACATAGTTGGGAAGAGCAGATCCGGAGAAAGTCACCCGAATCGAGTCTGACGGAGAATAAGTTGTCTTATCATCTTCAGTTTTTGCGGAATACAATTGCTTGCATTCCAGAATTTTCACCTTTTGAAGTGAAGGGTCCTTAAAGCAGCCAACCCCGTACTTCAACAGGTCTTCGCACTTTAGACCCGGTTCGGCGACGACCCCATCGATCTCCACAACTCTACAAGGCACATACACTTTGAATTGCTTCGTAAAACGCTCGCTGCGAGCAATCTGGTTTGCCTGGTCGAGGTCATTTACTATAACGCGTATCTTATTAGCTCGAACACGTGTTATCTGAGCCACGGACGGGTAGTTGGCAGTCAGCTCCCGTGAGATTTCTAGAATATTGGGCGATTTCGTGTTGGGCCGGAAATACACCACCCAGGGTCCAGTCGAACTGGCTGGGTATGTTTTAATACGGGGAGGACTGGGGGAATCAGGGGAGGGAGTAATTTCGGGTTTATCCGGTATATCCATGGGAATAACATTCCCATCCAATGTTACTTCGCCCTCGGCCATTTAGGCACGAGGATAACACGTGGTGTAAACGAGAGATGAAACTTATATTCAGGGGAAAGGGCAGAAGTAGAGACCGATCGGGGAAAGGGAAATGAAAGAAAAAAAAATACTTAGCTTATATAGCGGCGATTCCGGCTATTCTGGTATTCACTTCACCAGCCTGGGCACCGGCGAACAAAGACTGCCTCGAACAATGGTTGACCTTCACTGACAATTTATTCTTGTTCACTTTATGCACAGCACCAGAAAACGAACTGCTTCGATCGAGAGCTCGGAGGGTTATGACCAGAAGCTGGTGTTGCTGCCGAAGCCAGGGAAGCCACCTGGCGACCCGACCTCGTACAGACCCATATGCCTGCTGGATACACTCGGAAAACTCCTGGAAAGGATCATTCTTAACAGGTTGACGAAATTCACGGAAGGTGAGCGCGGACTGTCCAAGATGCAGTTTGGTTTCCGCAAAGTAGCATCGGCAGTGGATGCAATTCGGATAGTGCTTGAGAGTGCCGAGAAGTCATCTAAACAGAAGCGAAGAGGAGATCGATACTGCGCTGTGGTCACGATAGATGTGAAGAACGCGTTCAACAGTGCCAGCTGGGAAGCCATCGCTGCAGCGCTGCATAGAATGAGGGTTCCCGTCTATCTGTGCCAGATCCTGAAGAGCTACTTTCAGAGCAGAGTGCTACTGTACGAGACGAGCGAAGGACAGAGGTCATTGCGTGTCACAGCGGGCGTTCCTCAGGGCTCCATTCTAGGTCCAACCCTTTGGAACGGGATGTACGATGGGGTCTTAACGCTGCAGCTGCCTAGGAAAGTGAAAATCGTAGGTTTCGCGGACGACGTGTCACTAACGGTGATGGGTGAGACACTTGAAGAAGTGGAGGTGTCGGTAACGCAGACAATAGACGTGATCGAGAGCTGGATGAACGGGGTCAAGCTGCAAATAGCTCACCACAAGACGGAGGTGTTGTTGGTCAGTAACTGCAGATCGGTCCAACGGATGCAGATCGACGTCGGAGGGCACGTGATTGCATCGAAACGTGCATTGAAGCAATTGGGAGTTATAATCGACGACCGGTTGAGCTTCAACAACCACGTTGATTACGCCTGTGAAAAGTCGGCGAAGGCAACGAACGCAATAGCGAGAATCATGCCAAACGTCGGCGGTCCGAGAAGCAGCACGAGACGTCTGCTATCTACTGTTTCATCATCGATACTCCGATATGGGGTTCCTGCCTGGAGTGCTGCGCTGAAAACCAAGCGGAACCGTGAAAAGCTAAACAGGACATTCCGACTGATGGCCGTACGAGTCGTGAGTGCCTACAGAACAATATCGTCGGAGGCAGTATGCGTTATCGCCGGGATGATCCCCATCTGCATTACCCTGGCGGAGGACGTGGAATGCTATCAGCGGAGAAATGCACGTAACGCTAGGAGACAGGTTCGAGCGGACTCGTTGGCTAAATGGCAACAGGAGTGGGACAACGCGGAGAAAGGAAGGTGGACTTCCATTTGACGCAGTTTTTGTCCGGGCACGGATGCTTCCGGAAGTACTTGCATCGGTTTGGACATGCTTCGTCACCCCTTTGCCCGGGTTGTGCGACCGTGCAGGAGACACCGGAACACATGGTCTTCGAATGCCCTAGATTCGAAGAAGTTCGTAGGGCACATCTCTTCGACGATATTGTCCACTGTCATACCAGGTATACGGTATGACAGTGGACAATATCGTCGAAGAGATGTGCCGTGACGAACATACCTGGGACGCTGTCAACAGAGTGGTCTCGAGCATACTCTCCGAGCTGCAGAGGAAGTGGCGTAGAGACCAACAAGAAACCGCAAATCGGGTTTCGAGAGAAATTCCGCCGCCGGGGAACTCTCCAACTGTGTAGACTAGGTCCACCGCCGGGGACCAGTTGAGTAGTGCGTGATGTAGCACCGAGTTGGGTCGTCGGGGCGCCTGGGAACCGGACGTCAAGCTTCACCGGAATCGCTGAACCGACCTCGACATCCTTCCGGGTAGCTCGTGAGCAGGCTATATCCACCCCCAGGGATTGGACCGAGTAGACCGCGTCGCAGAGCTAGCAGCGGGTCGTTGGGACACCGGTGAACCGGAAGTTATGCTCCAACCGGAATCGCCGGATAGACCTCAGCACCTACTGTATGGCCCGTTGAGTAGGCTAGATCCACCGCCGGGGACTAGATCGAGTAGATCGGGCGAAACGGAACGAGAGGAAGCCAAAGGGCTCATGAAATTGTGGTGCTAAAACAAAAGAAGAATCGGTACCGGGGGAGCCTCCTTCGCCGGGGAACTCTCCGTCGGCGTAAGCTAGATCCACCGCCGGGGACTAGACTGAGTAGACCGCGACGAAATACCACCAGTCGCAGGTCGTCGGGGCATCAGCGAACCGGACGCTCTGCTCCACCGGAATCGCCGAACTGACCTCGACATCTGGTTGGTTGGCTCGGTTTCGGGAGAACTTCTCTCGCCGGGGAATTCTCCGTCGGAGTAGGCTAGGTCCATCGTCGGGGACTAGACCGAGTAGTTCGCGAACAAGTCTGGTGCTCAAAGAGTAAACAGCGTTGAATGGTGCGAGAAGGGAGTTGCGGTGCTAACCGGCACAAGCGAGCCGAAGGGCTCGGTGAATTAAACAGTCAGAAGTTTGCCGCTCAGACTGTACTCGTAGGGGAGGAGTACTAAGCCTCGACTCACAGCCAGCTTTCCGACTGCCATGCAGAGCTTGCCAGTCTGTGTGGATGGTAGAGAATTGGTGGAGTGTAGAGGAGTGGGGCTGTAACCCTACGGAAGAAACGAACTAGTAAGTAGTTGAATTAGAGTGTGTGCTATGCACATACAAACCCCTCCCCGAAGTAATGCCGTAAGGTAGTGCCGGGGAGGAATCAAGTTCTGGGCAAGAGCAGTGGTTTTTTGCGATCTCGGCGAACTGAGTCGAATGTTATATGAGACTCGGCCCTCCGGGCCTCGGTTAGAAAATCGGTTTTTGAAGCAATAGCATAACCTTTCTATATGAGAAAGGCAAAAGAATAATATTTAATTAGCTTAATAAGCATGAGTTCAATGTTATCTTCATGTGATTATAATTTGGAAAGGTTGGTGGAATGGGTTTCAACGTGTAGGGAAAGGGGGGTTAGTAGAGTGGGAGTGGAGGATGCGTCTGAAATCCTTCATCTTATTTCGGTATACGGGATGGATGAAGGAAATGCAGGCGTGAGGGTGGTCCAAGGGGAGGGGAGTGATGAAGGAGGGAGGTGTAAGGGCAAGACGGGGGGGGGGGCGGCGACGCAATACTCAATTGCATATTTTGCCTTCCATTTGAGACTTGGTTTGAGAAAATCGGTTCAGTCATCACCGAAGAACCGATTTGACTTTAATTGTGGAATATGCCCAGAATTCCGGACTTCCGGAATCGTCGATAGTGGACAATATATTCAATGAATGTTTGATTGGCAATCAGTGATCTAGATCTGCGATTAGAAGTTATTTGGTGACCATTTCAATAGTTTTTAGCCTCTGAGGTATTACGATTGTACCGATTTATATGGGAAATTCCAGTGTATCCTTACTAACACCCCTGTAGCTTCGGAAGCAAGAGTCAGAACCGAATGAAAATCAGCAGCAGTCAATGGCATTACTGTATCTTTCATTTGAAATCAAGTTTGTAAAAATCGGTAGAGAATTCGTTGGGGAATGGGTGTGATATTAGCTTAGGAACTTGGCGGGTTCCCCGGGGGCGTCATGAACCGTCATAGGTGGTCAATGTAGTCAAAGCTACTTTGATTGATCATTAGTGATCAGATGATCAGATGAAACTAAGTTTGCGAAAATCGGTTCAGCCATCTCTGAGAAAATTGTGTGAGTTTAAATGACACACACACACACATACACACACACACATACATACACACACAGACATTTGCCGATCTCGACGAACTGAATCGAATGGTGTATGACACTCGGCCCTCCGGGCCTCGGTTAAAAAGTCGATTTTTACAGCGATTGCATAACCTTTCTTTATATGAGAAAGGCAAAAACGTACGGGCGATACTTCAATGCTGATAGGTGGCATCGAAAAAATAAACAATCGCCAAAGGGGCGATACTATCATTTTGTCAATTTCAATAGCAAACACAAATTTTAATTTAATAATTTCAAATACTTCATGAAGTTTTGGGTTTCGATCACTGAATCATGCAATCTAGGATGTAAAAAACACAATAGTTCTTAAATAGGAAATAAAACCAAGTCTGGAAATATTCACTGTTGATTTTCTTTGAATGGTGTCACTGCTAGTATCGCTTTTTTCAAGAAAAAGCGTTGATTTCTTAGTTCTCAGTCGCGTTGGAAATTTGAGTAAAGTATAAACTTCAAATCGATTAAAAAAATCGATTTTTTGGCTCAGTACAATATACATAACCCCTTTAGGAAAATTCAGTTTTCCCACCACAATTCATTGATTGAGGAATATAGATATTTTATTAACAGAGCATTATCAATAATTCGTTTGTATGTCTATTTCATGGGCCATTTTTTAGCTTTCCCATTGATTTGGTTTGAGATTTCTAGCACTGATGTTGTCCTATGCTGATTTGAGCGATTCTCTGAGTCCTGCCACTATCCCATGTAGTATGTGTTATCAAAAACATCGCGAAACATCATGTTCTAAATGTTCTCAAACGATATAATATCCGAAGAGAGTGATAAAAGTTATAAGAAATGTCTCATCACACTGTTAGGTGGATTAAAAGCGTTTTTATTATTATTTTTGATTTTTTTTTTGATTTAAGTTAAATAGTGCTGTCGAGCGTGTTGCTACTGCAACAAAATGGGACAAACAGAAGGATCACCCTCCGAAGACGAATATTATGGGGAAGAGGAACGTGTATCTGATTCGGAGACAGATGATGTTATGGGCGGTCTACTTCCACCACTTTCCCCCAATGTCTCACAGTCCCCTCGAGTCAAGGTTTACCAGGATGGATCCGCTGGTCCTTGGGTGGTATACTTTCGGCCCAAAAAAAACCGTTAAACAGCATAACTGTTGCACAGGAGCTGACAAAACGTTACTCGCCCGTAACCGAGATTAAAAAGGTTCAGTCAGATAAACTGAGCGTAGTCGTTACTAACTTGAAACAGGCCAATGGTTACGTTAGCAATAGCCTCTTTACGCTAGAGTATCGCGTCTACATTCCTTTTCGTGATGTGGAGATCGACGGTGTGGTAAGTGATGCGGGTCTAACTGTCGATGATCTGATGAATGATGGGGTTGGCCGCTTTAAGGACCCTAACCTTCAATCAGTTCAGAATTTGGAGTGCAAGCAATTGCACTCAAAGTCCATCGAAGATGGGAATTACTATCCATCAGAATTACAGACTCGTTTCGCGTAACCTTCGCCAGATCTGCACTTCTGAGCTACGTTGAAATGAAAGGAGCTCGTCTACCTGTGCGCCTGTTTTTACCACGGGTCATGAATTGTTCCAATTGCAAGTAGCTAGGTCACACGGCCACCTACTGTAGCAACAAGTAACGGTGCGGTAAATGTGGGGAACGCCATGCGGATGATACTTGCAGTAGGCCCGCTGAGAAGTGTGTTTACTGTGGGGAGAATCCGCATGAACTTTTGACATGCCCTACGTACAAACTTCGCGCGGATAAACTGAAGCGATCCGCCAAAGATCGCTCCAGACGCTCTTACGCAGAAATGCTTAAAAGAGCTGTTCCGCTTATCTCCGAAAACCCATTCGTTCTCTTACCAACTGACGATAACGCCTCTAACGACCCTTGCGAGGGGTATTCTTTGGCTCTGCTGGGAAACTCTAGGAAAAGACCTAATCAAAACTCACTTGAACTTCCTCGTAAGGGTCCTAGGTTGTACCAAACAAGGGTACAAAATAAAAATAATTCATCAACTGGAAGTGTTGCCACAAATCCGAAGATAATACCTGCTGGTTTTGGGAAATTGAGATACAACCAGGAGTTCCCAGCACTACCGGGGCACCAAAAATCCCAAGTGCTCCCATTTTACAGTCAGAAACTCAACTTAAAACGGGATTCTTTAAATTCTCTGACGTTGTAGACTGGATATTCACAGCTTTCAACATTACCGATCCTCTGAAAAGCTTGCTGGTTGCTATTCTACCAACAGTATGAACATTTTTAAAACAGTTGACTGAACAATGACCCCTCCTTGCAGCGATCGTATCCTTCGATGGCTAACTTATTAAACGGAATCACGGATCTGATCACTGTTTTACATTGGAACTGCAGAAGTATTATCCCCAAAATTGATTCATTAAAACACTTGCTAGATTACAATAAATGTGATGCCTTTTCCCTATGTGAAACATGGCTTACTTCTAATATAAACCTCAACTAGGTACTTTTAGTGATCAAAAAGTGCTACTCCTTCAATCGAATCAATCTCCTTTCGACGCTAGGCATTGAAGTTGTCGCTTATCAAACAACAATCAAAGGCAAAGATCTTTGCATTGCTTCTATTTACATTCCTCCTAGGGCCATGATGGGATATCGAAGACTCTCTAACGTGATTGAACACCTTCCCAATTCAAGACCTTTGTGACAACTTTGATATGACAATTCTGAACACAGGGGAAATGGCACGGATTCCTAGACCACTAGCGCAAGCAAGTGCACTGGACATATCTCTATGCTCGACATCACTACAGTAAGATTGCAAGTGGATGGTAATATCTGATCCCCACGGTAGTGACCACCTGCCGATTGTAATTGCAATCACCTCTCGTTCAAGACCTTCGGAACCAATCAATGTTTCCTATGACCTCACACGAAGCATTAATTGGAAGAGCTACGTTGCTGAGATATCCAAAACTATCGATTCAACACAGGTACTTCCCCCGAAGGAAGAGTATAAGTTTTTGTCCAACTCGATTCTCGATATCGCGATTCAAACTCAGACGAAACGAGTACCCGACGGGAACACCTAAAAACGTTCTCCCAACCCGTGGTGGGACAAAGAGTGCTCAGACGTGTACGCGGAGAAGGCTGCTGCGTATAAAGCCTTCCGGAACGACGGGTTAGTCGCTAGCTATCGACTGTACGCGATATTAGAAAAGCGAATGAAAAGTTTAATGAAAGCCAAGAAACGCAGTTACTGGCACCGGTTTGTCGACGGGTTAACAAGAGAAACATCGATGAGCACTCTTTGGGGCACGGCCCGACGTATGCGAAACCGAAATAGTACTAACGAGAGCGTGGAATATTCAAACAGTTGGATATTCGATTTCGTCAAGAAGGTTTGTCCGGATTCCGCTCCGGCACAGAAAATCTACCGCGCTGTGTCGCCTTACAATACCGCGAACGAAACACCGATTTCGATGGTGGAGTTCTCACTTGCTCTCTTATCATGTAACAATAAAGCTCCAGGGCCAGACAGAATCAAATTCAACTTGTTGAAAAATCTACCAGACTCTGCCTGTTGAATTTATTTAATAAGTTTCTTGAGGGTAACATTGTCCCACATGATTGGAGACAAGTGAGTGTCATCGCCATCCAAAAACCAGGAAAACCAGACCACAACTCGTATCGACCGATTGCAATGCTATCCTGTATCCGGAAATTATTCAAGAAAAATGATCTTGTTTCGCCTAGACAATTAGGTCGAAGCATATGACTTACTGTCAGATACACAATTTGGCTTCCGCAAAGGCAAAGGGACGAACGATTGCTTTGCGTTGCTCTCAACAGAAATTCAAATGGCATATGCTAACAAAGAGCAGATGGCATCAGTATTCTTGGATATTACGGGGGTTTTTGATTCAGTTTCTATCAACATTATTTATGAGAAGTTGCAGCAATTTTAAATATCTTTTTGCTAAGCCTGTTGTCTGAAAAACAAATGCATTTCTCGCATGGTGATTTATCGACATCACGACTTAGCTACATGGGCCTTCCCCAAGGCTCATGTCTAAGCCCTCTTCTCTACAATTTTTACGTGAATGACATTGACGAATGTCTTGTCAATTCCTGCACGCTAAGGCTGCTTGCAGATGACGGTATGGTCTCTATTACAGGTCCCAAGGCCGTCGACTTGCAAGGACCACTGCAAAATACCTTGGACAATTGGTCTGCTTGGGCTCTCCAGCTGAGTATCGAGTTCTCTACGGAGAAAACTGAGCTAGTCGTATTTTCTAGGAAGCGTGAACCAGCGAAACTACAGCTTCAGTTAATGGATAAAACTATTGCTCAGTTTTCAACATTCAAATATCTCGAGGTCTGTTTCGACTCTGAAGGTACCTGGGGATGTCACATTAGGTATCTGAAACAGAAGTGCCAACAAAGGATCAACTTTCTCCGTACAATAACCGGAACATGGTGGGGTGCCCACCCAGGAGACCTAATCAGGCTGTACCAAACAACAATATTATCAGTGATAGAGTACGGATGTTTCTGCTTTCGATCCGTTGCGAGCATACATTTCATCAAACTAGAGAGAATTCAGTATCCCTGTTTGTGTATTACCTTGGGTTGCATGCACTCGATGAGTTTAGAAGTGCTGGTGTGCATCCTTCCACTAAAAAAATCGATTTTTGGGACCTCTCGTATCGATTGCTCATTCGATGCGATATTTTGAACCCATTGGTGATTGCAAATTTCGAAATGCTTGTCGAGCTTAATTTTCAGACCCGATCCATGTCCTTGTACTTGATTACATGACACAGAACATCAATTCGTCTTCGTATAACGTTAACCGCGCTCATCTCTTAGATACTTCTGCTCGAACTGTATTTTTCGACACATCCATGAAGGAAGAGATTTGTGGAATCCCGGATCACATTCGCCCACAAGTGGTCACAAATATTTTCTATAATAAATACCATCAAGTCGACTGCGGCAAAATGTTCTGCACTGACGGTTCAATTCTCGACGGGTCCACAGGCTTCGGTATCTTCAACGAACATCTTGCTGCCTCATTCAAACTCAAGGATCCTGCTTCAATTTACGTTGCAGAATTAGCTGCCATTCAGTATACTCTCGGGATCATTGACACCCTGTCCGCAGACCATTACTTCATCGTTTCGGACAGTTTCAGCTCCATTGAGGCCATCCGTGCGGCGAAGCGTGGAAAGCACTCACCGTATTTCCAAGGCAAAATATGGGAATATCTGAGTGCTTTATCTGAAAAATCTTACCAGATTACCTTGGTTTGGGTCCCGTCACATTGTTCTATTGCGGGCAATGAGAAAGCGGACTCTTTAGCCAAGTTGGGCGCATTAGAAAGCGACACTTACGAAAGACCAATTTGCATCAATGAATTTTTCAGTATCTCTCATCAGAAGACGCTCGAAAGTTGGCAAACTTTATGGAGCAATGGGCATCTGGGACGGTGGCTATATTCTATTATCCCGAAGGTATCAACGAATGCTTGGTTTAAAGGCTTGGATGTGAACCGGGACTTTATTCGTATGATATCAAGTCATCATGTCCAACCATTACACGTTTGATGCGCATCTCCGTCGTATAGGGCTTGCTGACAGTAATCATTGTGTTTGTGAGAACGGCTATCACGACATCGAGCATGTTGTTTGGCTGTGCGCAGAGTATCGTGTTTCCAGGTCCCAACTAATAGATTCCCTCCGGCCCCGAGGTAAATAGATCACCCTATGTGCCAGTCCGGGACGTCCTGGCAAGCCAGGACCACCCCTATATTCTTTCTTATCTACTATCTTTTTGAAAACTATTGATGTCCATGTTTAAAACATTTTCCCCTTTCATTCACAGTAGAATCTCGCCAACCTCTCCCTGTATCTACAATATGGCATTGCTTCACGAGTCTACGATGCAAACCTTTCTTGATAACCGTCCATCCAGAACATCATGACATACGTCATAAAAACATCATGACGGTATCGGAGTGCCAATAATCATCCGTAATATCGACCCTCCCCTCGCCCCTGCGATTACAGGATGGAAACCACTACAATAAAGTTTGCATATCCCCCACAATCATCAACCAGCCAACGAGAATGTCAGTTTTACAAAATTTTGCAATATGTATCCCACTTCCTACCTTTTTCCTTTACTAACATAAGAGGGGAGCAAGTCGCCCCTAAATACCCCCATTAACACGTGCGATGTACCTTAAAAATGAATTATCGGCCTCGTTAAGCTACCGTATTTGGGCCTAAATATAAAAAATAAAAAGTTAAAGAAAAAAAATCGGATCAAGTCGTTTTATATACCAAATTAAAGGTTAGACTTCTGGGCAACTATCTATGTGTAGCATCTTATTTGAACCTTGGAGAATTTTGAGATGCAAGCGTTTTACGAAAACGTTCATTTTTTCTGTTTTCAAAAATGGTGGGGTAAACCCGACCTCCTATGTTTTGGTAGATTTATTACAGATATTACCCAAATTTTATGCTTTTTGAAGGATAAATCAATCAATGTTATATTATTGAATTGTAACATGAAGAAAATGGAATTCAATGTCAATCTTGGAATATCAAAATCACGAACAGTAGCACGTAGAGATATTTCCATTTGAATCGGAGCAATTGCTCGACGAATACTACATTCATCATGTTTTTGTGTCTGTCGTTTGTAATTATGAACCATTGTGCAAAAAATAATAAATAATAGCAATAAAAATATATTTCAATTTGATAAAAAACATTTTCTTGGCAAAAAAGCGGTCGGATTTACCCCACTATTTAGATGTCGGATTTGCTACACCGCGTCATTTTTCATTACGATGCAATCAAACAAAATATGAAATAAGTTGGAATAAATTCATCTATGCACTTTGTAGGACTAATCAAAGAATTTAAATCCTCATACATTTTTTATGCGATCACTTTAACAATCAGAAATATCCTATAGTCAATAATGCACAAAAATGAAATCAAAAGTTGTAAAAACACACTTATTGTCGTTTGTGCATTGCAATGTAAACTAATAAAATGCTGTCATACCACTATTGTGGTTATTTTCGAGGCTCTACACGACAACATTGATATTAGTTCGCGTAGTGCTTCCGATTTTCGATAACAGAGGGGTGTCGGGTTTACCCAACGGTCGCATTTGTCTCACCCTACGAAGTAGACATTTGCTATGGAGCGTGTTTGTGTGCAATTGATTGGGCATTAACTGCCCACCAGATGGCGTTCGGAATAAATTGTGTTTTCCTTCTATTTCGTTTGAAAGTCGCTGCAACGCGCGATGGGTTTTAAACTAGTTAATTATAATCCACACGAAATAAATATTTACCCGAAATTCGGAGTACTCATCTCACGCATGAATAACATAATTTTAAAAACTCTACGGAGAAATTTGAGCTTTGATTAATTATTAAGAACAGTAGTGTATTGTACAGTAGGTAGATAAAAAGAATTCCTCTTTCTATAAGTATGATTTTTACCATTCCTCAGCTTATGTCGAAATCGCAAGCAATATTACAACCATCTTCACGTGAGATATTTGAGGCATTACAATCAATACTTTTACAGGTAATTCAATTTGTTTCTTTTCATTCGAAGTGTTCAATTATTCTATTCTTATTTTAGACACACTGGTACTCATTTTATGTTTTGTCTGATGTAAAAACAACTATGCTATTGGAAGGAGCCGAAGGATACACACTGAAAAGAAAGCCTCTGTGTGCCACTATATTACAGTTACCCACGAATAATGACCTCATCTATAGGTAAGCAGCATTTCCGAATTGTAATATATAGAGTATAATTGAGTATAATTACCGTCGTCAATAATTACTTGTCTCCTGGGACAAGTAAGTACTTTCTGTCTAATATTCATTGTATTCGATGGAAAACGCTTCCAAAATGCATGGAACTCTTCGACGGAACTGTTTCGAAATTACTACACGGTTTTCTCTAAACTACTGTTTAATACAGGTACATGCTAGGCTGTCCCAAAAAAAAATAAACTTCGGAATATCATGATTCTCAATCCTAGAATAAAAGATATGTATTTGACCGGCACAAAAATTGACTTTTTTTCGGAACGCCACTCAATCGAATGGTAATTGGCATTCCAAGTACAAACTTGGTCGAACGCTTCTGGTTTACTCACAAGAATTTTTAATTTTGTGTGTAAAATATATGAAATGTTGGCTATGGAAACAATAAATTCAGTAAAAAAAACTTCAGTATCATCGTATGTATCCTAAATCCTACATCTGAGGAAGGTATTGATTAACATTGCAGAACACTGTAAATTGCTCTGACTTTGTGGTAAAAAGAAATTCTAATATAATGTTATATGAACTCTCTCGCACATGCTAAGAATTGGACACTTTAAAAAAATTCTTTTGACCTTCGAAGCTAAATTACGTTGTCTGCTACCCTACAATAATTATGCAACTTTCAACAAAATTGTTCGATATTGAAAATGCTACACTAGCTGAAGTTTTGAGGTATGCAGTGTGACTATGGGAGTTTTCATTGAATTTTGATTTTTATTTCCGATTTTCCATATATTTCATTACCACTTGATTTAGCAGTGTTTCGAAAAACGTTGCCTTTCTAATATGCATATTCGAGGTACTCCCGTATTGCAATCCAAATTTTTATTAATTCAAAATGTTCAGCGTTAAAAAGATACATCTATGTCAATTTTATTAAATTTTAAGACATTAAATAAATTTCTTTCTTTGAAGTAGAATGCTTCTAATGTTTCGATATGGAGGTTCCGATTCAAAAAATTCTGCTGAGGAATTTTCCCAGTTTTGAAATGCGAATAACTACTGTTGTATTGAACGAAATCACTATAGTTTTGCAAAATCTGATCGGAAATATGTATACTACGACTACTAAAAATAACGAAAACAATGTATTTTGTTAAAGTAGTTGATGCCTTTCTATTGGCGTGCGGCACATATTACAGCATTGTTAGCCACGCCCAGGCATTGTAATTCTCATTCACTCACGCGAGAATTCACAAAATTCTCCGCCTCCGCAAGTAGCGTTAGAATAATTTTCCCGATAAAATTTATTTAATTTTTTCTTTCTCACTGGATATTTTATTTTATTTTCTTGGAAATCAATAAAAGTGCCAAAATATAACTTAATTTCCAAGAAAAGCGACAAAAAGATACGATAGATTTGTTTTTTTTTGTGATTTGGAATAGCGGTAGCAAGACTGAGAGCGCAAAAAGGATACCGCCATGAACTCATGCGCACATTCTCCGTCGGATTTATTTATCTGGAGAAATAATGCGTTGTATTTATCCGGAGAAGTTGTGTGAGTGCCAATAACTTTTCGTGTGAAAATGTGAGTTTTTATTGCCAAATTGGCAAATGATGCGGACTCAATTAATCATATGAGTGATAAATGTAATGCCTGGCCACGCCGCATATCATATCACCGTTCGTAGGTTCGTGAGAGGCTGAGAGCAAGAGCGGGTTAAAATTTTATTCAGAGCAAAAGTGGGTTAAAATAATCTATTGGATCAGACATGGTATATATATCACAAATATTAATTAGCGCTAAAAAGTTCGAAAAAAAATCAGAGCAAGAACGGTATAGAACCCATGTCGCCAAATAATATATAGGTTCATTACAGGCATTATGAATATTTCTTATTCGGACCTCTGGGTGATGAAAGTTTAGTAAATTTTTCGATGCCCTAAAAATCTTGAGATATTCGATCAGTATACGTCAGCAGCTAACACAAATTGTTTATTGACCACACAGAGAAAGCCAAGATGGCGACTTCCGGTTATCATAAAACAGTGGAAACCATCATTCATATGAGTGTCATTTGAAAGGAGGTTGTCAGTGGAAACTCGGAATCCATGATGAAGGCCATTTTGAAATCTAAGATGGCAACTTCCGGTTATCAGAAAATAGAAAGAACCATCATCAATGTGGGTTTCATTTGAAATGGTGCGGTTAATAGACATCGGAAATTGGTTAACACCATTTGGAAATCGAAAATGGCGACTTCCGGTTACCACAAAACAGTGGAGACCATCATCATTATTGGTGTCATTTAAAAGGGGGTGATCGGAAATTGGTGATTAACGCCAATATGGATGTCATTTAAAAAGGTGTGGTCAGAAGAAGCCTTCTGGCTGCACCATCAAGCCATTTTGAAATCCGAGATGGCGACTTCCGGTTATCATAAAATAGTGACAACCATCATCAATATGGGTAGGGGAACATGGGGAGACTTGACCAGGTTTTCAGCTAAAACTGCATAAATCTTTAAAAAGGCCTTCAATTTCTCAAAAGTCATTGAGATATAATAGGCAAAGTTATTGTGCGTCTTCATGATTTTTTGCAGAATTTTTAATTTAATTTTTGAAAAGTTACAAAAGTTTTTCTGAGATCGTTTTTTTGGTCAAGTCTCACCAATGCGGGGAGACTTGACCAAGGCGTGGGGAGACTTGACCAAGAGAATGTTGAAAAATCATAACAAAAAATAATGACATAAAACATACTGTAATTATTTTTTCCATATTGTCGAGATCTTTGGGTAGCAGAAAAAAATATAAAAGGAATGCATTTGATAAATTGATCGATTTTTAATGCATTTTTTTAAGGATTAACTGTACTGCTTGCATTGCATGTTCACACATCACGAAATCAGTCCTACTATTGCTAACTTTGTTTACTTTTACTAAAACATAGACTTATGTTTGAGGTGGGATTTTTTATGGCGTGATTAACATTAACAGTAGATACCAAAGCATAATAAATATCAGGAATTTAGCATCTTTCTTCAGCTAATTGCCACTTGGTCAAGTCTCCCCATAAAATCTTGGTCAAGTCTCCCCAACATTAGTTATTGCGTTCAATGTCATTCAAATTCTAGTAATAACTATTCCAATGTTTCAATTTTTGTAAAATCATTTCACTGCTTCACAAAGATTAAGATCGTATATTAGTACATTAATAGTAATTAGTAGTCGAGTAGATATGTCCATACAAAGTTTGATAAAAAATTGCATCATTTAATGCAAATTTATAAATGACGTAATATTTTCTGTAAGGAAAGGATTTTTCATTCCAAACTTTCAATATTATCTTAAGGGATTGAAACAAGTATAAAAATATTTTTGAAAAAATTTTATGAATCGAATAGAAGACGCCATAGCCAAAAATAGAATTTTGCGCTTGGTCAAATCTCCCCATGTTCCTCTATCATTTGAATGTGGGTAGTGATTCGATATCGGTAATTGATGATTTACGGCGTTCTGAAATCCAGAAGTAAAGTAACAGCATGGGTGTCTGTTGCGCGTACCCCTCATGCGACAACGCACCTTCCCAGTTAAACTCATTCCGGAACCGGTTCGGATTTCTGAATGGAGTCAGTATGGACTCCAAACCAAATGCAACAACCGATTCCGACTCAATCGGTTTCAGAATCGGTTGTTGCATTTGATTTGGAATCCATACTGACTCCATTCAGAAATCCGAACCGGTTCCGGAATGAGTTTATCAAATTCCGAATAGTTTGACCGGGTTGTATCCAGCAAGCTTGACCTGACGAATAGGGATGAATTTCACACGAGGTTTTTTGATCACGCCAATTAATTTGGAATTTACTTTATATTTTTTAATCGTTCGACCAAGTTCGATCACTGATATCGCTCTATTTAAACTTTATAATCAAGGTAATATTATTTGTGAAAGCATTGAAGATTAAAAACTAATATTGTATTAAGTAGTTCAGGTTAGCTTTGTCTGCGTTCGACAATCGCGGTGTACCGGCCTGAAAGCGTCTTGACGTTATCCCAGGCTTCTCCCGTTCCTGACAACGAGAGATAGAGACCTACAAAACGCAAGTCCCACGCATTCGCAAAGCTAATCAATTAAAATTCCTCTTATGAATTTGCAGGAGATTTTATTTCGAGTGAATAAAGAAAAGGGGGGGGGGATAAAGGTTTCAGAGTGAAAAAAAACACTTTTTTGCGAATTTTTTCAGAACTTTGCATTAAGCAAATTTATCAAAACTTTTGTACATTACCCGATCAGAAATTAACATCAAGATTATATCAAAATAAGATATTATATTGAGCCTGAGCATGAGCATGATGACCATACAATTCGTAGTTGCTACTCCGTGATTGACCAGAACAAGCAAAATTGCACAGAGAATCAACGAATGGAGCCTGGGGGTAGCTTTCCATCCTCAATGTGCACGTTTCGAGGGTTCTAAATTTTGAGGTGTCAATAACGGCGCCGGCCACGTCCTTACAGTCATCGGGAAAGGAAGGGAATGTTAGTGTGACAACCGTTGTTATAGATGCATCTCTGCGGTTGTCACGGGAAGGAATTTTGGTTAGTGGGATGGGATCAATAGCTACATAGATCAGGATTCACCTTGATAAATGATACGATCTATGCAACTCTCTGAAGCGTTATAATGTAATTATTGCTCTGGGCAGCCGGCTGCCGAGAATTGAGATTAGATTTATCGTTTGTTGTATTAATACGGAAATGCGCGAAATATGCAACTTAAACTCCGGACAGCCGGCTATCGGGAGTGTTGCTTATATTTAATAGAATTTTTCAATCGACAAGTGAAAATGTTATTTTTTCGTGTTTCTTTGTTCCGGTGAAACTCCACAATACTAGAATAATAAGATAGTTCTGGTACGATTATGCTTACTGCTTCGAGCTATCTCGTAATAGAAAAGTTGATACCTAATTAAATTTTATTATGATTAACAGTTACCTTGATTAAATCGTGATAGTATCATAATAATATACTACATACTTTCTCCTCAAATGAGTGAACAAAATGCCGACTCAATGAGCCCATTCCCACCACATCGCTACCATCGCCCCACCCACCCAGAGTTGCCGGTCAGAGCAGCACCAGCCATCTCCGCTCAACGCGCTGTATCAAAAGGTATGGCAACAACTGCGGCACCCGACTCGTTCAAACACGATCATCCCACTGCTCCGAGAGCATCCGTGCTCCTACCTTGGCTCCCACCAACGAAGCAAAGCTGTCGACGCCAATCCCTACGCATCCCCTCGACCGCAGGCCGAGAATCCAATGAACCAGTGAGGCACCCACCCCCTCCAACAGGACAAAAATCCGCACTTTATCGTCTTGATACCCGCTAGCACTGTTTGAGAAAAAAAATTGCTCCCCTTTCTCTTGAATGTGGTTGTACGTGTCAGCTCCCGAATCCAGTGACACACAAAATGAACGATGCTGATCCGAGATCACATGAATTAGGCGCTATCCCTTCATCGCGAACACTTTCAAATAAATCACGTGACACAAATACTCCGTTGTCTTTCCACAATCATTTTCGGGTTCCCAACTATCCCAGTGGAAGTCCGACCTGTGCATAATAATACGAGCGTGTGCATGTCTGGTACTCAGTGTCGCTCATGCTTGCATGTACATATGTGTGGCATGAAACATCACCTCACTGCCGTTTACTCCGTGTGCAGGGAGTGTTGACAGACTGCTATCAAGGTTGGCAAAAAATGCATAAAAATCAGTATGTATTCCGATTCATATGCTTTTTATAAACCAAGAAACTGTATGTACGAATACACAGATTTGGCTCAAAAATAGATATTCGCGTAATTCGGGACAAGGCCACTACAGCCAAACGTCATAATATCCCTAAAATATAACTAAACCGAGACCAATGCGCCTGGACTGTTCATTCATGTTATGAGAAATTCAAAAAAATCCGTCAATGCATCTGAGTATTTGAGGAAATAATAAAGAAATCAGCGGAACTTGAAAAAAAATGTGTGATCTGTGAAAGTGCATCGAACAATGCCTCCACTGAAAAAATCTGTGAAAGTGGTAACCCTGATAAGTTCGCTGTAAAATTTATCGTTGGCCTACCACCATCTTGTGAATCGAATCCAATAAGATAAATCTGTCTCCTATCGCATATGCTTTTCACTATCTTTCTGATTCGAATATTCTGGAATATCATGACTGGTGGAATTTAACACATTCAGCTATATGGTCGGTATCGTGATGAATGAATCGAAAGCGATTTTATGGCGTCGCTACTTGCAGTTATATAAAAAACAAGACGGCTCCCCGGTATAAAATAGAATAAGAAGATACTTCCTTTGATTGTATAGATGTGCGCCTTTTGGCGGAATGCAAATGGCCGGATCTCTGGAGATCTTCTTCATTCATTTACACTATCAAATCACTTCACTCGCGCAGTACTCGACTTAATTTCATTATCAACTAGTAGAACATGGCTTAATTTGGAAAACTAATATCCACTATAGCTTTTAAATTGCAAATATTACTAAGAAATTAGGCATAAGCATAAGCATAAGAGATCGCCCGTAGTTGCTACTCCGTTATTGACCAGAACCAAATTAGGTTGTAAAATGTTCATTGGAGCAACATGCTTGGGAATAACACGATGAGCCACATTGTACAATCTATTCTGATCCCTGCATGCTGATCAATACCGACGCCGGCTACGTCCGAATGCAGATCTTCTGGGAAAGGAAGGAATGTTAGTCCGATACATGTTGCTACTAGAGACCGAGGAATCCTCTGCATCTCCACATGTATCACGGGAAGGGGAGAGTTGTTAGTAAATGTGTCAGTAGCGTTATCATGTAATAATTGCTCTGGGCAGCCGGCTGCCGAGAATTTGGGAAATTTATCATTTGTTGTATTAATACGATTAGCAAAATGAGCACTTTGAACTCCGGATAGCCATCTATAAGGAGCACTGCTTATATTTTTAATAATATTCAATCACGCGACGAATTTGTTCGTGGTTTCTATCGTGTCGGTGCTGATTTTACCCGGCGATCGTTTGAATAAAATGCGGAATCTTACACAGAAGGTTCATTAGACTCTTCCATAGGTGTCGCGAAGTTAGTGGTTTGGAAGGGAATAGGGTCTAAGATTCGCTTCCAACCCCACACAGCCGACCGTGGGAGTATTGCCCATAAAAGCTAATCTTATCTGCGTAATGGGCCGGACTATTTATTGCGACATTATTTGGACTAATTTAGCTATATATTTTTGGGTTGCAAACTACCGAGTGATAACACGTTATACAGACAAAGAGTTATGATAGTTCGAGATGTTATAAATCAACGAAAGTATTTCCTATTTTCCTTATAGGATTGTTTGTGAACACGTATACGAACGATTATATCGAACATTGAAGGGAAATCGTTAACCCGATGCACGGGCCTGTTACCAATAACGGAACTTGAAATTAGACTTGCAGGATCACAAAAACAGATGCGGCGAATCCTCAGTACGCATCGACCCGCGATAATCGACACCAGTCAAATCAAAGTCCCATTGGAACCAACCCCCGAACAACAATTCGTCTTTACGGTATTATCTTCCCGGCCAGATCCGCTCGCACCCCCTCACTCTGCCACCACCGGCAGAAGGCCAAAAGCACCCAGTCGTCGCCTGTCCAAGGACCAAATGTCATAAATAGACCCAGACTCGCGTGGGGGCATGAGATAGAATTGAACGCTAACCAATGAACATGACAGAAAAACACTTATTCTTCGTGCGGATATAACTGAAGGTAATTGCCAACCGGTCCCCGATCCCTCTCGCGAATTGTCAATTCTCAAACATTATACATGATTGAAGTCATCATTCATGTGTTTTCCTTAAGCACATTGAATGTTCTGTGGATCAGTTCCCCCGTTGGTAAAACAAACCCCAAACAAACATAGAAATTAGTTTGCTCAGTCCAAAGAAAAGTTAGCCGACCGGCGGATACGTGTTTTTTTACAGTGCCATCACATCAACGAGCGCCCAAAATTTACATGCGACAAAATATCTGCAATCCCGAATATAAAAGAATCAAAACCTCTACTCATTTGCAATAAAATAAGAAAGCAATAAACACAGTTGAATATCCAAGAATATTCAAAGATAGCACCGCCGACACCGGTGACAAGGGACGCGGACGAAATTAACTGAGCACCGATCGGCTGGTTTGCCACCTATTTTTCAGGTGAAGAATTTTGGGGCGACACCTGGTAGTCGCTAGTCGCTGGTGAAACACCAATTATTTGAATATGTCAAATTTCCCTATCGCCGCACTTTTTCACTTTTCGGATCGAACTTTATTTTCCGAAAAACCACTTTTCACTACTTCTAGAAAGTACACCGTGTTTCTAGGTTTTTCTGTGCACTCCCACTGTCCTTGCATCGGGAATCGACGGCCCATAATGCGAGGAAAAGACTCTTTTTCATTTGCCGAAATTAGACCTTCACAAACTGTCACACCTCGCGTCAGTCGAAAAATGCTTTTATAAGCCACTTCACTTTGTATTATCGCCAAATTGTACCGTTATTCACACTTTCGACAACCAAAAGGCAGTAAACCGTGCCGTAAATAACCAAAATTAACCGACGCGAAGGGAGCACTACGAGAGTCAACCGCTCGCGACGAAGATACACACTCCAATTCTATATCAAAATAAGATATTATATTATGGAAAAATATATATCCCTGTTTGCTATAAAATATAGCTGGATGGTTGTTAAAATAGCAAGTTTTTATATCAAGAAAATGTATCGGTTATATTTTATTATATCTCAGTCTAATTTGATATAAAGTATTTTTGTTGAGTCTTGGTTTGATATAATAATTATATCACACAGACGTATATTTAAGATAGATTACGTCTAATTGAGGGCAATAAATGTATCTGAAAATATCAGAATTGTATCATATGAATCCAAATATTTTTTCTTCTGTTTTGCCTTTCTCATATAAAGAAAGGCTATGCAATCACTGTAAAAATCGACTTTTTAATCGAGGCCCGGAGGGCCGAGTGTCATACACCAGTTCGTCGAGATCGGCAAATGTCTGTGTGTGTATGTATGTGTGTGTGTCATTTAAACTCACACAATTTTCTCAGAGATGGCTGAACCGATTTTCGCAAACTTAGTTTCATCTGAAAGGTATAACGCTCCCATAAGCTGCTATTGAATTTTTAGTTGATCCGACTTCCGGTTCCGGAGTTACGGGTTGAAGAGTGCGGTCACACAGCAAATTCCCACATAAACTGGTACCACCACGATGTTCAAATGATGTAAAACATATCAAAATTGATGTAACATTACTCTAGTTTGCGGGTCTGGATCACTAATGATCAATCAAAGCAGCTTTGACCACATTGGCCACCTATGACGGTTCATGACGCCCCCGGGGAACCCGCCAAGTTCCTAAGCTTTGAACTCCTAAGCACACTCATTCCCCAACGAATTCTCTACCGATTTTTACAAACTTGTTTTCAAATGAAAGATACAGTAATACTATTGACTGCTGCTGAATTTCATTCGGTTCTGACTCTTGCTTCCGGAGTTACAGGGGTGTTAGTAAGGATACACTGGAATTTCCCGTACAAATCGGTACAATCGTAATACCTCAGAGGCTAAAAACTATTGAAATGGTCACCAAATTACTTCTAATCGCAGATCTAGATCACTGATTGTCAATCAAACATTCTTTGAATATATTGTCCACTATCGACGATTCCGGAAGCCCGGAATTCCGGGCATATTCCACAATTAAAGTCACATCGGTTCATCGGTGATGACTGAACCGATTTTCTCAAACCAAGTCTCAAATGGAAGGCAAAATATGCAGTTGAGTATTGCGTCGCCGCCCCTCCCCCTCCCGCCTTGCCCTTACACCTCCCTCCTTCAGCACTCCCCTCCCCATGGACCACCCTCACGCACGCATTTCCTTCATCCATCCCGTATACCGGAATAAGATGAAGGATTTCTGACGCATCCTCCACTCCCACTCTACTAGCCCCCCATTCCCTCCACTTTCAAATCCATTCCACCAACATTTCAAAATATAATCACATGAAGATAACATTGAACTCACGCTGATTAAGCTAATTAAATATTATTCTTTTGCCATTCTCATTTAGAAAGGTTATGCAATTGATTCAAAACCCGATTTCGTAACCGAGGCCCGGAGGGCCGAACCTCAAATAACATTCGACTCAGTTCGCCGAGATCGCAAAATATCTGTGTGTATGTATGTGTGTTTTTTTTTTACAATGGAGAAGACCTTTATGTCCTAGCCCAGTACACGTGCTAACGGTAGGGTCCAATCTACCACACTGGGTGCACTGGGGGCGTGTCGGACTCGAATGGTGACCAGCCATTAATACCGACTAAACTCCATTGGGCTCCGCCATCATTCCTCCCAGGAACTACCTCTCGGTATTACTTCTGGGGGGATGGCTGTACTGAAAGTACTCATTCACTCTCACTCACGCGATCATACATCCTGTATGAGGCTTACTTGGGTGCTCTCCCAATCACACTTTGATTCACTCTCAAACACTCCCACATGAGGCTGACTTTTGTGCTCACCTTTTACGTTCCATGCGAGGCTGACTTGTGTGCTCACCTTACTCATTCCTTGCTAGGCTTACTTTTGTGCTCGCCCTACCCATCCATGTGAGGCTGACTTGGGTGCTCACCCTATCACCTGATTCACTCTCAATCGTGCCACTCTATTGTACCTTTGTCACTCCCTCTGGCATCCCATGTGGGACATTTTTCTTAGGCCCCACTTCTGACATACCATGCGAGGCTGACTTTTGTGCTCACCTTTTTCATTCCTTGCTAGGCTGACTTTTGTGCTAGCCTCTACCTACCTGTGAGGCTGACTTTTATGCTCACCCTTAACATGCAGTGTGAGACTGACTTGGATGCTCACCCTTTCACTCCTCTGCCACGCCATGAGGCATCGATAGCTTAGTTCCAACATACTACGCTACGACCCTCCCGTCTTGGCATGAGGCAGTCCACTTATACGCCTATACACTCACTCTTCTGTCTTGCTTCGGGGTGGCTGGGTTTACCCCTTACGCGGTTGCCATTCGCTGCGCCAACCTACCTCGGCATGAACAGACCATTCACTCTCTTATTTTGCGCTTGGCCTTTTTCGCTCCAGCTAACCAATCACTAGTTAGCCGTGCCCGTCGTCTGTTGCTCGGTTCGCCAGATTACCTGTAGCCTACTGGCAATCTGGATGGTAGCAGCCGAGACTGCGTTCCACTTCTCCACCGATTGACACATCCGCTGAATAAGGGTATCAGGGGTTGTGTCCCAGCCACAGACGTCGAGCATTGCTCTTCTTTCGACGTCGAACCGATGACATACGAACAGTATGTGTTCGGCAGTTTCATCTACACCTGGGCAGTCCGGACAGACTGGGACCTCCGCGTGCCCGAACCTGTGGAGGTACTGTCGGAAACAGCCATGGCCTGACAGGAATTGTGTCAGATGGAAGTGAACTTCCCCATGGGGTCTTCCCACCCAGCTCGATATGCTAGGTATCAGCCGGTGGGTCCACCTACCTTTCGAGGAGTTGTCCCACTCACGCTGCCACCTGGCGACCGAGGTCACCCTGGTGCACTCGCGGGCTCCCCTATTTCCACGTAGCTCAAAGCACTCCTCATCTTCCCGAATGACCAGCCCGACTGGCATCATGCTCGCTATCACGCAGGATGCATCGTGTGATACCGTGCGGTAGGCAGATATCACTCTGAGGCACATCACGCGGTAGGTACTCTCCAGTTTCTGTAGGTAACTGGTTACCCTCAGTGCTCTTGACCATGACGGGCCGCCGTACCTGAGGATAGATACGGCAACGCCTGCCAGTAACCTACGTCTACTGGCGCACACCTTTGAGCTGTTGGACATCATTCTCGATAGTGCCGAAACAGCAGTCGACGCTCTCTTGCACGTATAGTCGACATGGCTGCCGAAGGTCAGCTTGTCGTCTATAATGACTCCGAGAGACTTCAGACTTCGCTGTGAAGTGATCGCGACTTCTCCCACATGGATAACTGCATGTTGTGCCGACTTGCGGTTGTTGACGATAACTACCTCCGTCTTATGATGAGCGAGCTCCAGGCCTCTCGCGCTCATCCATTCCTCCACCGTGCTAATCGCGTGTTCTGCGGTTAGTTCTACCTCAGGAATTGACTCCCCGTAGACCTCTTGACCCCTAGACGATCTTGACCCCAGGAGGGAACTTCAGTCTCAGAACCCCGTCATACATGAGGTTCCATAGCACCGGGCCTAGGATCGAGCCCTGCGGGACTCCGGCGGTAATCGGAACCCTTTTCTGACCGGCATCGGTCTCGTATAGCAGTACGCGGTTTTGGAAGTAACTTTCCAGGATCCGGTACAGACCCACCGGTAGGCTAAGCCGGTGTAACGAGAGCGCGATGGCATCCCAGCTTGCGCTGTTAAATGCGTTCTTCACGTCAAGTGTCACTAACGCACAGTATCGAATACCTCGCCTTTTTCGTTGGATCGCTATCTCGGAAGTATTTATCACTGAGTTGAGAGCGTCCACTGTGGACTTACCCTTCCGAAAGCCAAACTGGTTGCTTGACAGACCGTCCGTACCTTCCGCGTACGGGGTGAGCCTGTTGAGGATGATCCTCTCAAGCAGTTTGCCAGTCGTGTCTATCAGACAGATTGGTCTGTACGCCGATGGGTCGCCTGGCGGCTTCCCGGGCTTCGGCAACAGCACCAGTTTCTGCCTTTTCCATCTATCGGGGAAACGGCATTCGTCAAGGCATCTCTGCATAGCTAGCCTGAACATGTTCGGGTTCGCTATGATCGCTGCCTTGAGAGCGTTGTTTGGAACTCCATCCGGCCCTGGAGTTTTGTTCATTGCTAGGGATTTAGCCACTGCGAGTAGTTCTTCATTCGTCACTGGAGCCACCATTTCGACCGTGCCCGCACTGTCTCGTAGTGCAGGTGGCCAGGGGCTTGTGGCTCGAGACGGGAAGAGTACTTCGATAATCGTTGCCAACCGGTCCGGAGACCGTTCTGGGGGTGAGGAGCCCCCTTTGGTCTTGGCCATCACAATCCGGTAGGCGTCACCCCACGGATTCGCGTTGGCACTCTCACACAGGTTGTCGAAACACGCTCTCTTGCTGCTCTTAATAGCCTTGTTAAGGGCCAATTTCGCAGCTCGAAACACTTCACGGCCACCTTGGTGGGGCGTAGCAGCTGCAATAGAACACACCATTGATCTTGGCAATCGCCACACCCTCGGCGGAGGGGTGTATTACCTCTTGAACCGGGAACCTTCCCGTTGTACAGATTGCCACCATTCCAGACCCGTCCGACACCCAATTGCCGTTGCCGGCAGGGATACTGTACGGGTCTGATAAGAGGGCGACATCTGTCCTCGACTCCGAGACCGACTGCCACAGCAGCTGTTGGGCTGCTGCACAATGGTTAAGATTTAGCTGTGTGACTCTCACGGCTTCTTCTTATTTAACTCGCCGAAGGGACACGAAGGTCCGCCCATAGCATGTTTATGGGCTTGCTTCTTAGCGGTGCAGATAAGGCACTTATATGCCTTAGTGCACCCCCGCTCTTTATGTCCCTCCTCGCCGCAGCGACGACATAGCTTGCTCCTATCTATGCCTTTACATTCGTATGCTTTATGGCCGGATTCGAGGCCCCGATAGCACCTATCCACTGAAGGCGGCTGGGGTATACTAATAGGGCATACCGACCAGCCGATCTTCAGCTTCCCTTTCTCGGTTACCTTTTTGGCATCCGCATTCAGTAGCCTGAGGTAGGCTACTTGGGTGCCAGAGGGTCCGTTTCTCAATCGCACAGAGGCCCGCTCGATTGTGACGCCGCAGTGCTAATTGACGGCTGCGACGACGTCTTCTGCGGTCGTGAACTCGTCCAAGTGCTTGCACTGGAGAGTTGTTTCCGCACCTAGCGACCTGATTTGGGCGCCCTCACCAAGGACCTCTTGGGCCAAGGCCTTATATACTGCACTTGATTGTGCGCCTCGCTTCAGCACCAGGAGCATCTCTCCCGTGTTGGTGCGTCTTACGCTACGCACATCCTGCCCAAGGGCCGAGAGACTTTCGGCCGCCTTCATCGATTTAAGGATATCGGCGTATTTGTCCTTGTCGGTTTTTAACCACAAGGCTTCGCCTCTGTCCCTGGCCTTCCTCGCAGGCCGCGGTACCTCCGGTTTCGGTGCCGGCTTTTTCTTGGTGACCAGCGTCCAGGGGTTTGGGCCCCCCTGCCTCGGTCGTGCCGGGTTGCTGGTACCATCGCTCTCCACAGCGAGGTCACTCTCGCCATCGCTTACCTCACCCAGGCGGCGTTTGACCTTGACGGTTGCACGCCGAGTGGTGTCGGTTTTGGCACCCTCGCCTGGCGACTTCCTAGGGCGCTTCGCATTCGATGCCGTCTTGCGATTGCCCTTTCCTTTTCCCTTCGAGGGGAACTCGGTCGCCGCTCCGATCGACGTGGCTGCTCCGTAGAAGGTAAAGGCCACTGTCTGTGAACCTCTATCGACCTTCTCTCTTTCCTTCCTATTGGAGGCCACTGTCTGGGTTTCTCTGTCGGGCCTCTCCCGACATTCCACCCTCTCAACATATGCCTGCTGTTCCTGTCTTGCGACATGAACAGCTTTCCGGAGCTCCAGGAGGCTCAACTTCAACTCCTGGGCTATATTCTGCTTTCCGCTAGCGAAGTCGATTATAGAATCGAGTTGCTTCGCTACTTTGCGCATCGCAGATATTGGCCCCTCCGATGCATTGGTAGGGTTATTGCCTACCGCCGCTGGGGGGTCACTGGTGCTTTCGGATGCAGCACTCATCGCTCCACTACTCTCCCCACGGGGGGGAGACCTCGCCAAACCACCTCTAGCGAAGGGGTTTGGCACCTCCGTCTGTTTGTTTTTATTTTTGTTTATCTCCATGTATAGTCCCACGAGTAGCGCGAGAAATATATGTCCGCCACGCCAGAGCTCCGCATTAGCGTGGTAAGGGACGCTTACTGTGGGGGTTGCCCAGGTACCCCACAGGCTCCGTTAACGATCGAGCATCTTTTTCACCCCCTCGATCACTCATCCCTCGGCACGGGTCGCTTCACGCCTTGGAATTGGGGTTATGCCCTACCTTGCTTTACGTGGTGATCTCGGCCCGGATCACCACAACCATCCTCCTTTACCAGGGCTTTGGACCTGTAGCTCTGGTTCTCAATAGTTCCATGTACGTATGTTATTACAGACGTGCTACTATTGAGATCCGTCATTCGCTAGCGGAGTTGTGTATGTATGTGTGTATGTATGTATGTATGTATGTATGTATGTATGTATGTATGTATGTATGTATGTATGTATGTATGTATGTATGTATGTATGTATGTATGTATGTATGTTTTTTTTTTTTTTTTTTTTTTTTGAGAGCAGTAAAAAAAGTTTCAGAAAAACCCTGAGTGAGGAAAAATGTACAAAAACCCCATTGTCAGGGAACGGGTTTGGGCTGCCATCACCCGACCCGCTAAAAACCACTGCTCTTGCCCAGAACCTGATTCCTCCCCGGCACTACCTTACGGCATTACTTCGGGGAGGGGTTTTTATGTGCATAGCACGCACTCTAATTTAACTACTTACTAGTTCGTTTCTTCCGTAGGGTGACAGCCCCACTCCTCTACACACCACCAATTCTCTACCATCCACACAGACTGGCAAGCTCTGCATGGCAGTCGGAAAGCTGGCTGTGAGTCGAGGCTTAGTACTCCTCCCCTACGAGTACAGTCTGAGCGGTAAACTTCTGACTGTCTATTTCACCGAGCCCTGCGGCTCGCTTGTGCCGGTTAGCACCGCAACTCCCTTCTCGCACCATTCAACGCTGTTTACTCTTTGAGCACCAGACTTGTTCGCGAACTACTCGGTCTAGTCCCCGACGATGGACCTAGCCTACTCCGACGGAGAATTCCCCGGCGAGAGAAGTTCTCCCGAAACCGAGCCAACCAACCAGATGTCGAGGTCAGTTCGGCGATTCCGGTGGAGCAGAGCGTCCGGTTCGCTGATGCCCCGACGACCTGCGACTGGTGGTATTTCGTCGCGGTCTACTCAGTCTAGTCCCCGGCGGTGGATCTAGCTTACGCCGACGGAGAGTTCCCCGGCGAAGGAGGCTCCCCCGGTACCGATTCTTCTTTTGTTTTAGCACCACAATTTCATGAGCTCTTTGGCTTCCTCTCGTTCCGTTTCGTCCGATCTACTCGATCTAGTCCCCGGCGGTGGATCTAGCCTACTCAACGGGCCATACAATAGGTGCTGAGGTCTATCCGGCGATTCCGGTTGGAGCGTAACTTCCGGTTCACCGGCGCCCCAACGACTCACTGCTAGCTCTGCGACGCGGTCTACTCGGACCAATCCCCGGCGGTGGATATAGCCTACTCACGAGCTACCCGGAAGGATGTCGAGGTCGGTTCAGCGATTCCGGTGAAGCTTGACGTCCGGTTCTCAGGCGCCCCGACGACCCAACTCGGTGCTACATCACGCACTACTCAACTGGTCCCCGGCGGTGGACCTAGTCTACACAGTTGGAGAGTTCCCCGGCGGCGGAATTTCTCTCGAAACCCGATTTGCGGTTTCTTGTTGGTCTCTACGCCACTTCCTCTGCAACTCGGAGAGTATGCTCGAGACCACTCTGTTGACAGCGTCCCAGGTATGTTCGTCACGGCACATCTCTTCGACGATATTGTCCGCTGTCATACCAGGTATACCCCTACGAACTTCTTCGAATCTAGGGCATTCGAAGACCACGTGTTCCGGTGTCTCCTGCACGGTCGCACAACCCGGGCAAAGGGGTGACGAAGCATGTCCAAACCGATGCAAGTACTTCCGGAAGCATCCGTGCCCGGACAAAAACTGCGTCAAATGGAAGTTCACCTCTCCATGCTTCCTATGTACCCAGGCCGATACATTTGGGATGAGTCGGTGGGTCCACCTTCCTTTCTCCGCGTTGTCCCACTCCTGTTGCCATTTAGCCAACGAGTCCGCTCGAACCTGTCTCCTAGCGTTACGTGCATTTCTCCGCTGATAGCATTCCACGTCCTCCGCCAGGGTAATGCAGATGGGGATCATCCCGGCGATAACGCATACTGCCTCCGACGATATTGTTCTGTAGGCACTCGCGACTCGTACGGCCATCAGTCGGAATGTCCTGTTTAGCTTTTCACGGTTCCGCTTGGTTTTCAGCGCAGCACTCCAGGCAGGAACCCCATATCGGAGTATCGATGATGAAACAGTAGATAGCAGACGTCTCGTGCTGCTTCTCGGACCGCCGACGTTTGGCATGATTCTCGCTATTGCGTTCGTTGCCTTCGCCGACTTTTCACAGGCGTAATCAACGTGGTTGTTGAAGCTCAACCGGTCGTCGATTATAACTCCCAATTGCTTCAATGCACGTTTCGATGCAATCACGTGCCCTCTGACGTCGATCTGCATCCGTTGGACCGATTTTCAGTTACTGACCAACAACACCTCCGTCTTGTGGTGAGCTATTTGCAGCTTGACCCCGTTCATCCAGCTCTCGATCGCGTCTATTGTCTCCGTCATCGACATCTCCACTTCTTCAAGTGTCTCACCCATCACCGTTAGTGACACGTCGTCCGCGAAACCTACGATTTTCACTTTCCTAGGCAGCTGCAGCGTTAAGACCCCATCGTACATCCCGTCCCAAAGGGTTGGACCGAGAATGGAGCCCTGAGGAACGCCCGCTGTGACACGCAATGACTTCTGTCCTTCGCTCGTCTCGTACAGTAGCACTCTGCTCTGAAAGTAGCTCTTCAGGATCTGGCACAGATAGACGGGAACCCTCATTCTATGCAGCGCTGCAGCGATGGCTTCCCAGCTGGCACTGTTGAACGCGTTCTTCACATCTATCGTGACCACAGCGCAGTATCGATCTCCTCTTCGCTTCTGTTTAGATGACTTCTCGGCACTCTCAAGCACTATCCGAATTGCATCCACTGCCGATGCTCCTTTGCGGAAACCAAACTGCATCTTGGACAGTCCGCGCTCACCTTCCGTGAATTTCGTCAACCTGTTGAGAATGATCCTTTCCAGGAGTTTTCCGAGTGTATCCAGCAGGCATATGGGTCTGTACGAGGTCGGGTCGCCAGGTGGCTTCCCTGGCTTCGGCAGCAACACCAGCTTCTGGACCTTCCACATTTCGGGAAAGTTGCCTTCATTTAGGCACTTCTGCATCACTATCCTGAACATGTCCGGATATGCCAGGATCGCAGCTTTCAGTACCACGTTTGGTATTCCATCCGGACCAGGGGCTTTCTTTGGTTTTAGGCGCTTCGATGCTTCTACTAGCTCGTCGTTAGTCACTTGCCGATCCGTGTTTGTTCCTTCTTCCTCGCCGTGCGCCGACGGTGGCCATATAGTTGGATCGTGCTTCGGGAAAAGACCCTCGACGATTATCTTCAGTTTGCTCGGACACATTTCGGCTGGCGTCGTCGGACCCTTCATTTTCGCCATCACGACTCGGTATGCGTCACCCCAGGGATTGGCGTCTACTTCTCGGCATAGCTCCTTGTGGCACTCTGACTTGCTAAGTCTGATCTCCCGTTTTAGAGCGGCCCTAGCTTCCCGAAACGATGCCTTATGCTCTTCTCTATCTGGTTCCGACCTTGCTCTTTGGGCCCGCCTTCTGGCTCTGAGACAAGTAGCGCGTAACGTACTAAGCGTCTCGTTCCACCAGTAAGCTGGACGCCGTTTGTTGCGTGGTTCCAGTTTTCGCGGCATTGTGGCGTCACAAGCCGCCACAATCCTTCTTGTTAGGTCAGCCGCATCCACGTTCTCGGTCCCGCCGTTCGGCCGAAGTGCCTCAACAAAGAGGTCTTTGTTGAAAGCTTTCGTCTTCCACTTTCGTTCGCCGGTCACCCTTCTCTGTACTGCCGCGGGGTTCCATTGGCCGATACGGTAGCGAATCTCCTGGTGGTCACTATGCGTATACGTTTCGCATACTCTCCAATCCATGTTCGCCGTCAATGAGGGACTACAGAATGTGACGTCTATGATGGACTCCCTCCCGTCTCTCCGAAATGTACTAACAGAGCCTTCATTGCACAATCGTACGTCTAACTTCGCTAGAGCTTCCTGCAGGATACACCCTCTTGTGTTGGTTACTCTACTGCCCCATTCCACAGCCCAGGCGTTGAAGTCACCACCAATGACTACCGGCTTCCGATCGATCAACTGCTCGGTTAACTGCTCCAGCATTAGGCTGAACTGCTCTACTGTCCACCTTGGGGGAGCGTAACAGCTACATACGAAGATGCCGTTGATTTTGACTATCACGAAACCCTCATAGGAACGTTCTACCACTTCTTGGATAGGGAATCTTCCCATTACTTGTATCGCTGCGGTTCCTGATCTATCCGCCACCCAGTTACCGTTATTAGGGGGGACTTGATAAGGCTCTGCGATCAAAGCGACATCGCACATAGTTTCTGTCGTAGACTGCCACAACAGTTGCTGTGCGGTATCACAGTGATTCAGGTTTATCTGGGTCATCTCCATCACCGTTGGTCTGCAGTCGCCTTCTTGTACGCTGGGCATTTAAAGCCACCCGTCTGATGGTCGTTTGCTTCCGCTGGGGTGCAAAGCAAGCACTTCGGCCTCTGCGTGCAGTCTCTCGCAAGATGGCCCGTCTCTCCGCATTTCCAGCACATCGCGGATCTGTCTGGGCCTTTGCAAGGCCCTGCTAAATGTCCAAAGCCTAAACATTTGAAGCATTTCTCTGCTTGTTTGTTTACTCGTGGGGCGGCTCTCAGTAGGCATCTCGACCATCCAACTGTAACCTTACCTACCTCCAGTGCCTTGTCTGCAGCGGTTACCGGTAAACGTATCATCGCTATCTGCGTTCCTCCGTATCCCTTCCTTAACCGGATCGTCATGTGCACCTCGCCCAGTTTGCACTGCTGCTTCATAGCACCTCTCAGCTCGTCTTCCGTCGTTATTAACTTCTGCCTTTCCACCCATTGATTTAGTTATAGTCTCCTGCAAGGCAGAGCTACTAGTCGTAGTATTCTTTTTAAGCTCGAGGAGCATCTCATTTTTTTGGGTACGCCTGACTCTTAACACGTTTTCCCCCAAATCTTTCAGCTCCGGGTCCTCTCTGACCTTTTTGAGCAGTGCTGCGTACGTAGTCTCGTCATTTGCTTTGACGAGCACGGCTTCTCCCTTAGGCGCCTTCTGACGAGCCGAGGGTTCTGATTTCCTCTTCTGCTCCCCTTTTCGCTCCTCCTTCTTTTTTTGCTGTTTCCCGCGTTTCTCCTTCCGACCTACAACGGTGCTCCAGCTTTCACCCTGTAAGGTGGCGTCCTTTTCTTCGGCAGCAACAGCATCCTCGAGCGTCTGCCTCTTTGACCCGCCTGGTCTTTCTTCTCCTGGTGAGGATCTTGTCCTCTTTGGAGTTATGGGAACTGGCGTGTTCTCCACTCCAATCTGCCTCTCCTTACCCTGTTTCGGAGGGGCTAGGAGGACAGTGGCCTTAGTCGACGCGGATGCTCGCTCAGCTGAATCTGCCCTCTGCGTTGCCGTATCGTACTCTTTCACGGCAGACAGTAGCGCCTTCCGGATTTTGATGACCATCTCCTTAATGTCTTTGTGGATGTATGTATGTATGTATGTATATATGTATGTATGTATGTATGTATGTATGTATGTATGTATGTATGTATGTATGTATGTATGTATGTATGTATGTATGTATGTATGTATGTATGTATGTATGTATGTATGTATGTATGTATGTATGTATGTATGTATGTATGTATGTATGTATGTGTGTATGTATGTATGTATGTATGTATGTATGTATGTATGTATGTATGTATGTATGTATGTATGTATGTATGTATGTATGTATGTATGTATGTATGTATGTATGTATGTATGTATGTATGTATGTATGTATGTATGTATGTATGTATGTATGTATGTATGTATGTATGTATGTATGTATGTATGTATGTATGTATGTATGTATGTATGTATGTATGTATGTATATATGTATGTATGTATGTATGTATGTATGTATGTATGTATGTATGTATGTATGTATGTATGTATGTATGTATGTATGTATGTATGTATGTTTTTTTTTTTTTCTTTTTTTTTTTTTTTTTTTTTTTTTTGAGAGCAGTAAAAATTTTTCAGAAAAACCCTGAGTGAGGAAAAATGTACAAAAACCCCTTTGTCAGGGAACGGGTTTGGGCTGCCATCACCCGACCCGCTAAAAACCACTGCTCTTGCCCAGAACCTGATTCCTCCCCGGCACTACCTTACGGCATTACTTCGGGGAGGGGTTTTTATGTGCATAGCACGCACTCTAATTCAACTACTTCCTAGTTCGTTTCTTCCGTAGGGTGACAGCCCCACTCCTCTACACACCACCAATTCTCTACCATCCACACAGCCTGGCAAGCTCTGCATGGCAGTCGGAAAGCTGGCTGTGAGTCGAGGCTTAGTACTCCTCCCCTACGAGTACAGTCTGAGCGGCAAACTTCTGACTGTCTAATTCACCGAGCCCTGCGGCTCGCTTGTGCCGGTTAGCACCGCAACTCCCTTCTCGCACCATTCAACGCCGTTTACTCTTTGAGCACCAGACTTGTTCGCGAACTACTCGGTCTAGTCCCCGACGATGGACCTAGCCTACTCCGACGGAGAATTCCCCGGCGAGAGAAGTTCTCCCGAAACCGAGCCAACCAACCAGATGTCGAGGTCAGTTCGGCGATTCCGGTGGAGCAGAGCGTCCGGTTCGCTGATGCCCCGACGACCTGCGACTGGTGGTATTTCGTCGCGGTCTACTCAGTCTAGTCCCCGGCAGTGGATCTAGCTTACGCCGACGGAGAGTTCCCCGGCGAAGGAGGCTCCCCCGGTACCGATTCTTCTTTTGTTTTAGCACCACAATTTCATGAGCTCTTTGGCTTCCTCTCGTTCCGTTTCGCCCGATCTACTCGATCTAGTCCCCGGCGGTGGATCTAGCCTACTCAACGGACCATACAGTAGGTGCTGAGGTCTATCCGGCGATTCCGGTTGGAGCGTAACTTCCGGTTCACCGGCGCCCCAACGACCCACTGCTAGCTCTGCGACGCGGTCTACTCGGTCCAATCCCCGGCGGTGGATATAGCCTACTCACGAGCTACCCGGAAGGATGTCGAGGTCGGTTCAGCGATTCCGGTGAAGCTTGACGTCCGGTTCCCATGCGCCCCGACGACCCAACTCGGTGCTACATCACGCACTACTCAACTGGTCCCCGGCGGTGGACCTAGTCTACACAGTTGGAGAGTTCCCCGGCGGCGGAATTTCTCTCGAAACCCGATTTGCGGTTTCTTGTTGGTCTCTACGCCACTTCCTCTGCAACTCGGAGAGTATGCTCGAGACCACTCTGTTGACAGCGTCCCAGGTATGTTCGTCACGGCACATCTCTTCGACGATATTGTCCGCTGTCATACCAGGTATACCCCTACGAACTTCTTCGAATCTAGGGCATTCGAAGACCACGTGTTCCGGTGTCTCCTGCACGGTCGCACAACCCGGGCAAAGGGGTGACGAAGCATGTCCAAACCGATGCAAGTACTTCCGGAAGCATCCGTGCCCGGACAAAAACTGCGTCAAATGGAAGTTCGCCTCTCCATGCTTCCTATGTACCCAGGCCGATACATTTGGGATGAGTCGGTGGGTCCACCTTCCTTTCTCCGCGTTGTCCGCCTCCTGTTGCCATTTAGCCAACGAGTCCTCTCGAACCTGTCTCCTAGCGTTACGTGCATTTCTCCGCTGATAGCATTCCACGTCCTCCGCCAGGGTAATGCAGATGGGGATCATCCCGGCGATAACGCATACTGCCTCCGACGATATTGTTCTGTAGGCACTCGCGACTCGTACGGCCATCAGTCGGAATGTCCTGTTTAGCTTTTCACGGTTCCGCTTGGTTTTCAGCGCAGCACTCCAGGCAGGAACCCCATATCGGAGTATCGATGACGAAACAGTAGATAGCAGACGTCTCGTGCTGCTTCTCGGACCACCGACGTTTGGCATGATTCTCGCTATTGCGTTCGTTGCCTTCGCCGACTTTTCACAGGCGTAATCAACGTGGTTGTTGAAGCTCAACCGGTCGTCGATTATAACTCCCAATTGCTTCAATGCACGTTTCGATGCAATCACGTGCCCTCCGACGTCGATCTGCATCCGTTGGACCGATCTGCAGTTACTGACCAACAACACCTCCGTCTTGTGGTGAGCTATTTGCAGCTTGACCCCGTTCATCCAGCTCTCGATCGCGTCTATTGTCTCTGAAAGTAGCTCTTCAGGATCTAGCACAGATAGTCGGGAACCCTCATTCTATGCAGCGCTGCAGCGATGGCTTCCCAGCTGGCACTGTTGAACGCGTTCTTCACATCTATCGTGACCACAGCGCAGTATCGATCTCCTCTTCGCTTCTGTTTAGATGACTTCTCGGCACTCTCGAGCACTATCCGAATTGCATCCACTGTCGATGCTCCTTTGCGGAAACCAAACTGCATCTTGGACAGTCCGCGCTCACCTTCCGCGAATTTCGTCAACCTGTTAAGAATGATCCTTTCCAGGAGTTTTCCGAGTGTATCCAGCAGGCATATGGGTCTGTACGAGGTCGGGTCGCCAGGTGGCTTCCCTGGCTTCGGCAGCAACACCAGCTTCTGGACCTTCCACATTTCGGGGAAGTTGCCTTCATTTAGGCACTTCTGCATCACTATCCTGAACATGTCCGGATATGCCAGGATCGCAGCTTTCAGTACCACGTTTGGTATTCCATCCGGACCAGCGGCTTTCTTTGGTTTTAGGCGCTTCGATGCTTCTACTAGCTCGTCGTTAGTCACATGCCGATCCATGTTTGTTCCTTCTTCCTCGCCGTGCGGTGACGGTGGCGATATAGTTGGATCGTGCTTCGGGAAAAGATCCTCGACGATTATCTTCAGCTTGCTCGGACACATTTCGGCTGGCGTCGTCGGACCCTTCATTTTCGCCATCACGACTCGGTATGCGTCACCCCAGGGATTGGCGTCTACTTCTCGGCATAGCTCCTTGTGGCACTCTGACTTGCTAAGTCTGATCTCCCGTTTTAGAGCGGCCCTAGCTTCCCGAAACGATGCCTTATGCTCTTCTCTATCTGGTTCCGACCTTGCTCTTTGGGCCCGCCTTCTGGCTCTGAGACAAGTAGCGCGTAACGTACTAAGCGTCTCGTTCCACCAGTAAGCTGGACGCCGTTTGTTGCGTGGTTCCAGTTTTCGCGGCATTGTGGCGTCACAAGCCGCCACAATCCTTCTTGTTAGGTCAGCCGCATCCACGTTCTCGGTCCCGCCGCTCGGCCGAAGTGCCTCAACAAAGAGGTCTTTGTTGAAGGCTTTCGTCTTCCACTTTCGTTCGCCGGTCACCCTTCTCTGTACTGCCGCGGGGTTCCGTTGGCCGATACGGTAGCGAATCTCCTGGTGGTCACTATGCGTATACGTTTCGCATACTCTCCAATCCATGTTCGCCGTCAATGAGGGACTACAGAATGTGACGTCTATGATAGACTCCCTCCCGTCTCTCCGAAATGTACTAACAGAGCCTTCATTGCACAATCGTACGTCTAACTTCGCTAGAGCTTCCTGCAGGATACACCCTCTTGTGTTGGTTACTCTACTGCCCCATTCCACAGCCCAGGCGTTGAAGTCACCACCAATGACTACCGGCTTCCGATCGATCAACTGCTCGGTTAACTGCTCCAGCATTAGGCTGAACTGCTCTACTGTCCACCTTGGGGGAGCGTAACAGCTACATACGAAGATGCCGTTGATTTTGGCTATCACGAAACCCTCATAGGAACGTTCTACCACTTCTTGGATAGGGAATCTTCCCATTACTTGTATCGCTGCGGTTCCTGATCTATCCGCCACCCAGTTACCGTTATTAGGGGGGACTTGATAAGGCTCTGCGATCAAAGCGACATCGCACATAGTTTCTGTCGTAGACTGCCACAACAGTTGCTGTGCGGTATCACAGTGATTCAGGTTTATCTGGGTCATCTCCATCACCGTTGGCCTGCAGTCGCCTTCTTGTACGCTGGGCATTTAAAGCCACCCGTCTGATGGTCGTTTCCTTCCGCTGGGGTGCAAAGCAAGCACTTCGGCCTCTGCGTGCAGTCTCTCGCAAGATGGCCCGTCTCTCCGCATTTCCAGCACATCCCGGATCTGTCCGGTCCTTTGCAAGCCCCTGCTAAATGTCCAAAGCCTAAACATTTGAAGCATTTATCTGCTTGTTTGTTTACTCGTGGGGCGGCTCTCAGTAGGCATCTCGACCATCCAACTGTAACCTTACCTACCTCCAGTGCCTTGTCTGCAGCGGTTACCGGTAAACGTATCATCGCTATCTGCGTTCCTCCGTATCCCTTCCTTAACCGGATCGTCATGTGCACCTCGCCCAGTTTGCACTGCTGCTTCATAGCACCTCTCAGCTCGTCTTCCGTCGTTATTTCGTCGAGGTCTTTGCACACGATTACCATCTCCGGGCTTAAGGCTTTAACTTCTGCCTTTCCGCCCATTGATTTAGTTATAGTCTCCTGCAAGGCAGAGCTACTAGTCGTAGTATTCTTCTTAAGCTCGAGGAGCATCTCATTTTTTTGGGTACGCCTGACTCTTAACACGTTTTCCCCCAAATCTTTCAGCTCCGGGTCCTCTCTGACCTTTTTGAGCAGTGCTGCGTACGTAGTCTCGTCATTTGCTTTGACGAGCACGGCTTCTCCCTTAGGCGCCTTCTGACGAGCCGAGGGTTCTGATTTCCTCTTCTGCTCCCCTTTTCGCTCCTCCTTCTTTTTTTTGCTGTTTCCCGCGTTTCTCCTTCCGACCTACAACGGTGCTCCAGCTTTCACCCTGTAAGGTGGCGTCCTTTTCTTCGGCAGCAACAGCATCCTCGAGCGTCTGCCTCTTTGACCCGCCTGGTCTTTCTTCTCCTGGTGAGGATCTTGTCCTCTTTGGAGTTATGGGAACTGGCGTGTTCTCCACTCCAATCTGCCTCTCCTTACCCTGTTTCGGAGGGGCTAGGAGGATAGTGGCCTTAGCCGACGCGGATGCTCGCTCAGCTGAATCTGCCCTCTGCGTTGCCGTATCGTACTCTTTCACGGCAGACAGTAGCGCCTTCCGGATTTTGATGACCATCTCCTTAATGTCTTTGTGGACATTGTTTCTCATGTCCACGAACTTGTGGAGCTCCTCCACCAAGTGCCTCGCTACCACTACCTTTGGCGTTTGTGGGGTGTAGCTCCTTCCGCTCTGCTCCGGCTGTTTTTGTTGCTGCTGTTGCTGTTGCTTCGGCTTCCCCTCCTCCTGCTCTTGCTGGGTGACTTCAGCTACTATTGGTGGTGGTGACCTCACCAACCCACCTCTGGCAAACGGATTTGCCGTGCCTGCTCCATTTATATCGGTTGCTTGTTGTTTCTCCATTTTATTTTATTGGGTCCCAACTCCGGGCCGCTATCTCCACTCGCTGCACATAGTCGCCTCTCGCGATCCCATGATTATCTATGCTGCCGAAAAGCAGCAGTGAGGTCATGCAAGGGTTGACACCATCTCTCATGGGGAGTAGTGTTCAGAGCCGGATCGGCGTAAATCGGGAATGCTTCAACCGAACCTAGTACCACCAACCAAATGATGGCGAGTTTCAAACGTACCCGGAGACCTGCCAGGGTTTTGTTGGAACGGAGGCAGCCATGCTGTTAGCCCACTCGCCATTTCAAGTCGGTGTCATCCTTCCTTACTCAGGGAGTAGAACAGCACGCCTGTCAGCCCTAAGTCGCCATCCTTTTCGTCATCCGTGTCCTGTCCGTTGCCGTTCGCCATGGCCAGTATACCATAATCAAGATGTTACTGGCGTCGATCCTGATGTGCCGGTTGGCACTCCGGTTGGGCTAGAGTGCTTTTATTGCCCAGATCTTAGATTATTGGAATCTTAGGATCTTAGCAGAAGCGGCACAGACTCGCTTCGTCGGAGCTGCTTTCGGAGTTATGGCTTTTTTTAGAGGTTCAGAAGAGCCCAATCTTAGCCCCACCATATCCTAGCAAAACTCCCCAACTCGCAGTAGGGCTGTGGGGGGGGGGGGGGTTCGTTAGGCCCCTAGACTCCTGTCCTTCCTGTCCCTGCTGCCCCCATGTATGTATGTATGTATGTTTTTTTTTTTTTTTTTTTTTACAATGGAGAAGACCTTTATGTCCTAGCCCAGTACACGTGCTAACGGTAGGGTCCAATCTACCACACGGGGTGTACTGGGGGCGTGTCGGACTCGAATGGTGACCAGCCATTAATACCGACTAAACTCCATTGGGCTCCGCCATCATTCCTCCCAGGAACTACCTCTCGGTATTACTTCTGGGGGGATGGCTGTACTAAATGTACTCATTCACTCTCACTCACGCGATCATACATCCTGTATGAGGCTTACTTGGGTGCTCTCTCAATCACACTTTGATTCACTCTCAAACACTCCCACATGAGGCTGACTTTTGTGCTCACCTTTTACGTTCCATGCGAGGCTGACTTGTGTGCTCACCTTACTCATTCCTTGCTAGGCTTACTTTTGTGCTCGCCCTACCCATACATGTGAGGCTGACTTGGGTGCTCACCCTATCACCTGATTCACTCTCAATCGTGCCACTCTATTGTACCTTTGTCACTTTCTCTGGCATCCCATGTGGGACATTTTCCTTAGGCCCCACTTCTGACATACCATGCGAGGCTGACTTTTGTGCTCACCTTTTTCATTCCTTGCTAGGCTGACTTTTGTGCTAGCCTCTACCAACCTGTGAGGCTGACTTTTATGCTCACCCTTAACATGCAGTGTGAGACTGACTTGGATGCTCACCCTTTCACTCCTCTGCCACGCCATGAGGCATCGATAGCTTAGTTCCAACATACTACGCTACGACCCTCCCGTCTTGGCATGAGGCAGTCCACTTATACGCCTATACACTCACTCTTCTGTCTTGCTTCGGGGTGGCTGGGTTTACCCCTTACGCGGTTGCCATTCGCTGCGCCAACCTACCTCGGCATGAACAGACCATTCACTCTCTTATTTTGCGCTTGGCCTTTTTCGCTCCAACTAACCAATCACTAGTTATCCGTGCCCGCCGTCTGTTGCTCGGTTCGCCAGACTACCTGTAGCCTACTGGCAATCTGGATGGTAGCAGCCGAGACTGCGTTCCACTTCTCCACCGTTTGACACATCCGCTGGATAAGGGTATCCGGGGTTGTGTCCCAGCCACAGACGTCAAGCATTGCTCTTCTTTCGACGTCGAACCGATGACATACGAACAGTATGTGTTCGGCAGTTTCATCTACACCTGGGCAGTCCGGGCAGACTGGGACCTCCGCGTGCCCGAACCTGTGGAGGTACTGACGGAAACAGCCATGGCCTGACAGGAATTGTGTCAGGTGGAAGTGAACTTCCCCATGGGGTCTTCCCACCCAGCTCGATATGCTAGGTATCAGCCGGTGGGTCCACCTACCTTTCGAGGAGTTGTCCCACTCACGCTGCCATCTGGCGACCGAGGTCACCCTGGTGCGCTCGCGGGCTCCCCTATTGCCACCATTCCAGACCCGTCCGACACCCAATTGCCGTTGCCGGCAGGGATGCTGTACGGGTCTGATAAGAGGGCGACATCTGTCCTCGACTCCGAGACCGACTGCCACAGCAGCTGTTGGGCTGCTGCACAATGGTTAAGATTTAGCTGTGTGACTCTCACGGCTTCTTCTTATTTAACTCGCCGAAGGGACACGAAGGTCCGCCCATAGCATGTTTATGGGCTTGCTTCTTAGAGGTGCAGATAAGGCACTTATATGCCTTAGTGCACCCCCGCTCTTTATGCCCCTCCTCGCCGCATCGACGACATAGCTTACTCCTGTCTAGGCCTTTGCATTCGTAAGCTTTATGGCCGGATTCTAGGCACCGATAGCACCTGTCCACTGAAGGCGGCTGGGGTATACTGATAGGGCATACCGACCAGCCGATCTTCAGCTTCCCTTTCTCGGTTACCTTTTTGGCATCCGCATTGAGTAGCCTGAGGTAGGCTACTTGGGTGCCAGAGGGTCCGTCCCTCAATCGCACAGAGGCCCGCTCGATTGTGACGCCGCAGTGCTCCTTGACGGCTGCGACGACGTCTTCTGTGGTCGCGAACTCGTCCAAGTGCTTGCACTGGAGAGTTGTTTCCGCTCCTAGCGACCTGATTTGGGCGCCCTCGCCAAGGACCTCTTGAGCCAAGGCCTTATATATTGCACTTGATTGTGCGCCTCGCTTCAGCACCAGGAGCATCTCTCCCGTGTTGGTGCGTCTTACGCTACGTCCTGCCCAAGGGCCGAGAGGCTTTCAGCCGCCTTCATCGATTTAAGGACATCGGCGTATTTGTCCTTGTCGGTTTTTAACCACAAGGCTTCGCCTCTGTCCTTGGCCTTCCTCGCAGGCCGCGGTACCTCCGGTTTCGGTGCCGGCTTTTTCTTGGTAACCAGCGTCCAGGGGTTTGAGCCCCCCTGCCCCGGTCGTGTCGGGTTGCTGGTACCATCGCTCTCCACAGCGAGGTCACTCTCGCCCTCGCTTACCTCACCCAGGCGGCGTTTGACCTTGACGGTTGCACGCCGAGTGGTGTCGGTTTTGGCACCCTCTCCTGGCGACTTCCTAGGGCGCTTCGCATTCGATGCCGTCTTGCGATTGCTCTTTCCCTTTCCCTTCGAGGGGAACTCGGTCGCCGCTCCGATCGACGTGGCTGCTCCGTAGAAGGTAAAGGCCACTGTCTGTGAACCTCTATTAACCTTCTCTCTTTCCTCCCTATTGGAGGCCACTGTCTGGGTTTCTCTGTCGGGCCTCTCCCGACATTCCACCCTCTCAACATATGCCTGCTGTTCCTTTCTTGCGACACGAACAGCTTTCCGGAGCTCCAGAAGGCTCAACTTCAACTCCTTGGCTATGTTCTGCTTTGCGCTAGCGAAGTCGATTATAGCATCGAGTTGCTTCGCTACTTTGCGCATCGCAGCTATTGGCCCCTCCGATGCATTGGTAGGGGTATTGCCTACCGCTGCTGGGGGGTCACTGGTGCTTTCGAGTGCAGCACTCATCGTTCCACTACTCTCCCCACGGGGGGGGAGACCTCGCCAAACCACCTCTTGCGAAGGGATTTGGCACCTCCGTCTGTTTATTTTTATTTTTATTTGCCTCCATGTATAGTCCCACGAGTAGCGCGAGAAATATATGTCCGCCACGCCAGAGCTCCGCATTAGCGTGGTAAGGGACGCTTACTGTGGGGGTTGCCCAGGTACCCCACAGGCTCCGTTAACGATCGAGCATCTTTTTCACCCCCTCGATCACTCATCCCTCGGCACGGGTCGCTTCACGCCTTGGAATTGGGGTTATGCCCTACCTTGCTTTACGTGGTGATCTCGGCCCGGATCACCACAACCATCCTCCTTTACCAGGGCTTTGGACCTGTAGCTCTGGTTCTCAATAGTTCCATGTACGTATGTTATTACAGACGTGCTACTATTGAGATCCGTCATTCGCTAGCGGAGTTGTGTATGTATGTGTGTATGTATGTATGTATGTATGTATGTATGTATGTATGTATGTATGTATGTATGTATGTATGTATGTATGTATGTATGTATGTATGTATGTATGTATGTATGTATGTATGTATGTATGTATGTATGTATGTATGTATGTATGTATGTATGTATGTATGTATGTATGTATGTATGTATGTATGTATGTATGTATGTATGTATGTATGTATGTATGTATGTATGTATGTATGTATGTATGTATGTATGTATGTATGTATGTATGTATGTATGTATGTATGTATGTATGTATGTATGTATGTATGTATGTATGTATGTATGTATGTAAGTATGTATGTATGTATGTATGTATGTATGTATGTATGTATGTATGTTTTTTTTTTTTGAGAGCAGTAAAAATTTTTTCAGAAAAACCCTGAGTGAGGAAAAATGTACAAAAACCCCATTGTCAGGGAACGGGTTTGGGCTGCCATCACCCGACCTGCTAAAAACCACTGCTCTTGCCCAGAACCTGATTCCTCCCCGGCACTACCTTACGGCATTACTTCGGGGAGGGGTTTTTATGTGCATAGCACACACTCTAATTCAACTACTTACTAGTTCGTTTCTTCCGTAGGGTTACAGCCCCACTCCTCTACACACCACCAATTCTCTACCATCCACACAGACTGGCAAGCTCTGCATGGTAGTCGGAAAGCTGGCTGTGAGTCGAGGCTTAGTACTCCTCCCCTACGAGTACAGTCTGAGCGGCAAACTTCAGACTGTCTGATTCACCGAGCCCTTCGGCTCGCTTGTGCCGGTTAGCACCGCAACTCCCTTCTCGCACAATTCAACGCCGTTTACTCTTTGAGCACCAGACTTGTTCGCGAAGTACTCGGTCTAGTCCCCGACGATGGACCTAGCCTACTCCGACAGAGAATTCCCTTGCGAGAGAAGTTCTCCCAAAACCGAGCCAACCAACCAGATGTCGAGGTCAGTTCGGCGATTCCGGTGGAGCAGAGCGTCCGGTTCGCTGATGCCCCGACGACCTGCGACTGATGGTATTTCGTCGCGGTCTACTCAGTCTAGTCCCCGGCGGTGGATCTAGCTTACGCCGACGGAGAGTTCCCCGGCGAAGGAGGCTCCCCCGGTACCGATTCTTCTTTTGTTTTAGCACCACAATTTCATGAGCTCTTTGGCTTCCTCTCGTTCCGTTTCGTCCGATCTACTCGATGTAGTCCCCGGCGGTGGATCTAGCCTACTCAACGGGCCATACAGTAGGTGCTGAGGTCTATCCGGCGATTCCGGTTGGAGCGTAACTTCCGGTTCACCGGCGCCCCAACGACTCACTGCTAGCTCTGCGACGCGGTCTACTCGGTCCAATCCCCGGCGGTGGATATAGCCTACTCACGAGCTACCCGGAAGGATGTCGAGGTCGGTTCAGCGATTCCGGTGAAGCTTGACGTCCGGTTCCCATGCGCCCCGACGACCCAACTCGGTGCTACATCACGCACTACTCAACTGGTCCCCGGCGGTGGACCTAGTCTACACAGTTGGAGAGTTCCCCGGCGGCGGAATTTCTCTCGAAACCCGATTTGCGGTTTCTTGTTGGTCTCTACGCCACTTCCTCTGCAGGTCGGAGAGTATGCTCGAGACCACTCTGTTGACAGCGTCCCAGGTATGTTCGTCACGGCACATCTCTTCGACGATATTGTCCACTGTCATACCAGGTATACCCCTACGAACTTCTTCGAATCTAGGGCATTCGAAGACCACATGTTCCGGTGTCTCCTGCACGGTCGCACAACCCGGGCAAAGGGGTGACGAAGCATGTCCAAACCGATGCAAGTACTTCCGGAAGCATCCGTGCCCGGACAAAAACTGCGTCAAATGGAAGTTCACCTCTCCATGCTTCCTATGTACCCAAGCCGATACATTTGGGATGAGTCGGTGGGTCCACCTTCCTTTCTCCGCGTTGTCTCACTCCTGTTGCTATTTAGCCAACGAGTCCGCTCGAACCTGTCTCCTAGCGTTACGTGCATTTCTCCGCTGATAGCATTCCACGTCCTCCGCCAGGGTAATGCAGATGGGGATCATCCCGGCGATAACGCATACTGCCTCCGACGATATTGTTCTGTAGGCACTCGTGACTCGTACGGCCGGAATGTCCTGTTTAGCTTTTCACAGTTCCGCTTGGTTTTCAGCGCAGCACTCCAGGCAGGAACCCCATATCGGAGTATCGATGATGAAACAGTAGATAGCAGACGTCTCGTGCTGCTTCTCGGACCGCCGACGTTTGGCATGATTCTCGCTATTGCGTTCGTTGCCTTCGCCGACTTTTCACAGGCGTAATCAACGTGGTTGTTGAAGCTCAACCGGTCGTCGATTATAACTCCCAATTGCTTCAATGCACGTTTCGATGCAATCACGTGCCCTCCGACGTCGATCTGCATCCGTTGGACCGATCTGCAGTTACTGACCAACAACACCTCCGTCTTGTGGTGAGCTATTTGCAGCTTGACCCCGTTCATCCAGCTCTCCATCGCGTCTATTGTCTCCGTCATCGACACCTCCACTTCTTCAAGTGTCTCACCCATCACCGTTAGTGACACGTCGTCCGCGAAACCTACGATTTTCACTTTCCTAGGCAGCTGCAGCGTTAAGACCCCATCGTACATCCCGTTCCAAAGGGTTGGACCGAGAATGGAGCCCTGAGGAACGCCCGCTGTGACACGCAATGACTTCTGTCCTTCGCTCGTCTCGTACAGTAGCACTCTGCTCTGAAAGTAGCTCTTCAGGATCTGGCACAGATAGTCGGGAACCCTCATTCTATGCAGCGCTGCAGCGATGGCTTCCCAGCTGGCACTGTTGAACGCGTTCTTCACATCTAACGTGACCACAGCGCAGTATCGATCTCCTCTTCGCTTCTGTTTAGATGACTTCTCGGCACTCTCGAGCACTATCCGAATTGCAGCCACTGTCACCTTCCGCGAATTTCGTCAACCGGTTAAGAATGATCCTTTCCAGGAGTTTTCAGAGTGTATCCAGCAGGCATATGGGTCTGTACGAGGTCGGGTCGCCAGGTGGCTTCCCTGGCTTCGGCAGCAACACCAGCTTCTGGACCTTCCACATTTCGGGGAAGTTGCCTTCATTTAGGCACTTCTGCATCACTATCCTGAACATGTCCGGATATGCCAGGATCGCAGCTTTCAGTACCACGTTTGGTATTCCATCCGGACCAGGGGCTTTCTTTGGTTTTAGGCGCTTCGATGCTTCTACTAGCTCGTCGTTAGTCACTTGCCGATCCATGTTTGTTCCTTCTTCCTCGCCGTGCGGTGACGGTGGCCATATAGTTGGATCGTGCTTCGGGAAAAGACCCTCGACGATTATCTTCAGCTTACTCGGACACATTTCGGCTGGCGTCGTCGGACCATTCATTTTCGCCATCACGACTCGGTATGCGTCACCCCAGGGATTGGCGTCTACTTCTCGGCATAGCTCCTTGTGGCACTCTGACTTGCTAAGTCTGATCTCCCGTTTTAGAGCGGCCCTAGCTGCCCGAAACGATGCCTTATGCTCTCCTCTATCTGGTTCCGACCTTGCTCTTTGGGCCCGCCTTCTGGCTCTGAGACAAGCAGCGCGTAACGTACTAAGCGTCTCGTTCCACCAGTAAGCTGGACGCCGTTTGTTGCGTGGTTCCAGTTTTCGCGGCATTGTGGCGTCACAAGCCGCCACAATCCTTCTTGTTAGGTCAGCCGCATCCACGTTCTCGGTCCCGCCGCTCGGCCGAAGTGCCTCAACAAAGAGGTCTTTGTTGAAGGCTTTCGTCTTCCACTTTCGTTCGCCGGTCACCCTTCTCTGTACTGCCGCGGGGTTCCGTTGGCCGATACGGTAGCGAATCTCCTGGTGGTCACTATGCGTATACGTTTCGCATACTCTCCAATCCATGCTCGCCGTCAATGAGGGACTACAGAATGTGACGTCTATGATAGACTCCCTCCCGTCTCTCCGAAATGTACTAACAGAGCCTTCATTGCACAATCGTACGTCTAACTTCGCTAGAGCTTCCTGCAGGATACACCCTCTTGTGTTGGGTACTCTACTGCCCCATTCCACAGCCCAGGCGTTGAAGTCACCACCAATGACTACCGGCTTCCGATCGATCAACTGCTCGGTTAACTGCTCCAGCATTAGGCTGAACTGCTCTACTGTCCACCTTGGGGGAGCGTAACAGCTGCATACGAAGATGCCGTTGATTTTGGCTATCACGAAACCCTCATAGGAACGTTCTACCACTTCTTGGATAGGGAATCTTCCCATTACTTGTATCGCTGCGGTTCCTGATCTATCCGCCACCCAGTTACCGTTATTAGGGGGGACTTGATAAGGCTCTGCGATCAAAGCGACATCGCACATAGTTTCTGTCGTAGACTGCCACAACAGTTGCTGTGCGGTATCACAGTGATTCAGGTTTATCTGGGTCATCTCCATCACCGTTGGCCTGCAGTCGCCTTCTTGTACGCTGGGCATTTAAAGCCACCCGTCTGATGGTCGTTTCCTTCCGCTGGGGTGCAAAGCAAGCACTTCGGCCTCTGCGTGCAGTCTCTCGCAAGATGGCCCGTCTCTCCGCATTTCCAGCACATCGCGGATATGTCCGGGCCTTTGCAAACTCCTGCTAAATGTCCAAAGCCTAAACATTTGAAGCATTTCTCTGCTTGTTTGTTTACTCGTGGGGCGGCTCTCAGTAGGCATCTCGACCATCCAACTGTAACCTTACCTACCTCCAGTGCCTTGTCTGCAGCGGTTACCGGTAAACGTATCATCGCTATCTGCGTTCCTCCGTATCCCTTCCTTAACCGGATCGTCATGTGCACCTCGCCCAGTTTGCACTGCTGCTTCATAGCACCTCTCAGCTCGTCTTCCGTCGTTATTTCGTCGAGGTCTTTGCACACGATTGCCATCTCCGGGCTTAAGGCTTTAACTTCTGCCTTTCCACCCATTGATTTAGTTATAGTCTCCTGCAGGGCAGAGCTACTAGTCGTAGTATTCTTCTTAAGCTCGAGGAGCATCTCATTTTTTTGGGTACGCCTGACTCTTAACACGTTTTCCCCCAAATCTTTCAGCTCCGGGTCCTCTCTGACCTTTTTGAGCAGTGCTGCGTACGTAGTCTCGTCATTTGCTTTGATGAGCACGGCTTCTCCCTTAGGCGCCTTCTGACGAGCCGAGGGTTCTGATTTCCTCTTCTGCTCCCCTTTTCGCTCCTCCTTCTTTTTTTGCTGTTTCCCGCGTTTCTCCTTCCGACCTACAACGGTGCTCCAGCTTTTACCCTGAAAGGTGGCGTCCTTTTCTTCGGCAGCAACAGCATCCTCGAGCATCTGCCTCTTTGACCCGCCTGGTCTTTCTTCTCCTGGCGAGGATCTTGTCCTCTTTGGAGTTATGGGAACTGGCGTGTTCTCCACTCCAATCTGCCTCTCCTTACCCTGTTTCGGAGGGGCTAGGAGGATAGTGGCCTTAGCCGACGCGGATGCTCGCTCAGCTGAATCTGCCCTCTGCGTTGCCGTATCGTACTCTTTCACGGCAGACAGTAGCGCCTTCCGGATTTTGATGACCATCTCCTTAATGTCTTTGTGGACATTGTTTCTCATGTCCACGAACTTGTGGAGCTCCTCCACCAAGTGCCTCGCTACCACTACCTTTGGCGTTTGTGGGGTGTAGCTCATTCCGCTCTGCTCCGGCTGTTTTTGTTGCTGCTGTTGCTGTTGCTTCGGCTTCCCCTCCTCCTACTCTTGCTGGGTGACTTCAGCTACTATTGGTGGTGGTGACCTCACCAACCCACCTCTGGCAAACGGATTTGCCGTGCCTGCTCCATTTATATCGGTTGCTTGTTGTTTCTCCATTTTATTTTATTGGGTCCCAACTCCGGGCCGCTATCTCCACTCGCTGCACATAGTCGCCTCTCGCGATCCCATGATTATCTATGCTGCCGAAAAGCAGCAGTGAGGTCATGCAAGGGTTGACACCATCCCTTATGGGGAGTAGTGTTCAGAGCCGGATCGGCGTAAATCGGGAATGCTTCAACCGAACCTAGTACCACCAACCAAATGATGGCGAGTTTCGAACGTACCCGGAGACCTGCCAGGGTTTTGTTGGAACGGGGGCAGCCATGCTGTTAGCCCACTCGCCATTTCAAGTCGGTGTCATCCTTCCTTACTCAGGGAGTAGAACAGCACGCCTGTCAGCCTTAAGCCGCTATCCTTTTCGTCATCCGTGTCCTGTCCGTTGCCGTTCGCCATGGCCAGTATACCATAATCAAGATGTTACTGGCGTCGATCCTGATGTGCCGGTTGGCACTCCGGTTGGGCTAGAGTGCTTTTATTGCCCAGATCTTAGATTATTGGAATCTTAGGATCTTAGCAGAAGCGGCACAGACTCGCTTCGTCGGAGCTGCTTTCGGAGTTATGGCTTTTTTAGAGGTTTAGAAGAGCCCAATCTTAGCCCCACCATATCCTAGCAAAACTCCCCAACTCGCAGTAGGACTGTGGGGGGGGGGGGTTCGTTAGGCCCCTAGACTCCTGTCCTTCCTGTCCCTGCTGCCCCCCAGTATGTATGTATGTATGTATGTATGTTTTTTTTTTTTTACAATGGAGAAGACCTTTATGTCCTAGCCCAGTACACGTGCTAACGGTAGGGTCCAATCTACCACACTGGGTGCACTGGGGGCGTGTCGGACTCGAATGGTGACCAGCCATTAATACCGACTAAACTCCATTGGGCTCCGCCATCATTCCTCCCAGGAACTACCTCTCGGTATTACTTCTGGGGGGATGGCTGTACTAAATGTACTCATTCACTCTCACTCACGCGATCATACATCCTGTATGAGGCTTACTTGGGTGCTCTCCCAATCACACTTTGATTCACTCTCAAACACTCCCACATGAGGCTGACTTTTGTGCTCACCTTTTACGTTCCATGCGAGGCTGACTTGTGTGCTCACCTTACTCATTCCTTGCTAGGCTTACTTTTGTGCTCGCCCTACCCATACCATGTGAGGCTGACTTGGGTGCTCACCCTATCACCTGATTCACTCTCAATCGTGCCACTCTATTGTACCTTTGTCACTCCCTCTGGCATCCCATGTGGGACATTTTTTTTAGGCCCCACTTCTGACATACCATGCGAGGCTGACTTTTATGCTCACCTTTTTCATTCCTTGCTAGGCTGACTTTTGTGCTAGCCTCTACCAACCTGTGAGGCTGACTTTTATGCTCACCCTTAACATGCAGTGTGAGACTGACTTGGATGCTCACCCTTTCACTCCTCTGCCACGCCATGAGGCATCGATAGCTTAGTTCCAACATACTACGCTACGACCCTCCCGTCTTGGCATGAGGCAGTCCACTTATACGCCTATACACTCACTCTTCTGTCTTGCTTCGGGGTGGCTGGGTTTACCCCTTACGCGGTTGCCATTCGCTGCGCCAACCTGCCTCGGCATGAACAGACCATTCACTCTCTTATTTTGCGCTTGGCCTTTTTCGCTCCAGCTAACCAATCACTAGTTAGCCGTGCCTGCCGTCTGTTGCTCGGTTCGCCAGATTACCTGTAGCCTACTGGCAATCTGGATGGTAGCAGCCGAGACTGCGTTCCACTTCTCCACCGTTTGACACATCCGCTGAATAAGGGTATCCGGGGTTGTGTCCCAGCCACAGACGTCAAGCATTGCTCTTCTTTCGACGTCGAACCGATAACATACGAACAGTATGTGTTCGGCAGTTTCATCTACACCTGGGCAGTCCGGGCAGACTGGGACCTCCGCGTGCCCGAACCTGTGGAGGTACTGACGGAAACAGCCATGGCCTGACAGGAATTGTGTCAGGTGGAAGTGAACTTCCCCATGGGGTCTTCCCACCCAGCTCGATATGCTAGGTATCAGCCGGTGGGTTCACCTACCTTTCGAGGAGTTGTCCCACTCACGCTGCCATCTGGCGACCGAGGTCACCCTGGTGCGCTCGCGGGCTCCCCTATTTCCACGTAGCTCAAAGCACTCCTCATCTTCCCGAATGACCAGCCCGACTGGCATCATGCTCGCTATCACGCAGGATGCATCGTGTGATACCGTGCGGTAGGCAGATATCACTCTGAGGCACATCACGCGGTAGGTGCTCTCCAGTTTCTGTAGGTAACTGGTTACCCTCAGTGCTCTTGACCATGACGGGCCGCCGTACCTGAGGATAGATACGGCAACGCCTGCCAGTAACCTACGTCTACTGGCGCACACCGTTGAGCTGTTGGACATCATTCTCGATAGTGCCGCAACAGCAGTCGACGCTCTCTTGCACGTATAGTCGACATGGCTGCCGAAGGTCAGCTTGTCGTCTATAATGACTCCGAGAGACTTCAGACTTCGCTGTGAAGTGATCGCGACTTCTCCCACATGGATAACTGCATGTTGTGCCGACTTGCGGTTGTTGACGATAACTACCTCCGTCTTATGATGAGCGAGCTCCAGGCCTCTCGCGCTCATCCATTCCTCCACCGTGCTAATCGCGTGTTCTGCGGTTAGTTCTACCTCAGGAATTGACTCCCCGTAGACCTCCAAGGTTACGTCGTCGGCAAAGCCGACGATCTTGACCCCAGGAGGGAACTTCAGTCTCAGAACCCCGTCATACATGAGGTTCCATAGCACCGGGCCTAGGATCGAGCCCTGCGGGACTCCGGCGGTAATCGGAACCCTTTTCTGACCGGCATCGGGCTCGTATATCAGTACGCGGTTTTGGAAGTAACTTTCCAGGATCTGGTATAGACCCACCGGTAGGCTAAGCCGGTGTAACGAGAGCGCGATGGCATCCCAGCTTGCGCTGTTAAATGCGTTCTTCACGTCAAGTGTCACTAACGCACAGTATCGAATACCTCGCCTTTTTCGTTGGATCGCTATCTCGGAAGTATTTATCACTGAGTTGAGAGCGTCCACTGTGGACTTACCCTTCCGAAAGCCAAACTGGTTGCTTGACAGACCGTCCGTACCTTCCGCGTACGGGGTGAGCCTGTTGAGGATGATCCTCTCAAGCAGTTTGCCAGTCGTGTCTATCAGACAGATTGGTCTGTACGCCGATGGGTCGCCTGGCGGCTTCCCGGGCTTCGGCAACAGCACCAGTTTCTGCCTTTTCCATCTATCGGGGAAACGGCATTCGTCAAGGCATCTCTGCATAGCTAGCCTGAACATGTTCGGGTTCGCTATGATCGCTGCCTTGAGAGCGTTGTTTGGAACTCCATCCGGCCCTGGAGTTTTGTTCATTGCTAGGGATTTAGCCACTGCGAGTAGTTCTTCATTCGTCACTGGAGCCACCATTTCGACCGTGCCCGCACTGTCTCGTAGTGCAGGTGGCCAGGGGCTTGTGGCTCGAGAGGGAAGAGTACTTCGATAATCGTTGCCAACCGGTCCGGAGACCGTTCTGGGGGTGAGGAGCCCCCTTTGGTCTTGGCCATCACAATCCGGTAGGCGTCACCCCACGGATTCGCGTTGGCACTCTCGCACAGGTTGTCGAAACACGCTCTCTTGCTGCTCTTAAAAGCTTAATGTATGTATGTATGTATGTATGTATGTATGTATGTATGTATGTATGTATGTATGTATGTATGTATGTATGTATGTATGTATGTATGTATGTATGTATGTATGTATGTATGTATGTATGTATGTATGTATGTATGTATGTATGTATGTATGTATGTATGTATGTATGTATGTATGTATGTATGTATGTATGTATGTATGTATGTATGTATGTATGTATGTATGTATGTATGTATGTATGTATGTATGTATGTATGTATGTATGTATGTATGTATGTATGTATGTATGTATGTATGTATGTATGTATGTATGTATGTATGTATGTATGTATGTATGTATGTATGTATGTATGTATGTATGTATATATGTATATATGTATGTATGTATGTATGTATGTATGTATGTATGTATGTATGTATGTATGTATGTATGTATGTATGTATGTATGTATTTATGTATGTATGTATGTATGTATGTATGTATGTATGTATGTATGTATGTATGTATGTATGTATGTATGTATGTATGTATGTATGTATGTATGTATGTATGTATGTATGTATGTATGTATGTATGTATGTATGTATGTATGTATGTATGTATGTATGTATGTATGTATGTATGTATGTATGTATGTATGTATGTATGTATGTATGTATGTATGTATGTATGTATGTATGTATGTATGTATGTATGTATGTATGTATGTATATATATATGTATGTATGTATGTATGTATGTATGTATGTATGTATGTATGTATGTATGTATGTATGTATGTATGTATGTATGTATGTATGTATGTATGTATGTATGTATGTATGTATGTATGTATGTATGTATGTATGTATGTATGTATGTATGTATGTATGTATGTATGTATGTATGTATGTATGTATGCATGTATGTATGTATGTATGTATGTATGTATGTATGTATGTATGTATGTATGTATGTATGTATGTATGTATGTATGTATGTATGTATGTATGTATGTATGTATGTATGTATGTATGTATGTATGTATGTATGTATGTATGTATGTATGTATGTATGTATGTATGTATGTATGTATGTATGTATGTATGTATGTATGTATGTATGTATGTATGTATGTATGTATGTATGTATGTATGTATGTATGTATGTATGTATGTATGTATGTATGTATGTATGTATGTATGTATGTATGTATGTATGTATGTATGTATGTATGTATGTATGTATGTATGTATGTATGTATGTATGTATGTATGTATGTATGTATGTATGTATGTATGTATGTATGTATGTATGTATGTATGTATGTATGTATGTATGTATGTATGTATGTATGTATGTATGTATGTATGTATGTATGTATGTATGTATGTATGTATGTATGTACGTATGTATGTATGTACGTATGTATTTATGTACGTATGTATGTATGTATGTATGTATGTATGTATGTATGTGTGTGTATGTGCGGATTTGTTAACAAAATGTCCACATCGGTTTCTCGGAGATGGCTGAACCGATTTTTACAAACTAAGATTCAAATGAAAGGTATAATATTCCCATAGGTTGCTATTGAATTTCATTTTCAATCGACATTGTTCCGGATTACGAGTTGAAGAGTATGGTTACAAAACAAAATTTGTTGATTTGTCCACATTCTGAATTTTCTGAACCGATTTTGGCAAACTTGATTTTAAATGAAAGGTCCATCAGCTGCTGTTGAATTTTGTGTGGATCCGAGTTCTGGTTCCTGAATTACAGGGTGATACGTACGATCACGCAGCAAATCCCGATTCTAACGAATTCTGCGATGAATGTAAAAAGGTGAATCTTTTTCCAAAATGTAAACACAACTGTTGAATTTGTAGATCTAGGTCACCAACAGTCATGCAAAGTCTCTTTGGCCACACTGGCCACCATCGTCGGATCCGGAAGCATCCAAATTCAGAATAACGGTTATATTTGTTTTTCGAAAATGGCTAGACCGATTTGATCAACTTAGTCTCAAATGAAAGGTGTTGCGTCCCCGGAGACTGATATTAAATTCCATCTCCATCCGACTTCCGGCTCCGGAGTTACGATTTGTGGAGTGCGATCACATAGAAAACTCCGATTCAAACCGATACCGCGATGAATGCAAAAAGGTGCTCTTATATATACTTACCAAGTGTAACAAGAATGAATGACATTTCCATAATGTTATATTGTACGAACCAGCTATTAAATCATAGTTTGGAGAAATGAGAAAGGCACAATTGCACCGCTAGGTGGATTAAAACAGGTTTTAATTAATAAATCAAATAATTTCTTGTGAAAGATAATTCTCATTAGCACAATTTGCATTTAATTTTGCTGTGTTAATAATTTTATTATTATTATGACCGTCGCAGCTACTTGTTAGAAGTTGTTCTAACTTAGAACTCGCAGTTAGTTCAGCGTACTTTTATAATTTGTTCATTTTTTTAGAGGCGTTCCTGTTTTGCGCTTTACATCCTTAGTATATTTAAAATGCTTATTCCTATTCTTTCGCATGTTCTTCTCTCTTATACTCTTCTACTCTGTTTTGGTTCCATTCCTCTTCAGGATTTACAGAGTGCCGTTCTTTTGGCTTGTATGCCGAAACCGATCTAATCAAATCTCTAAAGCTACTTGCTGCTTCGTGGGCCTGCAGCGGAACATTTTCTCTGTTGTGTTCTGTAACACTAGTTTACAAGAAAAATGAAGCTTCAAGAAAAAATATTTTTTAGACTAATTTGGGGTCGCTGAACACGAAAACAATATTAATTTTTTTGTTCAAAGAAGCGATTTTGTGATTTTCTCAAAAAACTCGTTTTTGAGCACTTTTTGTAGTTTTTAGTCAATATTTCGTGTCAAAATCATTTAATTAATTTAGTCAATATGCAGGTTGAAAGGTGCAGAGATGCCCTTTCCAAAAACGTATAATATGTGTCAATCATATGTAAAATTTTTAGTGCTGCAAGCGACCAAAGTTTTAAAAAAAAGTGCATTTTTGACCATTTTTAAAAGTTACTCATTTTTAAATGATTTTTTTACCGAAAAACAATTTTTTTGGACCTTTTAGAATCTAAAATGACAAATAATATGTTTACGTTAATTTTAAGCCTAATATCACTAACATGGGATGGAAAATGTTGATGCTATGGCACATTGAGCGAAATGGAAATTTTATGATTTTAGCGGACCCTGCCCTGGTGCGGCGGTTTAGAGGGTGTAGCACTGGTCTCTCTATCGGGAAGGAGTCTCAGTGGGATCGTAGCACTTGCCGTAATATTCTGTGAACTGAGAATCTGCTGTGAAGCCTGTTGAAGCAGAAGGCTGAAATTCCTTTAATTCGTAAAATATGTACTCACCACAGACAAAACAAAACTTTTCCAACGATATTTCCACATTTTAAAAAGAGAACATAGTTGTACAATGAAATATCCAAAACCATTCAAATGCCGCAGGATGGATAGATGCAAGCTCGAGAAGACAGTACCCAACACAAACAATAACTATAAGATTTTATGGTCACAGCAACATATTTATTTCATAGACTTGTTGACTTTTCTCGGTGAAAATGAAAACTCCAAATTTTCCCATTACCACACGTAACGTTTCGGCTTACTGCTCTTCAGCCATCGTTGGGCGCATAAACTTATATCACGCATCTCCATTCACTCTCGTTCACTCTCCACCGCTAGGCCCATTTTTTTTTTCAAAGAAGCATTTTCAAGATTTCTTTGAAAAAGGTGGTTTTGGGCACTATTTTAGTTATTTGTCAATACCTTGTTCAAATAGGATCCGATCGAAACAGTTCGAAAGGTATTGATGTGCCCTTTCCGAAAATGAAAAATTCGCATAGATCTAATCTAGCTATTCCAACACTGTGGAGTGTTAGCGAGGAACGCAGACAGTCGAAGAGTGATCGCCCACCTAGCGGTGGAGAGTGAACGAGAGTGAATGGAGATGCGTGATATAAGTTTATGCGTCCGACGATGGCTGAAGAGCAGTAAGCCGAAACGTTACGTGTGGTAATGGGAAAATTTGGAGTTTTCATTTTCACCGAGAAAAGTCAACAAGTCCATGAAACAAACAATAACTGTCAAGTATAGAAGATTTCAGCCGAAAGTATGATTGTGCGAAAAATAAAAAGTTACAATTTTCACTCAGTGCTTCATACCATCTACATTTTTCATCCGACTTTTGTGACCATTAATTAAAATTTATGCAAAAAGATTGTTTATCTTATTAGATTCTAAACGATTTTCTTCTGTCCTTGATTTATTATAAAAAATTTACTAGAAAAATGCATTTTTTTAAAAAAGGTCGAGCATTACATTTTTTTTTACTTTGGTCGATTGTAATCATTATAAATGTACATTTCTCGACAAACATACGATTACGGCTTAAAAGCCAACTGTCACAATTTTCTTTGAAAGGAAATTCCGGACAAATCGTTACTGGCTAAACGCAGTTCATATCAGTTAATGCGGGGAAAACTTTTTTCTTTTGTTTACTATAAACATCTGTGATTGGCGGGTAACAGTTTGTCTGAAATTTTATTTCAAAGAGAATTTTGACAGTTGGCTTTTAAGCCGTAACCATATGTATGTCGAGATTAGATCTATGCGAATTTTTCATTTTCGGAAAGGGCACATCAATACCTTTCGAACTGTTTCGATCGGATCCTATTTGAACAAGGTATTGACAAATAACTAAAATAGTGCCCAAAACCACCTTTTTCAAAGAAATCTTGAAAATGCTTCTTTGAAAAAAATGGACTTGGTTTTCGTATTCAGCGATCCAAAATTAACTGAGGAAACACCTTTCTTCTTAGCTTATCGCGATTACCTTAACATTGTTAAAATCTGTCACATTAGATTCTGAAAATATGAAAAATTGTTTTTCTGTAATAAAAAATAGAGCAAAAACAAAAAAGCGGAAGCAAAAGAAAAACATTTTTTTTAACTCGAACTTCTTTGAAAGATAAATAGAGTATTATTTTCGTATTCAGCGATCCAAAATTATTCTAGAAAACACTTTTTCTCGTAACTGAATTTTTCTTGTAAACTAGTGTAATCTTATTTAAGTAATTTTACCGAACACCGCTTTTTTGACTTTGGTTGCTCTTAACCCTAAATTGTTGATATTTTATCCTAACATGTTATACATTTTTGGAATGGGCACATCAATACCTTTCGAATGGTGAGTCGTTTGTTTTAACGAATATATTGCAAGATCCAAATAGAGACAAAATTATTAAAAACAATGAATTTGTGCTCTTAAATCCAATTTAAAAGTGCATCACTTCTCTCGTTTCCTGTTGCAAATCGTGAAATTATGAATCGTTTTCTATATCAATTTTTCAACTGTGAATTTTGATTTATTTAAAGGAATTAGAGATGATCTAATTATGCTGGGACTTAAACACAACCCAAAGAATATAATTATCTTCATCAAACCAAACGAATTTTGAGGAATTGGCAGTGAAGGAGACAAATGTATGAAAAGCCTCCAAAATAAGGAGGTCATTCGTTCATCAATATCGTATCAATGTGAATTTTTTTGCAGTCAGTTTTATTGGACTCTTTGGGACCATCCATAAATGACGTAGCATTATATGAGGGAGGGGGGAGTTTTGTATTTTGTGATGATGTGTGATGACAGGGGGGGTAGGGGGTCATGTCATGCTGCGTAGCTTTTTTTAAAGGGGAATAGGGGTTGACCTGATGTCACGACAATCTTACCCGTTTCATCTAACTAACCTCGTTTTTGATTTTTTTTAATTTTTTTACGGGGACAACGAGGGGGGTGAGGGTTACCGTCAAGCTACGTAATTATTAGGGGGGGGGGGGGTATATAGAATTTTGTGACGAAATGCTACGATGGGGGAGGGGGGTGTTAAAAATCACTCAAAAAATGCTACGTCATTTATGCATCATCCCTTTCTCAAAAAGACTTTTTTTCGCGTACTTTCATTCAAATTTACGATTATTTTCTACCAAATTAAGTCATAATATTTTTCAGTTAAGAGTATTTTGTAGCTTTTTCGCAGTAAAGTTATTCGAAGTTAGTGTTTTATAGTGTAGGGTATTGCATTTTTTTGTAATTCTCAAAGCACTCCTTCATATTGTGACAAGTGTGAAAATTAGCTATGCCAAATATCACATAGTTTGACTCTAGTCCACTTCAATTGAAGTTTCTGCCATTGGCTCTTTGGGAAAATATTAGAAAAAAATACATTAAATGCTAGAACTTTCGAACTAGCCTTTAGAAAATTACAGTGCATACATGCTCAAACCTTAGTATTTGAATGAGAATACATCTGTTTCTTGAAAAAATCACTGTATTGCAGTATATTCGCTACTATATAGAAGTACTGGTATTTCAACTTTAAATTTTTTATTGATGAAATTCCTTTAAGAATGAAAGGTGGTTTTTACAACATAAATGCGGAAAATATCCATTTCATTTTCACATGTCAAAACCTGTCTTAACCCACCTAGTGGTGCAATTGTGCCTTTCTCATTTATCCAAACTATTATTTAATGGCACGACTGTCACGAAAATGATAAGCAACATGTCGACACTGACACACTTGAAACAAACAAAAATATAATATTTATTTAGCTTAATCAGTGTGAGTTCAATGTTGTCTTCATGTTAACTTCATGGTGGAAAAGGGAAGGGATATAATTAGTGGGAAAGGGAAGATGCGTCAGAAATAATCATCTAACTTATTGTAGTATACGGGGTGGATGAAGGGAATGTATGTGGGAGGTTGGTCCGAGAGGGTGGTGGGGTGAGAGAGGTAGGAGGTAGAGGGGTAGATGGAGGGTTCAAAACCGAACTTCATATTATACCTTCCATATGAAAACTAGGTTAGTGTTAATCCGTTTGTTAATCGGAAGATTTGTTTCTGAGATATTGACCAAAAACTGCAAAAAGTGCTCAAAAACGCCTTTTTTAAAAAATCACAAAAACGGTCCTTTAAAAAAGAAAATGGATATGATTTTCGTGCTCAGCGACCCCAAATTGTTTTAGAAAACACCTTTTTTCTCAACTTCATGCAATTAACCCAAAATTTGTAAACTAGTGTAATCAGCGAGTAACTTTACAAAACGTACATTCTCTTATGTATTTACATTCCAACCTATGACAAGACAAGACTACTAGTAATGCGATTTGGAGCCAGTACTTGGGAGGATTTATCTCTGATGGCATCATTACAGCTTCGTAAAACTGTCTTGGAAAGATATTATTTTGTTGTTCTTACAATGTTGAGAAGACAATATGGTTGATACTGTGTGTGTGTTTACCGTAACGTTGTTTGCCTCCGTTTCTGCTGTGTTATTTTCGTCGATTTATTCTGGATAACGACGCGAGTTTTGTATTTTGTACGTTCACATAGGTTAACTAAGTGGTTTTGCTACAGTTAATATAATTAGTTTTGCCTAACGATCATCACCGAGGACAAATTAGCTACGTTAAGTTCAGTGTCTTAAGTAGGGTTGCCACCCCTCCGGGTTTGACCCGGAGACTCCGGTTTTCGGGAGCGATCTCCGGGTCTCATGGTTTTACACCAATTTCTCCGAGTTTGGTGGGAAGAAGCATAGATTCAATTTTTTGGGAATTAATTGATTCTTTACAAAATATTTAAAAAGTCTAAGTTTACTATTACTCTGGTTCAGATTTATTTTGCCCGACTAACCTTTCGTTTCAAGGTGGCGAAGATGAGTTCACCAAATATTGCTAATTTCTTTCACGAAGGAATGAAAATGAAAAACAAATAAAATTACTACAAATGGAATGTAATATTTCGCCATGTGCAACAATTGAAATGTTGCATTCCACTAAGTCGTTCAAAATGGTGTAAAAAGTTATTTTGCTGTAATTTTACCAAATCATTTCACTCATAGTGGTGCTTATCACCAGCTGCACTAAGGTCTAGCAGATTTTACTCGAAGAACTCGTTTAATGTTGACCTAGTCAGTTGGATTAGAACTGACTAGGTCAACATTAAACGAGTTCTTCCGGTGTTGTTGCTACTCCGGCAGCGATCCTTAACTGGGATATGGAGGTGAGTTTTACCCCTTTGTTGCGAAATGAAAATTTGTTGGTGATGAATAACCGACACCACATAGTGTGATGCCACAAAATCGTTGTGAAAAAACTTTTTTTTTTCAATTTGTTTATTTGATAAGGCACGTATGCGTTAGCTTAAAGGTGCCATTTTTTCATTGTTTTACATTTTGAATTTCTTAAAACTAGGGGGTTACACATTTCAATATTATTTTGTTTTATATAATGAAACTAAAAAAAAACTTTACAGCTAACTTATACATATAAAAGAGGGTATAATATAATATTCGTAAGATTTGGGGGACGGGTCATTTTGTGTGTTCTTTGTATAGTAATTGATTTTTAGAAGGGAGATTGTAGGAGAAATTAATTATTAACTAAGCGGAACATTTTACAAGCTTATTAACTAGAAATAACTAGAAAGAGTGGTTCAAGATTAAGGGGAATTAATTAGGGCTATTTTAAAGTAGTGGTACTGTTGTGCATTTCTTAACGAGATTAAATATTGATCAACCAAAACTAGAAGATAGGGGGGCACATAAATTTTGGGAAGATATTCAAGGGGAGAAGGGGGTGAAGTCATACATCTGTGTATCAGAGACATGGGAGGGTGGGTGGACAAGGCTGAAGGGGGGGGGGGGTGAGATATAAATTTTCAGTTTCCGGCATCAGGAATTAACGGCCAGGATTACAGATTCGAACGGATTGATCAACTAACACTAGGAACATTAGTTTTGGGAAGATATTCAAGGGGAGGAGGGGTGAAGTCATACATCTGTGTATTAGAGACATGGGAGAGAGGGTGGACAAGGCTAAACGGGGGGGGGGGGGTATATAAACTTTCAGTTTCCGGCATCAGGAATCAACGGCCAGGATTACAGATTCGAACACGGATGTATCAAGTATTGGGACGCCGGGCGGTTTTCCTCGAGCCGGCAGGGGTTCCTCCAGACGATTTCGTAGTACGGCTCAGATAAGGATCGGAAACACACCGCGTTGCGCGTGTGATATTGTACTGTAGATCTCGTGTTGTTGGTTCATTCGACAGATGTTTTGTCTCGTCTTGGAGTCGAATCAAACCATCGTTGGGGTACGGTAGGCGGAAGAGGGCACTTCTGGGAATGATAAGAGAAAAGATAGGGGCATTTAAATTTGGATATTGATGGTTTTGAGGAACGTGTATATAAGGGACATGTAGAGAATATCGCGGCTTGCTAGTACATCTCGAACCGGGACATTGGGTGATCTTCCTCGGGCCCGAAGGGAATCGAATAGTTGAGATCTGGCAGAACAGTACTCGGCGCATGCCCAGACAACATGTTCGATTTCGTGATAACCGTTACCACAAGCGCAGATACCGCTATCCACGAGCCCAATACGCCGGAGATGTGCGTCCAGCGTGTAGTGATTGGACATGAGCCGAGACATCACGCGAATGAAATCCCGACCCACATCCATCCCTCTGAACCAAGGTTTCGTCGATACCTTAGGGATTATCGAATGTAGCCATCTTCCCAGTTCACCATTGCTCCATGAAGTTTGCCAACTTTCGAGGGTTCTCTGATGAGTGATACTGAAAAATTCGCTGAAGCTAATTGGTCTTTCATATATGTCACCTTGTAAAGCGCCCGCCTTAGCTAAAGAGTCCGCTTCTTCATTACCTGGAATGGAGCAATGCGAGGGAACCCAAACTAAGGTAATCTTGTACGATCTTACAGACAAAGCACGCAGGCGCTCCCAGATTTTCCCCAGAAAATATGGAATGTGCTTTCTAGGTTTCATTGAACGGAGAGCCTCGATTGAGCTGAGGCTATCCGAGACAATAAAGTAATGATCGGTGGGCAAAGTATCAATGATCCCAAGGGTATACTGAATAGCAGCAAGTTCTGCGACGTAAACTGAAGCAGGATCATTGAGTTTGAATGAGGCGGTGAGGTTTTGATTGAATATACCGAAGCCAGTGGAGCCGTCGAGGCTTGACCCGTCGGTGTAAAACATCTTGTTGCAGTCAACTCTCGAAATTTACTATGAAAGATGCTTGGGATCACTTGCGGGCGTATGTGATCCGGGATTCCACGAATCTCGTCTTTCATGGATGTGTCGAAGAATACAGTTGAATCAGAAGCATGAAAGAGATTGACACGGTTGGGATAGTATGAAGAAGGATTGATATTTTGTGCCATGAAATCGAAGTACAAGGACATAAATCGGGTTTGAGAATTGAGCTCGATAAGCCTTTCGAAATTTGCAATTACTAACGGGTTCAAGATATCGCATCGGATGAGCAATCGATATGAGAATTCCCAAAATCGATTTTTCAGCGGAAGGACGCCCGCCAGCACTTCTAAACTCATCGTATGTGTCGAGTGCATGCAACCCAAAGCAATACGCAAACAACAATATTGGATTCACTCTAGTTTGATGAAATGTATGTTCGCAGCGGAGCGGAAACAGAAACTCCCGTACTCCATCACCGACAATATTGTTGTTTGGTACAGCCTGATCAGGTCTCCTGGGTGGGCACCCCACCATGTTCCGGTTATTGTACGGAGAAAGTTGATCCTTTGCTGGCACTTCTGTTTCAGATACCTAATGTGACATCGCCAGGTTCCTTTAGAGTCGAACCAGACCCCGAGATATTTGAAAGTTGAAACCTGAGCAATAGTTTGACCCATTAATTGAAGCTGTAGTTGCGCTGGTTCACGCTTCCTTGAAAATACGACTAGCTCAGTTTTCTCCGTGGAGAACTCGATACCTAGCTGGAGGGCCCAAGCAGACAAATTGTCCAAGGTATCTTGCAATGGTCCTTGCAGATCGACGGCTTTGGGACCTGTAATAGAGACCACACCGTCATCTGCAAGCTGCCTTAGCGTGCAGGAATTGACAATACATTCGTCAATGTCATTCACGTAAAAGTTATAGAGAAGGGGGCTTAGACATGAGCCCTGGGGAAGACCCATGTAGCTAATGTCGATAAATCACCATGCGAAAAATGCATATGTTTTTCAGACAGCAAGTTTAGCAAAAAGTTGTTTAGAGTCGGTGAAAGACCATGCTGGTGCAGCTTCTCAGAAAGAATTTTGATAGAAACTGAGTCAAAAGCCCCCTTTATATCTAGGAAAACTGATGCCATCTGCTCTTTGCTAGCATAAGCAATTTGAATTTCTGTTGAGAGCAACGCAAGACAATCGTTCGTCCCTTTGCCTTTGCGGAAACCAAATTGTGTATCTGACAGTAAGCCATTTGCTTCAACCCAATTATCGAGGCGAAACAAGATCATTTTCTCGAACAACTTTCGGATACAGGACAGCATCGCAATCGGTCGATACGAGTTGTGGTCGGAGGCTGGTTTTCCTGGTTTTTGAATGGCGATGACCTTCACTTGCCTCCAGTCATGAGAGACAATATTACCCTCAAGAAACTTATTAAATAAATTCAACAAGCGTCTTTTGGCAGAGTCTGGCAGATTCTTTAACAAGTTAAATTTGATTCTGTCTGGCCCCGGGGCTTTATTGTTACATGATAAGAGAGCAAGTGAGAACTCCACCATCGAAAACGGTGTTTCGTTCGCGTTATTGTGAGGGGACGCGGCGCGGTAGATCTTCTGTGCCGGGGCGGAATCCGAACAAACCTTCTTGGCAAAATCGAATATCCAACGGTTTGAATATTCCACGCTCTCATTGGTACTGTTTCGGTTTCGTAAGCGCCGGGCCGTACTCCAAAGAGTGCTCATCGATGTTTCTCTCGTTAGTCCGTCGACGAACCGGCGCCAGTAGCTACGTTTTTTGGTTTTTATCAAACTCTTCATGCGCGTTTCCGCCATCGCGTACTGTCGGTAGCTAGCAGGCAGCCCGTCGTCCCGGAAGGTCTTCTCCGCGTACACGTCTGAGCACTCTTTGTCCCACCATGGATTGGGAGGACGCCCGCGTGAATTCGCGTCTGGTACGCGTTTAGTCTGAGCTTGAATCGCGGTATCGAGAATCAAGCCAGCCAGGAACCCGTACTCTTCCTCCAGAGGAAGCTCTTGTGTCGATTCTACTTTTTCGGATATCGCGGACGCGTAGCTCTTCCAATCAATATTTCGTGTGAGGTCATACGAAACATTGATTGTATTCGGTGGCCCTGAACCGTTAGCAATATTAATTACGATTGGCAGATGGTCGCTACCGTGGGGATCAGAGACTACCTTCCACATGCAATCTAACCGCAGCGATGTCGAGCAGAGGGACAGGTCTAAGGCGCTCGGACGCGCTGGAGGGGCAGAAATCCGTGTCATTTCACCCGTATTCAAAATGGTCATATTGAAGTTGTCGCAAAGCTCATGGAGTAGGGTAGATCGAATATCGTCATGAGGCAACCCCATGCCGTGCCGTGGGAGTTGAAGTCACCTAAAACTAGCCTCGGTGCGGGGAGGAGTTCCGCAATATCGCAAAGCCGTCGGTGGCTAACTGAGGCTCTAGGGGGGATGTAGGTGGAAGCAATGCAAAGGTCTTAGCCTTTAATTCTGGTTTGGCAAGCGACAACTTCAATGCCTGGTGTCGAGGGGAGGTCGATCCGATTGAAAGAATAGCACTTTTTGATCCCCAAAAGTACTCCTCCGTAAGAGTCTTCTCGATCCAAGTGAATAATATTAAAATCGTGGAAGTGTAGGGTTATTTCTGAAGTGAGCCATGTCTCGCATAGGGCAAATGCATCGCATTTCAAATTATTTAGTAAGATTTTAAACGAATCGATTTTCGGGATAATGCTTCTGCAATTCCACTGTAGAACAGTGATTAAATCCTTGACCTCGTTCGATGAATTAGCCATCGAAGGATACAATCGCTGAAAGGAGGGGCCATTTCGCAGTGAACTGCATCAAGAATGTTTTTACTGCGGGGAGAAAGCTTATCAGGATACTTTTAAGGGGGTCAGAAATGTTTAACGCTGTAAGAATACGGTCTACAATGTCAGAGAAATTTATTAAGCCAGCACTGTTTTCTTTCTCTGGCTGAGATATGGGAACACTTGGGGTTTTTGATGTTCCTGGAAGTGCTGGGAACTCCTTTTCTGAGCTCAGGTTACTGAGACCGGGAGCGACTTGCTTCGGTTTTACAACAGTATTTCCTTGAGTAGTTATTTTAGGGGGACCATGAAGAGACACCTTCTGGCCTTTACGACGAAGCTTGGAAGAGGAAATGTTCTTCCTTTTTCTACTACTTCTAGGCACAGCAGAAGATGTTCCCTCCTGGGGTTCATCACAGTCGCCTTCGTCAGTAGACAAGTTGGTAAAGATGTTCGTAGAGACAGGTGGCGTAGCTATCTTAAGCATTTCTGCAAAAGATCGCTTAGAGCGTCCCTGAAGGGAACGCTTAAGATTTTCCTCGCGCTGTTTGTACGCGGGACATGAAGGGAGATCATGTGGGTTTCCCCCACAGTAGAGGCACTTTTCGACATCTCTACCACAGGAATCATCCGCATGATTCCCACCGCATTTCCCACAGCGGGCTTTATTGCTACAATGGGAGGCTGTGTGTCCCAATTGTTTGCAATTAGTACAGTTCATGACCCGCGGCACAAAGAGGCGAACAGGTAGACGAACCTTGTCAAAGAGGAGGTGATTGGGCAGGGCAGAGCCGGCGATGGTCACCCGATAAGAGTCTGAGTTGACTATGTTTTCTTCCCGTCAGCTGCGACTGATGCTGAATGCAAACGTTTGCATTCCAGTATCTTCACTGGCTTAAGCATGGGGTCTTTGAAACAGCCAGTCCCATATTTTAGCAGGTCCTCGCAATTCAGACTCGAATCGGAAACGACCCCACTGACTTCAACCCTGCTAGCTGGAATATACACCCTGTACTCCCTCGTAAAGGGCTCGTAGCCAGCAATATCGTTGGCCTGAGTTGAACTGTTAACCACCACCCGAAGCTTATCAGGGCGAATTTTCGATATTTCTGTCACGGCCGAATACCGATCCGTCAGAACTCGAGAAATCTGCAACAGATTCAAATACTTTTTTCTTTGGTCCGAAAGAAGATCACAAATGGCCCGGTGGCCGAGCTCGGATATACCTTGAGCCGGGGAGCCGATTTTATTTCGACGTCCATCTCACCTTGAGATGAACCGCCGTCAGGGGAAGTCATTTTTTGCACGGGCCTATTGCCCAGTGCACGTTATTAAGACAACCAAGAAGGGGAAACGAAAACTAATACTTAGCTTGTGTATGTAACAGTATCCAGACGGCTTACTAGAAGAACACTGTTTCACTTCACTGACCGGCTAACGGTACTCAGAAACAGAAACACAAAAGAAGGGAAAAAATACTGAAACTTCAACTAGGCGCAGAGTGTGCAAATAACCTTGAACGCGGATTAACACTATTTGTCGCTATAGAGTGTACGGACCGATGACAAAAGACTTCTATCTCGACTGAGTGCTCGATAACGAATGATGTGAAAAAACTTGTGCCAGACTGGAAAGAAGTAGCTTCGCTGCCTTTCATTTCGTTCAAGGCTGGAGTATATTTAAAACTGAGAAATGCTGCATTGTCACCGTCAACTTTGGATTGACGCTAGCTACAAAAAACGGATACGCAATTTGTGTTCCTGAATAAACACCTAATCAAACGTGGTTTCCCGCAAGAAAAGTAGCTCATTTTAATCTGATAAGAACTCGCTAATTTTAATCTGATAAGAACTCGTCCCTGTTTTACTATATGAAACAATTAATCTCTCAAATATTACGAAGATCGGTTGACTTTATCGAGAGTTTTTGCTAAAAATGTAAACAAAAGTCGCACTCACACGTGTCATAAGTGTGTATTGATGACAAAATTTGTGGGACGTGTCATGATTGTGCATGGAAAATGTTCTATACAAAAAGCATCGATTATTAACATTGACTCATATGATCAGCTTTATTTGGTCAAGAAACAATCGGTGAGATGCATTTTCAAGGAAATTGGTCAAGGAACCTAAAAAATATAGTATTTTTTGGTTACAGGCAATATTCCCACTTTAAAAGAAAAACTGCATTTTTCTCGCAATACATGTACTTGTATTGTACTTGTATAGTATGTATACTTGTATGAACTTGTGTTTCTACGGCATTTATTACTAGAGCACTCTAGTTAGAGTGTGGCCAAGAGGCCATGACGTATCCAAACGAACATGGAATTTGACGTATACACAATAGAAATACGTCAAATTTCCTATTCGTTTGGATACGTCATGGCCTCTTGGCCACACTCTAACTAGAGTGCTCTAATTTTTACACATAAAAACATCTAAAACTTCATTATAACGTGAGCCAATCCCAAGATATAGTGATTTAAAGCAAAATTTGAAAATTTTCAATTTCTTTTGAATATCCCCAGACCTCGATCTTCTACCACCAAACCCCGGGCATTCGAAGACAGTAATTATATCTATGATTGACTTCGCGCAGTGGCTTGGATAATAAAACATTTGTGCAGAGTTGACAATAAGATTTGTTGTTAACATTCTGTACCAAAACAAAACCAAATAAAATCGATTTAAAAATTCGATTATTTGTAAATAGATAGCTTTAGGAAAGTAGGTATATAAACCAAAAAATTGTATAATAAAATCAAGTTGAAATCGAGCAATCGAGAGTACCACTTCTATCCAGTCACAAATCCATTACTTCGTGTCCAGACCCTTTGATAAATCCAAAGTCAAATCACTTCCTTCCTTGATAAATCCAAAGTCAAATTACTTCCATGTTTGTAACGCAAGCGGGTGTAGCCGCCGGTGGCCACTGGTTTTGTATGACGGGAGCAGGGTGGATTTTTCTTACAGATTTGCCTTACAGGACTCGGTCAAACGTAAGCTATTTCGTTTTCTTTCGCACAAATATCGCACAGAAAAGGCACTAAGTTTCACTACCTTTATTTGTTTTGCGATACACCTTCAGGCACATACATACATGTTCACATACGGTCGAATTTTCCGCTTAATTTTAATCACTAATTTTTTGATAGGAATGGACTTCTGACTGAATTTTCTCGGCCGCCGAACCCGGTCAGGTGGTTCTCAACTATCGACTAACTTTTCTCAAGACTGCACGACGCGCCCGGTTTCCGCGTGCTAACTCTAACTGACTTATATCGACTGACCGGACGCGGCCGGGCGAGAGCAACTTAAACGACTGACCTCTTCCAATCTGACGCAAAAGACTTTTATCATTTCGTCTGTGTAGACTTCTCTCTGAGAGAGTCTCAGACCTAAACGAAACATTCTTTTCACGCTCGCGAGAGTAAAGACCCCGGTGGATGAATCAGTAGTTCACCATGACTCATACTCGGAAGCCTTTACTTTCTATAATAGCGTCGCCGTCTGCTGCTAGCAGCAACAAACTGTGTTTAATTAAACAAAGTGTTTATTCTTTTCCGTAAGCATATGGCTTGGAAAGCGCGAGTGCATCAAAATATCAGCTTAGCTTAAGGCTGTAGCTGGTGATGTAACCCAGGAAATTAGCTTCCATAGTGCACCACTTGGAGAAATTTTCCAGGGTTGATGCTGGCCGATAACTATGGGCGCTGCATGCCCCCTTACTTACTGAGCTTGATGTTGCCTCGGAGAGACGCATCATCAAGACGATTGCGCGGGTCATTAAAAAAATTTGTGTCAAAAAGTCTTTTGTGTCCTAACTCCTAAGATTGCCATTACAAAAATCATATTTGTTATTACTTTTGTCAAAACCAAATATTTACATTTTTCTATCATTATTTGACATTTTCTTAACATCCTAACTTTACGATGGTCCTAGTGTGCACCCCTGCTGTCCTTCTCGCGGCTCGTCCAATGCTTATACCGGTGTTTTCACCAGTGTGCTGCCTGGCTGCTTCCTCTCGGGTCGATAATGGTTTTCGGGACTTTGATCTCGGGGCACCTCCTCTGGTCCTGCACCCTCCTAGTGGTATACTGTCTTCATGTTTCGTTTATATTCGCACCAGTCAGAGTTTGGTGTTTTTGACTGTGCCTTCCATTCGCCTTGCTTCGGGATGTCCAACCACCAGTGTCTAACATGACGGTGGCTGTCTTTCGGCGCAAAGTCGGTTTTGGTTATTCCGACTGCGTATAGTGCCTCATTATTGGAGCGGCTGACTGGGCTTTTGATTTTCTCCAGTCGTGTCTTCGTTCGGTAATTCACCGCAGTCGGACGTTATGGTAGTTCCGACTGGGGCAATATATATGTGTTGGCCAAGCATCAGTCGAATTGTAGTGTGTCGACTGTGCGGCATACTTCTTGTTCTTGTATCATCGGTCAGAGTGTAATGTTCTGACCGAAGTACTTTGTAGTTAATTATATGACCGTAGTCGGGTTGTGATGTCCCGGCTGTGGCCTTTTTGCTCGTGTTTTGGAGTGAGCCGGGTATTGGCTGTACTGACTTCACTCCCTACGTCTTCTTCTTACTTCCAGTAATGTATACTCATTTCATGCCGGTTTGGCTTTCCGTTTCTTGTTCTTGTTGTCTTCTGTGGCGCCCCTCAATCGTTCCCGTCACCACCTTCGACTGGTTCCATCCTTATCGAACGCGTTGGGTAGTCTAACAAAGCTACCTTAATCCATCCTTGTCGAACGCGGTGGGTAGTGCTCGTGACTACCTTCTCCACAGGGCACACACTTCTCTGGACTTCTGCTTCCACTTTATACAAAATCTCCTATGTTTAATAGTTATTATTATTTTTGTCAATATACGCTATTTGCTTATTTGTTGTACGGTTTTGATAATTTGGCTGCTATAAATTATTATTGTACTAAAATATGAACAAACTAAAATCTTTTTTTTTTTGTGTTATCTTCATTCTCAACCTGTAATTTACTATATCTATTTAATTATTTCAATTTATGTTTGTTTTCAATCATTTGCTTTAATCTTTAAAATTTGTCATATGTGAAATTACTTTTGTTTATAGTTTATTTTAAAATGAAAACCGACTCAATTGGCAATCTTCCTAATCTTCTAATTTTTTTTTGTCGGTGATTCTTTGCAAAAAAAAAGGAGTGTTAGTGGTTAGTATGTTTCCCCCAATTCCTTCTTTTTCCCCAGATGTGTTTTTTTTTGTTCGAGATCTTTTGCTACTTTGCTCGTTTTAATAATTTCGAGTTCTTTTGCCTGTTGTGCTCGGTTTTTAGTATTTTTTTTGTAATATTGTTTTAGGCTCGAGATGGATAATATATTTTTTTGTGTGTTCCTCGAGTTGTGTCTTTTTTTTTTTGTAATTGTTTTTATTATAATAATTTTTTTTTCATAATAAAAATTTTTCTTTAATTTTTTTCTAAGAATGTTTTGTGTCGACAACATTTGTCGAAGCGAGGTAAGTATTTTTGCGGGAATACTTGGTTATCTTCCTTCCTGTCTATTGTGGTTTCGTGTATGTTGCTTCGACATCTCCCCCTATCCAATTGAGGTTGACCCAGGAGGGTTTCTGCAAATAAAGACTTAAATTCCCGAAAAGATACATGGTATTGGTAACCATGCGGTTATGAAGGAAAAGTACTCTGAAAACTTACTTACCATAATCAACTATCTCTATACTAAAAAGTATCTGAAAATTGCAATTGCCAAGGTGGACTGATGCGCAACTTGTGAAACCAACTCAAAATTCTCCTAATAATATTTAGAAAGATAGAAAAAAAATAACGCACTTTGGCAGATTTGCGACTCTTGTGAATTTTAAAATGAAATTCTTCTGCAGTGTCTGTCTCTACTGCAACTTGTTGATAACTTTCTTGTTTTGGCATGTTTGCCCTTTTCATAAAATATTTCCCATCTGGGCGTTTTCTCGCCATTTGTTTAACTTCTGATCCCACGTCCATAATTTTCCTTTTCTGACGTTTTCGTCACATATATTATAGTGTCCATTAACACTTTTCTTTAATTATAAAACTTTTTGCCTTGTTTTCACTGCTACGATCTCCTAATGATTATTCCCTTCGTATTTTCTCGTATTCCTGTTCTTCACCCCTTTTGCCCTTACTTGGTTAGTCCTTGTTTATCAACTTTTTCGTCCTATCTGAAATTTTAGCACTCGCTCATACCTCATTCGTTTATCATGCATACCGGCGTCGGTTTCCTTGTGTATCATTCACCCATGTCATTCTAGGGGTCCGACCCCCCTTGCTCATTCATTCATGTGTTCCCATTTCGATGCTTCGGTCTTGTCAATTCCAGAGTTTCTAATCGTAGTATAGCTTACGCGATCAGATTTAGAAACTACGCGAGACCCCTTTTGATTTCGGCTCTAGTTCTGGTCCGTTGGCTCTGGCCTTTTGGCTCTGGCTTTTATTTTGGCTCTGGTTCACTGACTAAGGCCTTCTTATATTTTCCCTTTTGTAACATTGTGATCGGCTCAGGTCCTTTGACTCTGGCCCTTCCGTTTTTTCCCTTAGTTTGGTTCAGGTTTCTCAGATTCTGACCATCTCTTGTATTCGATTTTATTATCACTGTTTTGCAACCTTCCTTCTGATTGCACTTTTTTCCATGTATTCAATTTTATACTTGTAATTGACCTTTTAAAAAAAATTATTATATCCCATATTTTGTACGACAGTCTTCTTGACTTGTTAATAAAAAAATTCCCATTTTCTGGCTTTATATCTTCTGCCATTTTAAATTGCTTTTTTCGACAGACACTGCTTTTTTATCTAATACTTCTGATCAATTCTTTATGCTTTCCTCAATTTAATTTTGTCTTTGTATGATGTGTTGTCTTTCGTTCGTTATGTTTGTCATTTATTTCTAATGTCATTTAAATGAAACAAGTATATTTATATGTATTTGCAACTATTGTATAAATACTTAGATAATATAAATATGTACACACGTTTGCCCAACTATGTACATTTTGCTTAACGGGATTGAATTTCTACAAGGTGTGGACTATTGGGGAATTTTTCATTTTCCATCGGTGGAAAAGCCCTTTTTCTAGATGGCTCGAGTATGTAGCCTCTGATGATTTCACAGTTCGGTCATTACCCCGTAACTGATTACTTTCGCTTTCGCCCTCAGTTAAGCTATACTGGTTGTCGTTATCGTTTTCTCCGGTTTGCTCCTTAAAACCGGAGTCTACGGAATTTTCGTCATTGACATAATTCCCATAATTATACCCAAAGTAGTTATTTTCCCTCAACGGGCTTTTATCAATGCCATTGACATGTTGAACTTCCGTAATATTTTCTGATCCGCATTGTGGCACACTATTTATGCATCTTTCTTCGTTGTGTTCTTGTTCATCCTCAGAATTTTTTCCCGTACATGTAACATAATTATTGTCGTTCTCCTCTTCTAAGTCAACAATATTTTTCGTTTTACTACTTTTCTCATCATCATGAGTTTCAACATTACTATTCGTGATCGCTTGCTCTGTTTGGCACGCTTCCTCAACTATAATTGTACTTTCATGCGTTATCATTGTGGGCGTTTTATTATCCCTTACTTCCATTTGACCTTCCTTATCTGTCAAATTTATTTCTTCTAATTCGTCATTATGCACTTTCTCCAAATCTGTGGTAGTGCAAACTTTTTCTTGCTGATGCAATAACTCATTTTCATCCGGTAACATCGGAACTGGATTATTACCGTTTTCCGACAAGGTGAAAGACCGTTCGAGGTCGTAATATCTTCTATCATGATGTATTAAATTATTATTTGCGCTTTCTTTATTGTTTATAACGCAATTCACACTTACTTCGTTACTTTGGTCTCCATAATGACCCACTTGTTCGTAGTTAACATATGGTTCTTGTTTGTTAGTGTCAATATTCTGATCATAATCGGACCTGTTCGTTCTCGTATGCATTTGCGGTGAATGATCATATTCAATTTCTTGCGTATAATATTGTTCCGGAAGATTTTCTTTCAAGTTTTCGAAGTCTCCCATTATCGAATTGCTACAATTGCTAACGTTTTCCGCATTCTGGAAAATTTCGAAATTTTTATCATTGTAATTTATTGCGCTGAGGTCATCTTCAACGTCTTGGTTAATCGGACCATTTGAGTTGACATACCGGTCGTTATTATTGTTATAAAAATCCCGCTGACAAGACTGTTCAGCGTAGCAATCATATTCATTGAAGCTGGTGCAATAGTTTTGCGGTTGTTGCTTATTAGCCCAACGCCACGACTGCAACCGTTTTTCAATATTTTTAAGATGGTACATACGAACACTATCCTCTTCTAAAAGTTCTACCAGCTCTTTAAACGAAGCTGTTCGGTAGCCTCTCGCTGAATTCTTGAGGTTTACATCTTTCAGACCAGCTATAAAATGAATTCTCAAATTTTTCTCTGCATAAGGGTCCGGTTGCTGGCCCTGTTGGTTGTAAAATTCATCAATTTGATCCATGATACAGAGTGCTCTAACGGCATACTCCTTAAAAGATTCTTTAAAACTTTGCTCTAAATCTTCAATTTGCAGTGCGATTGCTTCTGCAGATATTTTCATACCGAATTGCTCTTTTAAATTTCGAGCCATTTCATTCCAGGACTCGGCTTTTATTCGTCTTATAAATTTAGCCGCCTCACCTTTCATTTTTATCAACACTACTTCTGGCTTTCTCCTTCTGGAATTTCGTCGGCAAAAGGCTGTATTTGCCCTAAAAATGGCACCAACTCATAGGCTGAGCCGTAAAATTCTGGGATGCATTGTACTGCCTCCAGCATAGGAAATCGGTAAGCATTTCTGCCACCGTTACCATTCCTTCCAATATTCATAGTGGCAAATTCGAATTTTAATTCCACTCATATAACTTTGATGGGCTTATGTTTCCAAAAAAAAAAAAATTGAAAAGAATTTCATCATTGCTGCACGTGATTCATAAATTAATTAATTAGTCACTTTGCGCAAAGCATCGTGTTACATAATATAGTCTTGACCGTGGTCAAGACAGCACATAACAGTGTTTTTACCCAAAGGTAAACACCGTATTCCAATGGCCTGCATGGTTTTAAGTTATTATTTTCGCGGTCAAGTTATTGAAACCTGACCTTTAATTTCCGACGCTTGCATTTGCTCGAACCTGACCTTTAATTCGTTCTTCCAACTGTTTTGCGCTACGTAGTTAGTTCTATCGTTGTTTATTTAAACAGCTGTGCTGCATAGCGGAGCGAAGAAAAAATGCTGACCAAGAATTTTGTTCATGGGTGAGACTGGTAAGAACCGTTCGAAAGTGTTAAAAAAACAGCTGCAATGCAACTTTGAGATGTGAACTGTACTTAGCAGTACCCAGATTGGGACCAAATCTATATTGACAATGTGAAACTCAGTCGCAGACGTAGCTCGTACGCTTCTGTTTATTTATTAATTTGTTAAAAGCAAACAAAAACACATATAGTGCTGTGTGCTTTCCCATTTTTAAATTGATTCGCCACAGGCTTGTTCCGAGCGATACTAACAATGTATGTTTCCCTGGTATTGGGTGATGGTTAATTATTATTAATTTTCGAACTTTCTGTCATGTTTATACTGCGTATCTCGTACGCTTTTCTTTGCTTATTAATTCGTTAAAAGCAAACACAAACACATATAGTGCTGTGTGCATCATATACGCGGCATCAAACCTCTGACCGTGGTTTCGTTTGTTTAGAAAAACAACTGCATTGCTTGCGACGGTTTTTATCGTCGCAATGGACAAATTAACTTGGACAGCTACTTTTTGCGTGTCACCTACAATGTGCTGCTCCGGGTCATGATACCCTGATAGCGCTTTCAGTAGATCTTTAATCAGTGATCCTTATATCCTTAAGGAGGGTCGGTATTAATAAAACAAACTGACCTGATAGGTTGGACTCGCCATTTCTATCGGACTGTTAGTGTTAGTATAAAAAATTTGTCATCGAGTTAGTTTTGTCATCGAGTTAGTGATTATTTGCTTGAATAATTACTTTAAACCCCGTATAGCACCCCTATCCTATTTGTATTGAACTGACACAAGTCAACATCTCGGCGGGCGCACAATTCATGAGCCCCACTGACAGTTCAAATTGTTCCGCTTGTCTCGCTCAAAGCCCGATTTTTGCTAGCCAGATTCCGAGCCGTATGACTCAATTTTATTAGATATTTGGTAAAAAGCGAGAATATTGGATACACACCTAGAAAAAATAGTGCAAATTTACGTCTCCTGACCCTGACATATACGAGCATCAAAAATGACTTAGTCCCACGTCTGATTCCAATCCCACATGACGCTCAACCTCGTAAATCATGCAATTCCACTACACACACAGCGCTTGCTCTGAACGGTAGGAAGCGTAACCCCATGTCACTGCGCATGTAAAGCATATGTATCATGCAAAATTAAACGCAACACGGCAATGTTCCATCATTTCGTCAATTACGGTTCGTTGAATTGTGTCATGTTTGCAAACACGTCAACGATAAAATTCAGATTTTTTTTCTTTTTGGTGTGTAGCTAATTGAAGAAATAAAGTAAAAATGGTTCACTTACCTGAATTGCACCCTTTTTCGTCTGTTATTTTTTTCGTGTTATTCACTTTTGTAATTGGTTTTGGTCTCCAGACATAAATGCGTTCTGCAAACTCAGTTTTCAAACTCGTAGCAAGCGCATATGTATTTGTAGAGATCGTTGACGCACTCCGTCAAGGTTTTGTGAACAAAGAAACTTGCACTGAATCTATCAGATATGCTGAGTGTTTGCCTTTTTCCACATTTAAACTATCGCATTTTTCGTGGTTTGTTATTTTTCTTCAGTTTTCACCATAAAATTCCGCAGACAATTTACGCATTTTTTTCTTCACATTCAATATTAACACAATCAGAAACCGCCGAATTTCTGCTTTTCACGAATCTAGTCGAGGTGACTGCACTTATGGTCAAGGTTTTTTGGCGTTTCCTAGCCTTTCACTTTCGCGGCTTTAAATTTCCGCTGTCACCAGAATGTAGCCGCCGGTGGCCACTGGTTTTGTATGACGGGAGCAGGGTGGATTTTTCTTACAGATTTGCCTTACCGGACTCGGTCAAACGTAAGCTATTTCGTTTTCTTTCGCACAAATATCGCACAGAAAAGGCACTAAGTTTCACTACCTTTATTTGTTTTGCGATACACCTTCAGGCACATACATACATGTTCACATACGGTCGAATTTTCCGCTTAATTTTAATCACTAATTTTTTGATAGGAATGGACTTCTGACTAAATTTTCTCGGCCGCCGAACCCGGTCAGGTGGTTCTCAACTATCGACTAACTTTTCTCAAGACTGCACGACGCGCCCGGTTTCCGCGTGCTAACTCTAACTGACTTATATCGACTGACCGGACGCGGCCGGGCGAGAGCAACTTAAACGACTGACCTCTTCCAATCTGACGCAAAAGACTTTTATCATTTCGTCTGTGTAGACTTCTCTCTGAGAGAGTCTCAGACCTAAACGAAACATTCTTTCCACGCTCGCGAGAGTAAAGACCCCGGTGGATGAATCAGTAGTTCACTATGACTCATACTCGGAAGCCTTTACTTTCTATAATAGCGTCGCCGTCTGCTGCTAGCAGCAGCAAACTGTGTTTAATTAAACAAAGTGTTTATTCTTTTCCGTAAGCATATGGCTTGGAAAGCGCGAGTGCATCAAAATATCAGCTTAGCTTAAGGCTGTAGCTGGTGATGTAACCCAGGAAATTAGCTTCCATGGTGCACCACTTGGAGAAATTTTCCAGGGTTGATGCTGGCCGAAAACTATGGGCGCTGCACGGGGAAGCAAATTGTCTTACGACCAGAATTAGTATTGGAGCGTGTGGTATTTGTAACGCAATTGTCACAAACTATACTTAGTTTAGAATTAGAAGTGGCTTGTACCGCAGGACGCTTCTAACTAGACCCAGTACCTCCTTCTGCGGCGTAAGATCGTTCGGCGGAACGATAATAATGTATCATTCAGGCATTGCATTTATCGCTCATATGAGTAAATGCGTCCGCATAATTTGCTACAGCGACAATAAAAACTCAAATTTTCACATGAAAAGTTATTGGCACGCACACAACTTCTCCGGATAAATACAACGCATTGTTTCTCCGGGTAAATAAAACCGACGTAGAATGAGCGAATGAGTTTATCACGGTATTCTTTTTGCGCTCGCTACCTTGCAGTCGCAACTACAAAACAAGAAAAAAACAAGTCTATCGTACTTATTCGCCGCTTTTTTGGAAATTAGGTGTATATTTTGACACTTTTATTGATTTCAAAGAAATTAAAATATTATCACTTTCTCCGGCGAGAAGGAAAAAACCAAATAATTTTTTTCCGAAAAATTATTCCCACGCTATTTGTGGAGACGGAGAATTTTGCGACTCTACTTATCTCGGAAAAATTGGGCATCGGATAAGCTTCTTCTCGCGTGAGTGAGAGAGAATTACAATGCCATTCATTTCAATAATACTCTGTAATTTTTTCATGCAAAAATTTCGACAAGAGACTCGGTGACGAAGCTTTTTGTAGAACATCTCTGGAAAAACACGATTTGCGGCGTTAACTGTCATTCAAAAACGACTTATTTCATTTTTTTACATTTCTTAGAAAAGAAATGTATAGAATTCGCTCAAACTTTCAAGATGTCTTCCGAGGCCTGGAGGGCCGAGTCTTTTATACCAATCGACTCAGCTCGACGATTTGGGACAATGTCTGTATGTGTGTCTGTGTGTGTATGTAACGGACAAACTCTCATTCGTGTCTCTCAGCAATGGCTGAACCTATCTTATCCAAACCAATTTTAAATGAAAGACCTATCAGCCAGACAAAACGCTATTAATTTGTTTTTGATTCTGATGTTTAGTTTCCAAGATATGAATGTTGGACCGATTTGCACAAACTTATTCTCAAATGAAAGATACAACCTTCCCATCGGTTGCTATTGAATTTTTTATTGATTGGACTTCCGGTTCCGGAGTTACGGGTTGAAGAGTGCGATCACACAGCAAATTCCCATATAAACTGAAATGAAAAATTCTCAAAGGGGGAGTCAGGGAAAATTTTTTGATGCCAAATGACTTTAAAATGTATGAAACATTGAGATTTGATGTAAACTCGAAAAAATTTTTTTTTGAGAAATATTGATTTTTTTGGACTTTGGCACATTTTTGCCTTTCTCATATAGAAATGTTATGCAATCACTCTAAAAATCGTCAATCATACCGGCCCAGAGGGAGTATGCAGTGAGGGGTTGCTACTTTAAAATTAAAACTAGTTTAAAATTTCTTAACAAGTTGAAAATTTTCGGCAGAGCCCGGACCCCTCTCGGCAGGGCTCCATGTTCCGCCGCTGTTTTCAAGCGATGTTTCAGTATCGACACATGGTATCTCAAGATCGTGGCTGTCGATCCATTGTATGTATGTGCAAATCGTACTGAATATGTAATATTCATTTCCACCATTGTATGGAACATAACCAGCCATGGAATCGTAGTCTGGACAAATGAGAAAGGCACAATTGCACCACTAGGTGGATTAAAACAGGTTTTATTTTGGGAATGCGTCGAGTTGAGACGAAAACGTATTATGATTAATAATGAGGATAACACTTTCCGAATGTAGAGAGAAATTTATGAAAAAAGTCGTTTTGAAGTAGAATACTTCTAACGTTTCAATATGGGGTCCCGTTTCAAAAATTTCAGTTGAGAAATTTTCCCAGGTTTGAAATGCGAATATCTTCCGTTGTACTGGACGAAATCGTAATTTTTTTGCTCTATCTGATCGGAAATTTGTGCACGTATTTCGTATTAAATTTCGGAATTAGTGCGACTACTATAAATAAACCAAAACAAGGATTTTTAGAAAATCCTTCGGAAACAGCGAGGAAAATATGCAATTTGCCAGCATATCCCACACAGAGCCGTCAAAAAGGAGCATGTAAGCGTTTCATTACATACGGGAATGTTATATATACAGGTCACGCGAGCTTGTTTTGTATCAGTGGGTACTCGCTTACCACACGAGCAACATGCTCGTCCGGACGGTACAATGAGCGGTATCATGTTTGCGTTCCCTACCAAGCGTCATCGCAAGGTTCTTCGTGATAAAATCCAGGGAATCACCAAATCCGCCATTCGGCGTCTGGCTCGTCGTGGTGGTGTAAAATGCATTTCCGATTTAATCTACGAATGCTGATGGTGTGCAGGAAAATGTCATCCGAGATGCCGTGACCTATACTGAGCGGCAGGGACGCACATTGTATGGATTTGGAAGTTGAAAAGGTAGAACTCACTTGTATCATTATAAAAAAGGCCCTTTTCAGGGCCACCAAGCTCATTTCAAAGAATAAGTTTGCATTTTCTGTTTCATGTACTGTTTCTCCCTGGAGAGCAATTTGGGTTAAACCCAAAATTATGATTTATTTCAGTACGCAAATTGCAAATATGGTCAGAAACAAACTGGAGTGAAGTGGAAAACATTTTTACTAGGCGCATTCAAAAAAGGTTTCAATTCTCAAACATTTTACCAATGTGCCGTATTACATTACTATCTTTACCCTGAGTGTTCGATAATCTCCGTATTGGAAACACAATTTCAATTTTGTTCTTTATCAAAAATATGTGGTCAACCAACGAAGGGGTGGAGCTTCGAAGAACACATATTGAGGACAACACAAAAAAGGACGAGCTTACATTGTGCTGTAGTCAGGTATAAAAACTCAGCATGCTGTTGCTCACGCTCAGTTCGTTTCCAGCATCAGCATGCAGCAGTTCGTTTGTAGCATCTCCCGCAAAATTCAAACTGCCGGCCGTTTGCTGCTGTCAGAAGAGTTGGTCAAGCACGCCGTCTCAGATGGCACCAAAACTGTTACCATATACACCAGCTCCAAGTAAATTTCGAACACTGCCCAAACATAAGGCCCTTTTCAGGGCCATCAATTTATCGACAAAGAATGAAATTGAAGTTTTGTTATTACAAGCATCATAAAGTGGCTTGTCAAGAGCGTTGGATGGTAAGTGAGCCACTTGTGAACAATACCGAATACCGTCGCTTTCACGTAGAATGGCACAAAATCAAAAGTTATTTGTGATTTATAAACAGTTTAGCGTAATGATTCAATTGACTAAAATCGAACGTTTTCTAACGTTTCGATATAAGTGCTCCGTTTCAAAATTTTCGGCCAGAATGCTGCCTGTTTTTTCAAACGTGAAAGTCTGCTGTTGTATTGAATGAAAACCTTCGATTTTTGCGCTGATTGGAAATAGTTGTGACTAAATCTGTAGAATGTACAATTACTGAAAATAACGGATTTTGTGAAAGCTGTGGTTGGTCCGTACAATTCGATTCCAAGCGAGCCAGACTAGTTTTCGTTGGAAGATCCACCTCTGACAATAGAAGTAAACTTTTATTTTGAATTCAACTACAACTTCTTGAAAACAGTACAGCTAAAAAACTTTTGGGAAAAACGCGCAAGCCTAAATTTTCCACTATAATAGAAACTGCCTGTGCCCCCACCGCACAGCATCATCAAGATTGATAGTAATTCAAGCCGGGAGGAAAAAGGTTGTAAGGCAATGGAAAACGAAAATTTCATTTATATCTTACTGGAATATAATTGGCTGGTCCTGAAAAGAACTTGTTGGTTTGTGGTTTATTTTGGGTCACAATTTAGGCCTGCTCGATTGCTGATAGCTGTGAATTTCTCGCAGGGCGACTGTTTCTGTTCAGTAGTGATGAGGCTTCCTAACGCCAACCGTGACTGGGGCACTTTTACACGGCCTTCGTTGCTTACTGCTTGCGGGGAGGCTTTCCTCCGGTGGACTTACGAGCGGTCTGTTTGGTACGGGCCATTTATCAACAAAGAATCGAATTGAAATTTTGTTATTACAAGCATCCGAAAGTAGCTTGCCAAGAGCGTTCGATGGCAAGTGAGCTACTTGTGAACAATATCGTCGATTTCACGTAGAATGACACAAAATAAAAAGCTATCATTTGTGTGTTTGTTTACAGTTTCGCCTAGTAAGCATTCAAAAAAGGTTTCAATTCTCAAACATTTTACCAAGGTGCCGTATTACATTACTCTTTTTACCCTGAATGTTCGATAACTTCCGTATTGGAAACACAATTTCAATTTTGTTCTTTATCAAAAATATGTGGTCGACTAACGAAGCGAGCCAGACTAGTTTTCGTTGGAAGGTCCATCTCTGACAATAGAAATAAACTATTTTATTTTGAATTCAACTACAACTTCCTTGAAAACAGCACAGCTAAAATCTTTTGGGAAAAACGCGCAAACCTAAATTTTCCACTATAATAAAAACTAGTGCCCCCGCCGCACAGCATCATCAAGATTGATAGTAATTCAAGCCGGGAGGATAGGGGGAAGGAGGTTGTAAGGCAATTGAAAATTTCATTTATAATAATAATACTTTATAATTAGCTGGTCCTGAAAAGAACTTGTTGGTTTGTGGTTTATTTTGGGTCACAATTTAGGCCCGCTCGATTTTTGATAGCTGTAAATTTTTCGCAGGGCGATAGTTTCTGTTCGGTAGCGATGAGGCTTCTTAACGCCAATCGTGACTGGGGCACTCTTACACTGCCTTCATTGCCAACTGCTTGCGGGGAGCCTTTCTTCCGGTGGACTTACGAGCGGTTTTTTTGGTACAGGCCATGTAGCGAAAAATGCTGATCTGCTACTTCTCTGATGCTGGTAGTAGGACGACGGTCAAACGCTCGTTTTCGTGCCTTCATTCATAAAAGTTCAACAATATTTTCAAAGAATGTTGCAAATTGTCAACTTGATAATTCCAAAAATACTCCAAATAAACTATGAATGTGCTAAAGTCGACAAAATCGCATAGAAATTGCTTATTCCAGAGCAGAATTTACCGGTCTAAAGTGTATTCTACTTCACTCCGGTTATGTCTCTGACATTACCCACCCATCTTTTTTTATTCTACTCTAGCAGGTCCTAATCGATTTTGATGAGCATTTGATTTTTGTTGTATGACCAATTATATGAATAGGTCAAATGTTCAAAAACAGTATTTTTAAGTCAAGATAGCATCTTCGACGAGTTTTACAAACATTAAACAGCACATCATTTGATAAAATAATTTTGACGGTATATCGTCGTAGAAGTATTTATGGCGAATTTACTCAGTTTAATATTCATGTCTACAATAAAGTCTCAACAAATTCGCTAAAGACACGAACACTGTTGATATTTTCTGGAAAATTAATTCTGCTTAATTTTAAAACTTCAAAAATTACGGATTCGGAATTATGCCGTTTGGACTGTAAGTTCGATTTTAACCAAACCCTCACCAAACCGAATTTCTGACTTCAAGTAAGTAGAAACAAAGTCGTTCTTCAGTCGTTCACAAGAAACTTCTTCGAATACTGAATATCTTTTATAATACATTGAAAACCCAATTTTTTCAGCCAAATATGAATATATGATTGGTGTGCACTAGCAGAAGAACAAGACTGAAATCGAGTAAATCCTTTCTTGAGCATGTTTTCCTTATCATGAAGACGGAAATATGCAAAAATAAAAAGTTCATCTTTTTTAAATATTAAGCTAGAATGAAATAGTTATAGGACTACATCAAGCGATGGGAAGAATGTTTTAACAGCTTCAGTTTATTATAAAGAAAAATAAAATTGCCTGATTTCGTCAATGTTCCCATTTTGTCAGCCTAAAATACACCATGAGACTGATAAAAATGGGTATTTATTGTATGTGGGTCATTCCACGCGAAGTGATCAAAAAGATGAAAACTTGAAATCGACATTCACGGATTTCAACCAAATTTGATGGAATTGTTCATCTAGGGCCAATGTATAAAAACCCAAATTTTTGTGTCAATTGAACCACCCCTCGGGTCATGGGAGCACCCCCCGTTTTGACAAATTGCCAAAACCCTTGATTTTCTTTTGATCATATCTCTGGTTCTATTGATTCTAGAATCAAACCGCTAGATGGCTTTTGAAGAAAATTATTCAAGGAGTCTAGAAAAAATGTAAATTTTTAGCGGCAGTTCTGTCAACTATGCGATTTTTCAGTTAAATATTAAAAATAAATTTTTCTCCCAATACATATATTTTAATTTTTAAAACTCTAATGCCATCGTATTCTTCAGACATTTTTACATAAGAAACACTTATAATCTCAATATAATCTGAGCGCATCCTAAGATACACCGTTTTGAAGGGAAAAACTCGCATTTTCTCATATAAAAATCCATTTTTATTGTCCGAAATTAAGAAAATCTTCAAACGGTCATTAAAATCGACCCTGATCTGCTAGAAGCAAACCAAAAACGTAGTTTTTCATAATTTCTCGTCTACTTTACGAAAAATCATGTTTGAACTCGGAATACTCAAGTTGGTTTTTTAGTGCTGTGCGCTTGCGATTTTATATGGGAAATTGCCAATTTTTTCCCTTCAAAACGGTGTATCTCAGGATCCGCTCAAATTATTGAGATTATAAGTGTTTCTTATGTAAAAATTTCTGAGGGACACGATGGCATTAGAATTTTCAAAATTAAAATATATGTATTGGTAGAAAAAATAATTTTTAATATTTAACTGAAAAATCGAATAGTTGGCAGCACTGCCGCCAAAAATTTAAATTTTTTCTAGGCTCCTTGAATAATTTTTAAAAAGCCATCTTGCGGTTTGATTCTAGAGTAAATAGAACCAGAGATATGATCAAAAGAAAATTAAGAGTTTTGGTAATTTGTCGAAACGGAGGGTGCTCCCATGACCCGAAGGGTGGTTCAATTGACACAAAAATTTGGGTTTTTATATGTTGGCTCTAGATGAACAATTTCTCCAAATTTGGTTCAAATCCGTGAAGGTCGATTACACGTGCCTTGATCACTTCGCGTGGAATGACCCACTGTGTTTCACATTAATAGGTACATTCCATTTTTGGGGATTTTTTTATTGCATCGAACAATAACAATTTTTAGGTAGTTTTCAAGAGTTATTTTATCGACTTCTCCAAAATTTGGCGAACTTATCCCAATTCGTATACCAATTAATTGCTATACTTAAGGGTTTATATGTTGCAGATAGAGAAAATACTGAAATTTTCAGCTTTTTTCCTACACAATATTACAAAAGCTTATTGAACATTTTACCCTCATAAATTTGTGAAAATTATAAACGATTTGAATTTTTTTAATAGTTTGTTTTTATTAAACCGTGATTTTTTAATAAATAGAGAGCGTCGCGTCGCGGTTTATTTTTCATGGCTTGCGGTGAGACGGTCTCTCGAATTGCTGAACTAAAAATTATGGAATAGAAATTAATTTTTAGTATTCTTTACTCGCCGGACAAATGGCTCTGAATGAGACCCGCTGGCGCCTTAAGCCTATTTCGCTAGATTTCAACGCATTAACGCAAGTGACGGAAGGTTATCGAAAAGTGTCGTGATAATGAAAATTCCTGTAATGATGACGATTTTCCCAAACGGTTCGGTTTCGGGTGGTTTTTATTTGTTCTTTGGCGTTAGGATTAGCGATAATAATTCAAATCAAGGATGCTACTGGGAAGTCACTTTTAGAAAAAGTCGATGTCGAAGTAACGTTTGAACTATGCACGCATGCAATTCAGAGGTAACGTGATATCAGGAGCTGCGATTTCATTTCTTAGTTCTCAGTCGCGATTGAAATTTCAGTAAAGTTCAAACTTCAAATCGATTAAAAAAAATTCGATTTTTTTGGCTCAGCACACACAGTCCTGCCACTATCCCATGTAGTATGTGTTATCAAAAACATGGCGAAGCACCAAGTTCTAAATGTTCTCAAACGATATAATATTTGAAGAGATTGATAAGAGTTATAAGAAATATCTCGTCACATTGTTAGGTGGATTAAAAGCGTTTTTGCATACACATTCTATGTAAAAAATAGCTAACCCCTGTGAGTGAGAGAATGAGCTGTCCTTCCCCTGTGCTAATATATTGTTTCCTAACCCTCGAGCGTTAAGCTCACTTTGACAGATACGAGCCGAGATTGAGCGCCAACTCGAGCGCTGGCAAGTACAGTATCTTGCCCATCGACTGTCCTCTTTCGTGTGCTAGCTGTGACAGTGGTAGGTTGAGTTTTTGTCGCACAGGGCTTCCCGTTGATATAATGACTAGCGAAACTCCATATTTGGCGATCCTACCAGAATATTGTTTGTCATTCTGACAATCATTTTTAGCGAACTGCGGGAGAGCTTGTTGTGTATCAACGGAGACTCGGACAAGAAGTGATAACACATTAGTTTCAGTGGTAAAAGTGATCGGAAAAGGGCAAGGATGGAATCAGTGAAGAAAATGGTGTCCGCCATCTCGCACCGGCAGCAAGTCGTGTACTTTTTCTATCTGCAACAGCTAGCAAGTGAAATGAAAAATAGGTTAGTTGAGTTGCGCTACAGTAGGAAATAAATGCGAAAGAGTGAAGGACGAAATAAAGAAAGGATTAACGTGCGGAATTTGTAATGAACTGAATGTCTATACATTAAATTATGTGCGGCATCCTTCTTTCATCCCCCCCCACGGCGACAGCGATTGTTAAGTTTACGCCATTTTACATTCCTAGCGCGTGTGCACAGAATGAGGAAAGATGCTTCACTTTTGTCGGAAACTTCATAATGACTCCGAATACTAATGTGTTTCTAGCGCTATTGGTATCGTAACTTGAATATTACTAGTGATGCGATTTGAATAATTTTATTATATTCGTTGCAGTGTAGTTGTTAGCGAACTATTCGAGTTACAAACAATTGATACCAACCATAGAGTTGCCGCTGGTTCACAACGAGCTTGAAGCGTTTCTATAGCTTCAGCCCTATTGTCGGGATGAAAATAGCTCGTTTGAAAAAATACATTTGGATCAGGATGACCAATCGAGCGATTTGTCAGGATGATTATCGCTAGTTTGCTGGCTCGGGACGACCTGTATTGCATTTGATCGGGATGATCTTGTTTGAATTCACTGGATCAGGATGACCAGTCGAGCGATTTATCAGGATGACTATCGCTAGTTTGCTGGCTCGGGATGACCAATATTGCATTTGATCGGGATGATCTTATTTAAATCCACTGGATCAGTTGAGCGATTTGTCAGGATGATTATTGCTAGTTTGCTGGCTCGGGACGACCAGTATTTGATCGGGATGATCTTATTTGAATCCACTGGATCAGGATGACCGGTCGAGCCATTTGTCAGGATGATTATTGCTAGTTTGCTGGCTCGGGGCGACCAGTATTGCATTTGATCGGGATGATCTTGTTTGAATCCACTGGATCAGGATGACCAGTTGAGCGATTTGTCAGGAGTATTATCGCTAGTTTGTTGGCTCGGACGTCCAGTATTGCAGGTGATCTTGTTTGAATACACTGGATCGGGATAATTGGTCAAGCGATTCACTATGTTGATAATCGCTAGTTTGATCGAGGCGATCTTATTCAAACCCTCTGGTTCGGGAGGACCAGTCGAGCGATTTATAGATAAGGTTATCGCTAGTTTGTTGGTTCGAGAGGATCGGTATTGCGTTTGATCTAGATGATCTCGTTTGTCTCCCGTCGAGCGATTTTTGGGACGATTACCGTTAGTTTGCTGGTGCGGGATGATCAGTAATTCTTTTGGATGGAACGATTTTGTTTGAATCCACCAGTTCGGGATGACCAGTCGTGCGGGGACAAGTATCACTAGGATATTATTTCGAAATGACCAGTATTGCGTTTATTTGGGCAACCTTTTTGAAGCCACTGGTTCGAAATGACCAGTTAAGCGATTGATCGGAACCATTATCGCTAGTTTACCGGTTTGGGCTGACCAGTAATTTGTTTGGACGAAACGATTTTATTTGTATTCACTGATGCGGGATGACCAGTCGAATGGTTTACCTCGCAGAAATCGGATATCTAACGCCCGTCAGTTGTTGAAAGAGATAATTCGGTTAAACACCTGTGGAATTGTTAGATCGACATAACATATCAAAATAGTCTGGCTTGAGACAACCAAGCAGGTAATGAAGCAAAACGACCATCTATTGAGAATATTGACCCGGAATAACTAGCTATCAGCGATGGCTGCTCAACAAATAGAACAATCGATTTGATTCCCTGGTTCTGTTTCGTATGTCAGGAGCATGAGAACATGGAATGGACATACGTTTGCGCAGTGCTTTTAACTCGAAAATATAGAGAAAATTTTCTCTAATTTAATCTGATTAATTGATGGCTTTATGGTAAGCTTTCTTTTTATATAGAAGATATATTCAATGAAATACGTGTTTCTCGAAAATTCTTGAATGATTCACGATCCTTTATACTGCTCACAGATTTGCTAGTGAAATGATTTATTTTTGTTCCTTTCCTCTGGATCGAATAATATCTGTAGAGATGTCAGACACCATTCCAACTTTCAGGAAGTCACGAAAAAAAATTATAAACCGAACAAATTACACAATTTACAGATATTGGAACCAAGTGCAATCCTCTCCTCACGACAGCTCAGAAAAAAGCAGTCCTCGATTTAACAAACGTGAGAGTGAAACAGGCTCGATCGTTCCCTAAAGGTAACCCAGTAAACCGTCTCTGGCAAAAAAGCAGATATATTGAGCATTTTAAAATCGCAGTCTCGTTAAGGTTACAGAATAAAGTCGATTGGCTAGAACGTTATTTCTTGAACAAATAAATAAAAATAATATCATTCGAGTGAAACGGTTGTGACCGAGTTTGGAAGGCCTCGACTGCTATAAAACTTTTGTTAATAAAATTTATGTGTATTTCAGTTCAATGTCTGATTCTATTGCAGAACACGATGCACTGTGTATCAAGATGTCGGTGAGACAGCTGTATCATTTCAGTCCCGGTTGGTGGAAAGCGTTGGGGAGTGGGTTTACAATTACTTTGATGAGGATCGCTTTGTATGGTCACAGTCTCAAACAAAGACCTAGCCAGATCTGCTTATCTGATCATTTATGTAACAAACGGAGAGGAGTTAAAACCGAATAACCAGTGAAACTAAATGTTTTCGAGGCTCTACAGAGCTGTGTCGCGGACAATCCGATGGCCCATTTCTGGGATCATCCACTCCGACCGCAACGGAATATGTCGTTTTACCGGATGGACGTCGATCAGTTTAATGACGGCGGATGGCTAGAGAATGAACCTACCGCGGGTTGGTTTTTCAGTACATGCTTGTATAGTAGTCTGCTCGGAAACGTCTTAATGAAATGGAAGCACAGACAATTATTAAACGGGTTCGCTGAAAAAAACGGAAATAGATAATTATTGACTGAGAATTAAGTTCTTAATGGAACAGTAAAAGATAGGTGTTGCTACAACGACGCAACATACGGCCAGTCGCGCCGTGCTATAAAAATAATATTCGACCAGCACAGCAAACCCCCTCACTCACAGATGCGAATATTACTTGCACTAGTACCTACAAGCACGCACTGATAAGTGAGAAGGTTCGGCTGCCGCTCAACTATCAGTTTAGTTTAAAGATAACCACCGAGTGGAGCACACGCAAATATACCCGCCAAAACACTACCAAAAATTGCGATAGTGCGTTTAAGTGATTTATTCTCGAATCGGAACAAATTTCTCCCTCTACGACAATTGCTGACGAGTGCCGTCTCTTGGATCGTCGCATACTTTTCCCGTTGGTCACAACAAATTGATGCCCTGACCAGGATTGATTGCTGCATGCGATCACGGACCATTTGTGCGACAACGCGGATCTGCACCGCCATTGCAAATCTACAGGACACCAAGCCAAGGCGCCATTGCAATTCGAGGTGAATAATCGGCTGTTGAAACGGCATTGTGTGGCATCCGCCATCGGGTTTTGCTGCTGCTAATTAAAATACAAGGCGAATATTTTACTGGTATCAGGTTAGTAGCAGTCCAATTCCTTTCTGCTCTCCACTGGTGCGCTCTAGATTGCGCTTTTCCATATTTTCCGAGTTTCAACATCCATTTCCACTGTCCACGGTCCGCGACGGTTGGAATACGGTTTCAGTTACCAGTTCGGACGGAATTTGGTACATATTTTCGGTTGGTCATTAGCATTGGACTACCAAATAAGCTACCACGGTTCAACGAGCCGAGCCTGCATGCAACAAGGCCGAAATTAGCTGCTGTTCATCACACCACTGAACCAGGGGATAAGGCGTGATTCCACGATAACGGTTTTTCACATCAATCATTTGCTGCTCGTTTCTTTTCCGCACTACCGGTGAGCATCAACCGTCAGCTACATCGCCAGAGCTGAGTCGGCTACAACATCTGATCGCCAGTGAAAACAACTTTGATTCCTGTTGGCTGCTATAAATTTACAAGGCACATTTAGCCTTGGAAAAGGTGCGTACTTGTCCAAGCGATTTAAATTTCCATCTCAGGGCTACTGGTCTTATTTATTCCCAGAAAATCATCGCTCTGCATACGGGTATCTCTACATCGCCGGCGTACCTAAGCGTCGTTCAAAACGGTGGACGACCAGGAGAGGCGTCAGCTAGTGTTTCGACGTACGGCACTTCTTGCTTCACTTAGAAGAGCAGGAATATTTCTGGCGGAGTACCAAGAGGAACGGGACAGGCTCGAGGTGGCGCTGCGGATCGAAAAGCTGGACGCAATCCGGCAGGATCTTGAGGACATCAAATCGGTTCTTGAAGGTATCGAGGAAACGAATGAAGGTATGACCCTAAACACCCAAATCCGCTCTGCATTTGAAGGGCAATTTTTCAAAATAAAGGCTGGTCTGGTGTCAAAACTGCCTCCGTCTATTCCTGCTGGCAGTGCTCCTCATCCTACCCTCCCTACATTTCCCTCCAGTCTTAAGGGTCTCAAACTTCCGACGATCACGTTGCCTGAATTCAACGGGAATTTCAAAAAGTGGTTGGCGTTCCACGACACGTTCCTAGCGTTGATCCATTTGAATCAGGATGTTCCGGAGATCCAGAAATTCCACTACCTCAAGTCAGCGGTAACGGGTGAAGCCGCTCAAATAATCGAGTCGTTCGCGATCAGTGCCACTAATTATTCATTAGCTTGGCAGGCACTGGTCGGAAGGTATGCGAACGAGTATCTCCTGAAGAAACGGCATCTACAGGCGATGCTGGAAACCCAATGGATAAAAAAGGAAACTACCGCTTCATTGCATGGGATTGTCGACGAGTTCGAGCGGCATACAAAAATCATGCGGCAGTTTGAAGATCCAGTGGACGGCTGGAGCACAATACTGGAACATTTTCTGTGCGTTCGCATTCCTGATGATACTCTCAAGGCGTGGGAGGATCATGCATCGACAATAGAAAAACCAAGTTATGAAGCCCTTCTTGAGTTCCTGCATCGACGCATCCATGTTCTGGAATCAATTTCGGTGAATCACGTTCAACCTCCACCGCAGTACGTCACCTCCTCTCATGTTTCGGCAACTCGCAAGTCTTTCCAGATGAAACCGTCGCCCAGTACAGCAGTCGATACTCCAGGAAAGTGCTATGCTTGTGAACAGTGCCACCCATTGGTAAAGTGCACAAAATTCGAGAAAATGAATGCAATAGGTCGCCTTGCCCGGGTCAATGCAAATCGGTTGTGTTTAGGGTTGTGGTACCGGTAATACCGGTACCGAAAATCCCGGGAATACCGACCCAGTTTTGGTACCGTAATACCGGTACTGAATAAAAACCAGTACCGGTATTTTCGGTACCATACAATTTTTTTTATGAAAAATATGTAGACTCTCTAGGGGGACCCGTTTCAAAATATCGGTCTGCAAGATAACTTTTAATTATATTAATTACCTTCTATAAGTTAAACATTACTAGCTCCCGTTATACTGAACGGTATGTTTAAATTCCTTCTTTATTTTGTGGAAATTAAATTTAAACGATCTTGTACTAAATTTCAAAATATTCACATCTGGCGTAAGAATTTGAATTTGCTATGCTATGAATTTTTTTTTTTAGCGACATTCTGATTGGTTTCCATTATTCACTGGGTGGCGCGTAATAAGACTATGGTCTGAGTCATGTCTTTGATTTGCTCTTAAACCTTTATTTATAAAAGAACGAACAGCGATTTAGTAGCTAACTATTTTAGACTTGGTGAACTACTCCAAATGGGGCGATTTGTAATTATTGGTGATCGGAAAATTCAGCAAAACTCCATAGTTTACAGGAAAGCAAGGAGCCTTGGTATGCAGGTCGAAACCAATTTACAGAAAATCAAGAGAGGAAATGCGAGCAAGCTGCTCGGATTTACTGCCATTCTCACATTGATTTACTGTTGTTAATAGTGTTTCTTACATTTACTATCTGTTGAAGTCGACAAAAGTCGCACCGCTTAGCAGTTATTGATTTCAAAGTGGCGTAGATTTCGAAATAAAAGAAGGTGCCGCATACGAAAAATATTTTCTGCTGAAATGACTCATACGATTCCGAATCAATTAAAACAATAAACATGTTTTCTGATCAGCACAAATCAATCATCTGAGAATAAGGTCATCAGTTTGAGCATTCTATTTCACTTTGAAGCTTATTTCGAATTTTTTTAAAAATATCCTAGTACCGGTACTTTACCGGTACAACCGATACTGAGGGCCTCAGTACCGTAGTACCGGTTCTCGCCAAAAAGGGTCGGTACTGCGAACTCTAGTTGTGTTTGAATTGTTTGAGAAGTGATCATTTTTCAAGGCATTGTTCATCCAAATACACCTGCAGATTCTGTAAACGACGTCATCATTCCCTCCTCCATGCAGGCTTCGGAGACAGCGCAGGTCCCCCTCGCTACGACCAGGCTTCATCTGTATTTGTATTTAACCATTTAACCATTCATCCTCTACTGGCAACTTTACACGAGCGTCGACTAACGTGAGTGTACCTTCAGCAGGTGATGAGTCAACTTCTCCCATGCTATCTGCAGCCACTTCCATCCAACCGATAGAAATTAACTGTAGTCTGCCACTGCAAGGCACCGGGAAGAACATGTTTATGCTCACAGTGGTTATCGTGGTCATCGATCGCTATGGTAAGGAGCATTTCGCACATGCGCTTTTGGACTGCGTATCTGAACCAAATCTGATTACCGAGAAGATGGTCCAGCTGCTACGACTGAAGCGAAGCAAATCGAATGTTATCGTTCAAGGAATCGGTGAGCAATCGCAAAACGCTAGAGAATCAGTTTACGTCCAGATCCGTTCCCGAAAGCTGGATTTTTCGATGAATGTCGAGTTTTTAAAGGACGAGCACGAAATTATTGCGACACCGAAAATGTCATTCCAATTTTCTTATAATGTTTAAAATCAAACCAAAATTTTGGGGTAGTTTTATACATATATTTACTTCAAAAATCAAAAGAAAAGTTAATCGATGAAGCCTTGAGTATAAAAAATAACGCATTTTCGCTTGATGCCCTCCATCAAAGTTTTTACAGTGTCATCCGGTACCAGTTTCTCAGTTTTTTCCATTTTCTTAACATGTCCTTCTCGTCTTTGAGTGTCTTCTTGCTCTTCCGAATTTCCCGCTTCATCATTGCCCAGTACTGCTCCACCGGGCGCAGCTCCGGACAGTTTGGCGGATTTATGTCCTTTGGAACAAAATGGACAGAATTGGCCTCATACTACTCCAGGACACTTTTAGAATAGTGGCATGATGCCAAATCTGGCCAAAATAGCGGAGCTTCGTCGTGCTACTGCAAGAACGGCAAAAGGCGCTTCTAGAGGCACTCAGATTTGTAGATCTCGCCATTTACTGTGCCCTTTGTCACGAAAGGCTCACTCCTTAGTCCGCAAGAGCAGATGGCCTGCCAAATGAGATATTTGGAGGCGAACTTCGACATTTTCTTCTTCTTAAATTTGTCGTCCACATAGAACTTGCTCTTGCCAGTGAAAAACTCCAACCCCGGAATTTGCTTAAAATCGGCTTTTATATACGTTTCGTCGTCCATCACACAGCAGCCATATTTTGTCAGCATCTTCTCGTAGAGCTTCCGTGCCCGAGTTTTAGCCGTCGATTGTTGCCGCTTATCGCGGTTTGGGAAGTTCTGTACCTTGTATGTATGTAGTCCAGCTCTCTTCTGGTATCACGGCTTGAGACGTTGGGATTTGCTTTAATCATCCGCTTCACCTTTCCCTCCGTCTTTTTGTTCTCCGGTCCTGGTTTTCTTCCAGCTCCTTTGCCGTGGTCCAACATTAACCGCTCCTGGAACCGCTTCAACACTCTGGAGACGGTTGAATCGTGAATGTTAAACATTTTTCCCAACTGCCGGTGCAACAGGTCAGGAAATTCCAGGTGTTTGGAAAGAATTTGTTCTCTCGACTCGCGTTGGTTCACCTCCATTTTCATTGAATCGAAAAACACGACTTCGAGTTTGACAGCATGTAAACAATACACATCAATGAGAAAGAGTGCAAAATTTGGTTGATTTTTACCCAATGGCAAAAAAGTTATGCCCTGTTGAATGTGTCGCAATAATTTCGTGTTCGCCCTTTAATACTGCCAAAAGTAACCCCCGATCTACCCGTCCACGATATTCCAGTGGACTACTGGAAGCTTCCATCAAATCTGTTCCTTGCGGATCCCCAATTCCATAAACGTACGCCAATTGACATGATCCTAGGAATCGAGCATTCTTTCCAACGGTAAACAGGATTCAACTACCTAAATCTCTTCCGATGCTCGTCTATAGCGTTTTCGGATGGCTAATTTCCGGCTCAGCTGATAAGGTCCCTTCAGCTAAACAGAATCCTCCCTGTAGCATCGTAGCTGTTTTCCTATTCACGCTTGAAGAGAGCGTGGAACAGTTTTGGAAGGTTGAAGAGCTGCAAGCCCGGTCTGCCTATTCGTTGGAAGAAAGGCGATGCGAAGAATCATTTTCATCTACCACAACGAGAACAACAGAGGGACGATACATGGTACATTTATCCCACCAACCCAACTTCCTCGTCCTGGAAAAACGACTTGCACGGAATCCTGAACTGAAGAATGAATACCATAAGTTTATGGAAGAATACCTCTCCCTTGGACACATGCAGCGTGTTCGAGAAGACGACGGACAGTATTCCCAAGCATACTAAAGGGCGTATGCCAGTTGTGTCGACTCCTCGGGACAGATTCGTGTTCAACTGCTTGCTTCCAAATCCCGAGTCGCACCTTTGAAGAAAATTATACTACCTCGCCTAGAACTGTGTGCTGCAGACATTGCCGCCAAATTACACTCCCGGATCGTCGAGGCGCTCCAAACTCCAATCGCTGGTTCGTATTTTTGGTCCGACTCCACCGCAACCCTGCAATGGCTGCGACCACCTCCTAACACATGGAAAACTTTCGTGGCGAACCGAGTATCGGAGATGCAAAGCCTTACGCATGGTGCTTTTTGGAATCACGTATCCGGGACAGAAAACTCCGCGAACCTAATATCACGCGGCATGCACGTCGACGACTTTCTGGTCAGCAAATTGTGGAAGGGAGGCCCCAATTGGCTGTCGAATCCAAGAACGAAATAGCCAGTCTTAAAATTTACCGATTACCCAGAAGACGGGAAGGAACGCAGAAAGCTGTTTACAGCCGTCACAAGGACTCAAGTGATATACAGTACCATCAATCCGATATTTGCCAGATTTCGATGTTTCGATCTAAAGCCTACATCCTTCGATTCATCGCCAATGCTCGCTGTAAAGCGCGCACGCAACCGCTCCCCCTTACTGGTCCGATTCCCAGTATTTCGCTTAATGTGAAGCACCTGAACAACGCAGAACAAAAACTGACGCAGCTAGCTCAGGCAGATGCATTCCACGAGGAGATCCAAAATTTGCAGCATAACAAGGCCGTCGGAAAGCGTTCTGCAATCCGTCTACTCACTCCGTTTCTAGACCCTGAGGGGACCATACGTGTAGGGGTGAGACTTAAACTTTCAGACCAGCCATTCCTATTCAAACATCCCGCCCTATTGCCCAGCAACCATCACCTCACTCGTTTAATTGCCAAATCCTACCACCTTATTCACGGTGGCGGCCGCCTAACACTTGCGGCTTTACGAGAAAAATACTGGCCAGTCCACGGTCGACGACTGGTTCGCAGCATCCTTCGCAGCTATTTCCGTTGCGCCAGAGCCCAGCCTGTCCCAACTACTGAACAGATTGGACAACTTCCTCTGCATCGAGTCGCACCCAGTCGAGCGCTTGCCATTTCTGGTGTGGATTATGCTGGACCAGTCTACTTGAAGCCGGTACACAAGCGAGCTGCTGCAACTAAGGCGTACATCAGCATCTTCGTATGCTTCTGCACCAAGGCGGTACACATCGAGTTGGTGAGTGACCTGTCGACGCAAGGATTCCTGTCGGCACTTCGCCGTTTCATCGCTCGTCGTGGACTACCGAGTGGCTTGTACTCCGATAACGGAAAGAACTTTGAAGGGGCCCCCAGCGAACTGGACGAAGTCTACCGAATGCTGCAAGATAAGTCGCAGATGCTACAAATTACGTCTGACCGAGCCTGCGAACGAATCACATGGCACTTCAGCCCGCCTAAGGCCCAACATTTTCAAACTATGTCGTCGCTGCGGCGAGGAGGGACATAAAGAGCGGGGTTACACTAAGGCACACAAGTGCCTTATCTGCACCGCTAAGAAGCAAGCCCATAAACATGCTATGGGCGGACCTTCGTGTCCCTTCGGTGAGTTAAATAAGAAGAAGCCGTGAACGTCACACAGCTAAATCTTAACCATTGTGCAGCAGCCCAGCAGCTGCTGTGGCAGTCGGTCTCGGAGTCGAGGACAGATGTCGCCCTCTTATCAGACCCGTACCGCATCCCTGCCGGCAAAGGCAATTGGGTGTCGGACGGGTCTGGAATGGTGGCAATCTGTACAACGGGACGGTTCCCGGTTCAAGAGGTAATACAATCCTCCGCCGAGGGTGTGGCGATTGCCAAGATCAATGGTGTGTTCTATTGCAGCTGCTACGCCCCACCAAGGTGGCCAATATAACAGTTCAACCAGATGATCGACAGGCTCTCGTCGGACCAAGTGGGCCGGAAACCGGTAGTCATAGCGGGAGACTTTAAAGCTTGGGCAGTGGAGTGGGGCAGCCGCTGTACAAATAGCAGGGGTCAAGCGCTAATGGAGGCGCTTGCGAAACTCGATACTGTGCTAGCTAATAATGGCTCCGCTAGTACATTCCGTAGAAACGGCGTGGAGGCGTGGATTGACCTAACATTTGCCAGCCCGAGTCTGGCTCCAGGCATGGAATGGAGGGTAGACGAAGGCTACACCCATAGCGATCATTTAGCAATCCGCTTTAAGATCAACTATGGTGTGCAGCATCCGAGAGCGGGAGATCCCTGTCAGGTACGCGGGTGGAAGTCCAATCACTTCGACAGCGAAGCTTTCACCGCGCCCCTGAGACTGGAGGCCAACACCGACAGTCTAAGCGGGGATGCGCTGGTAGCTGTTCTATCACGCGCGTGCGACGCCACTATGCCGAGAAAAACACTGCCGAGAAACGGTAGATGCCCGGTATACTGGTGGAGTGCCGAGATTGCAGCTCTACGGTCAGCCTGCCTCAGAGCTAGACGTGGGATGCAAAGAGCTCGCACCGAGGATGCAAGAGAGAACCGCCGTGAAGTGTTTCGAGCTGCGAAATTGGCCCTTAACAAGGCTATTAATAGCAGCAAGAGAGCGTGTTTCGACAACCTGTGTGAGAGTGCCAACGCGAATCCGTGGGGTGACGCCTACCGGATTGTGATGGCCAAGACCAAAGGGAGCTCCTCTCCCCCAGAACGCTCTCCGGACCGGTTGGCAACGATTATCGAAGTACTCTTCCCGTCTCGAGCCACAAGCCCCTGGCCACCTGCACTACGAGACAGTGCGGGCACGGCCGAAATGGTGGCTCCAGTGACGAATGAAGAACTCGCAGTGGCTAAATCCCTAGCAATGAACTAGCTCCAGGGCCGGATGGAGTTCCAAACAACGCTCTCAAGGCAGCTATCATAGCGAGCCCGAACATGTTCAGGCTAGCTATGCAGAGATGCCTTGACGAGTGCCGTTTCCCCGATAGATGGAAAAGGCAGAAATTGGTGCTGTTGCCGAAGTCCGGGAAGCCGCCAGGCGACCCATCGGCGTACAGACCAATCTGTCTGATAGACACGACTGGCAAACTGCTTGAGAGGATCATCCTCAACAGGCTAACCCCGTACGCGGAAGGTACGGACGCACAGTGGGACGAGCCCGGACTTAAGTCCATATATGAAGGTTATGCGATATTCTCAGTAGTATTTTTCTCGTATCAACTGAGCCATTAGAGACATTTTCGCGAGATTTTAGGTGATTTGAATGCAAAATGAATTTTTGACAGCTTTTTGAAGGGCATAACTCAAGTGTTTTTTGCATTATTTGACCATAGGAACTACATACGGTTATTCTCGTTTTTCAAAGAAACGGTTGATTTTATGAATTGCGTTACTTCACCAAAATAATCCGTGTGATAAAATTACATCGTAAAATCGCCAAAAATAAGTCACTAGTTGGTTTAGTCAGTGTTTAGATAACTGTTTGTCATGAATTTTTATTGAATTCGAACTTCTAAAGCGATAACAACAACGACGCCCGTGAATGCCCGCGATCACACTATGCTCATTCGAAAGCTTTTCATTTTCTCTTTAAAATGAGCCTATGCTAGTTTTGCGAAAACTTGCGATAAGCAGTCAAAATTTGAAAAAACTGTGAATGGAGACGCATGGTTATTACTGATATTTAATTTGAATATTCACTTTATGACTAGAATAATGACACTAATTTATGCACAGCAATAATAGCATTTAGAGCATGATTTACAAGGGTTTTACTAGTGATCAAGAGTAAGGAGCCGAATGGGAAGTATGGTTTTTAAGTGGTAAAGGAATTAAGAATGTTTAAAATTCAGTCAATATTTTCAACCATCTGAAATGTGTCATAAAATGTTTCATGAACTATGTTTGCTAACTTACGCAATAACTGTCAAATTGAGTGAACACAGTTGAGTTCTAGTCATTTGATAAGACTTTTTTTTCGAGTTTGCATAGCGCTGATATAGCTTAAAGGTATGCGATATTACCCTAATAAAATAAGACCATTTTTAAATGAACCATTAACGCGAAAAAAGGATTTTGGATTTATTTTAATTTAAGGTATGAAATAAGCAATATAAGCAACTTAAAACACACCTGCGAAAACAAAATCGTTAACCATCTTGTTGATTAGTGAATGTAATCAATATTCCACTAAGACGCTCAAAATGTTTGTTGTGAAAATGAAAAAAATGGAGTTTTCATACCAAGTAACCCACTAATGAATTAAACGTTCCAAAATTAATCGATCACATCTTATTTCATCCTTAAAAATAATATAGTCATTTCTAAAGCCACATAATGAGAATCAATTCGTTTCAATACGGAAAATAAATTCCAAAATTACAATTGAAAGAAATCTTTATAAAAGACAAAATATTTACTTTTAAGCCACTCTAATAAATAGTAAAGTTAATTTCTATTTTCTATAACCAACATAAGAATTCAGCGTACAAAAATGTCTTTAAAAAATTTTTTAACCTTCACAGCAAAATAATTATTTTTGAGCCACCCTAATGTATAATAATTTTTTTTGCAGATATTAATATCAAAAACGGTTTAGCACACGAAAATTAATATACACAAATTTTAAGAACGATTTAGAAAAAAAAAATTTTTTTGAGACACCCTAATGAATAGTAAATGTTTATTTTTGAAATGTTTTAATATCGAAAACGAATTCAGCGTACCAAAATTACATAAAGACGTCCTATATGAACCGATACGGAAAAGTTTGGACTTTAGTCCACCTTTTGTTCTAAGTCGTGCCACTGTGGGACGGTCTGTCAAGCAACCAGTTTGGCTTTCGGAAGGGTAAGTCCACAGTGGACGCTCTCAACTCAGTGATAAATACTGCCAAGATAGCGATCCAACGAAAAAGGCGAGGTATTCGATACTGTGCGTTAGTGACACTCGACGTGAAGAACGCATTCAACAGCGCAAGCTGGGATGCCATCGCGCTCTCGTTACACCGGCTTAGCCTACCGGTGGGTCTGTACCGGATCTTGGAAAGTTACTTCCAGAACCGCGTACTGCTATACGAGACCGATGCCGGTCAGAAAAGGGTTCCGATTACCGCCGGAGTCCCGCAGGGCTCGATCCTAGGCCCGGTGCTATGGAACCTCATGTATGACGGGGTTCTGAGACTGAAGTTCCCTCCTGGAGTCAAGATCGTCGGCTTTGCTGACGACGTAACCTTGGAGGTCTACGGGAAGTCAATTCCTGAGGTAGAACTAACCGCAGAACACGCGATCAGCACGGTGGAGGAATGGATGAGCGCGAGAGGCCTGGAGCTCGCTCATCATAAGACGGAGGTAGTTATCGTCAACAACCGCAAGTCGGCACAACATGCAGTTATCCATGTGGGAGAAGTCGCGATCACTGCACAGCGAAGTCTGAAGTCTCTCGGAGTCATTATAGACGACAAGCTGACCTTCGGCAGCAATGTCGACTATACATGCAAGAGAGCGTCGACTGCTGTTGCGGCTCTATCGAGAATGATGTCCAACAGCTCAAAGGTGTGCGCCAGTAGACGTAGGTTACTGGCAGGCGTTGCCGTATCTATCCTCAGGTACGGCGGCCCGTCATGGTCAAGAGCACTGAGGGTAACCAGTTACCTACAGAAACTGGAGAGAACCTACCGCGTGATGTGCCTCAGAGTGATATCTGCCTACCGCACGGTATCACACGATGCATCCTGCGTGATAGCGAGCATGATGCCAGTCGGGCTGGTCATTCGGGAAGATGAGGAGTGCTTTGAGCTACGTGGAAATAGGGGAGCCCGCGAGCGCACCAGGGTGACCTCGGTCGCCAGATGGCAGCGTGAGTGGCACAACTCCTCGAAAGGTAGGTGGACCCACCGGCTGATACCTAGCATATTGAGCTGGGTGGGAAGACCCCATGGGGAAATTCACTTCCACCTGACACAATTCCTGTCAGGCCATGGCTGTTTCCGACAGTACCTCCACAGGTTGGGGCACGCGGAGGTCCCAGTCTGCCCGGACTGCCCAGGTGTAGACGAAACTGCCGAACACATACTGTTCGTATGTCATCGGTTCGACGTCGAAAGAAGAGCAATGCTTGACGTCTGTGGCTGGGGCACAACCCCTGATACCCTTATTCAGCGGATGTGTCAATCGGTGGAGAAGTGGAACGCAGTCTCGGCTGCTACCATCCAGATTGCCAGTAGGCTACAAGTAATCTGGCGAACCGAGCAACAGATGACGGGCACGGCTAACTAGTGATTGGTTAGCTGGAGCGAAAATGGCCAAGCGCAAAAAAAAGGGAGTGAATAGTCTGTTCATGCCGGTTTGGCGCAGCGAATGGCAACCGCGTAAGGGGTAAACCCAGCCACCCCGAAGCAAGACAGAAGAGTGAGTGTATAGGCGTATAAGTGGACTGCCTCATGCCAAGACGGGAGGGTCGTAGCGTAGTATGCTGGGACCTAGCTATCGATACCTCATGGCGTGGCAGAGGAGTGAAAGGGTGAGCATCCAAGTCAGTCTCACACGGCATGTTAAGGGTGAGCACAAAAGTCAGCCTCACATGGTATGGTAGAGGCTAGCACAAAAGTCAGCCTAGCAAGGAATGAAAAAGGTGAGCACACAAGTCAGCCTCGCATGGTATGTCAGAAGTGGGGCCTAAGAAAAATGTCCCACATGGGATGCCAGGGGGAGTGACAAAGGTACAATAGAGTGGCACGATTGAGAGTGAATCAGGTGATAGGGTGAGCACCCAAGTCAGCCTCACATGGTATGGGTGGGGCGAGCACAAAAGTAAGCCTAGCAAGGAATGAGTAAGGTGAGCACACAAGTCAGCCTCGCAAGGAACGAAAAAGGTGAGCACAAAAGTCAGCCTCATGTGGGAGTGTTTGAGAGTGAATCAAAGTGCGATTGAGAGAGCACCCAAGTAAGCCTCATACAGGACGTATGAACGCGTGAGTGAGAGTGAATGAGTACATTTAGTACAGCCATCCCCCCAGAAGTAATACCGAGAGGTAGTTCCTGGGAGGAATGATGGCGGAGCCCAATGGAGTTTAGTCGGTATTAATGGCTGGTCACCATTCGAGCCCGACACGCCCCCAGTGCACCCCGTGTGGTAGATTGGACCCTACCAATAGCACGTGTACAGGGCTAAGACGTAAAGGTCTTCTCCATTGTAAAAAAAGGCCCAACATTTTGGAGGATTGTGGGAGGCGGCGGTTAAGGTGGCCAAACGTCAACTGTACCGACAGCTCGGCAATTCAAGGCTGTCCTTTTAGGATCTGACCACCCTACTAACGCAGATCGAAGCGAGCATGAACTCGCGTCCTATCGTACCGCTGAGTGAGGGTCCGAATGACATCGCTGCGCTAACCCCTGCGCACTTCCTGATCGGTAGCACAATGCACTGCCTGCCTGAACCAGAGTTGCATCGATTGCCGCTGAACCGTCTGGACCATTATCAACGTCTGCAACGAATCTATCAGCAGTTCTGGTATCATTGGCGGACAGAATATCTTCAAAAGCTGCAACGAGACTCCAAGGTTTATCAACCCAATGACGAACTTCAAATGCCGGTGAAGTGGCCATTGGCTCGAATAATTGCCGTTCACCCAGGTAAAGACAAGCTGGTGCGAGTTGCTTCACTGAGCACTAGCCGGGGAGTCATCGTACGGCCGATCACCAAGATCTGCTTACTGCCGATGGATGAGAAGGAGGACAATATGCCGCATACTGCAGTGGTCGCTTGGATTTAGATTAAGAATTAAGTTAAATCTTATTATTTGTAATTTTTTCTTTAAATAATTTTCATTTGTTAGTTTGTAGAAAATTGTTATTTTCAAGGGTGGCGGCGATGTTGCTACAACGATGCAACATACGGCCAGTCGCGTCGTGCCATAAAAATATTATTCGACCAGCACAACAAACCCCCTCACTCACAGATGCAAATATTACTTGCACTAGTACCTACAAGCACGCACTGATAAGCGAGAAGGTTCGGCTGCCGCTCAACTATCAGTTTAGTTTAGAGATAACCACCGAGTGGAGCACACGTAAATATACCCGCCAAAATACTACCAAAAGTTACGATAGTGCGTTTAAGTGATTTATTCTTGAATCTGAACAAATTTCTCCCTCTACGACAATTGCTGACGGGTGCCGTCTCTCGCATCGTCGCATACATTTCCCGTTGGTCACAACAATAAGTTATTCAGTCCCTGGAAAACTCATATTGGTTGATGACTACGAAAATAATTCGAAACTACATAACCGTAGACCAAATAGATTCAAGATCAGATCCAAAGGATTCAAACCAAAGTGAGAAATCCAACTAAGAAAATGAAGCGATAGAAAACTACTTTGGAACCTCGAATAAACACTTAAGGACGTCACGTCAAAGAGAAGATGGTTACACGACTACGCATACTTGGTAGACATTGAGCAGAGCGGCTTGAAACAGTATCGATGATTCGCTTATTCGTTCAGGGTTTTTACTCATTTCAAATAAAAATTGCAATTTTTAAGAAAAATTCCACCCTTGTTTGAATAAAAAACCCCTTAATTAAAATATCTCACCAACTCAACATACCTAATGTTTTTACATAAAATGTGTATATAAAGTTTTAAATAAATCGACTAAAGCTACGATTACATTAGACAGTTTCTCTGCAACAGTTTATCCGTCGCAGACTTGTCAATTTTCTACAGTCACAAATTTGACTGCTAGCTTGATTACATTAGGCGCAGACAAAAGACTGCAACAGTTAAGTTTGACTGCCAACGCACTCTTTTCTGACAGTTTTTTTGATTGACTGTGACGGAGTTTTTGAGCATGACTGGATGGTGATTACATTATACTGGCAGATAAAATCTGTTGCGGATTAAAAATTACACCGTTGACAGTTTATCCGCCGTTTGTGAATACATTGCAACGGACGGATTATCGCGAATTGTTTATAATGTCATCATCGAGAACACGAAAAAGGAAGTTAGCTGCTATAGTTTTGGGAATACAGTGTCATTCTAAACGCCGAAGAATATGGATTTCGGATTTTATTCGCAAACGGGATACTGACGGCTTTCATGTTAAGCTCATGACGGAATTATCTAGTGGCGATCCAAACAAGTTCCGTGAGTTTTTACGTATAAATGCAGATAACTACGAAGAGCTGCTGAAGCTTGTGTCATCTCGTACATCTATAATGGATACATCGTTTCGCAAAAGCATTTCGGCCACACAACGTCTTGCAGTTACCTTGCGGTTCTTGGCAACGGGAGAATCATTTCGGTCACTTGCATTTCTGTTTAGAATTCCACAGTGCACTATCTCTTCAGTAGTTTCTGAGTGTTTAGATGCAATTTACAATGTCTTAGCTCCGCTATATCTGAAGGTAATGTTTTGTTTATATGCAGCTCTCATATATGTGAACAGTTTGAAAAAATGGGACATATTTCTCCAATTATAGATGCCGTCGAATGAAAGTGAATGGAAATCAATTGCTGAAAAATTCAAAGATCGTTGGCATTTTCCAAATTGTCTCGGTGCGATGGATGGTAAACATATTATTATGGTTGCTCCTCCTAACTCGGGAAGTGTCTACTATAATTATAAAGGTACAAACAGTATCGTACTGCTTGCAATAGCAGATGCTGAATACAGATTCATTTATGTGGACGTTGGCTGTAATGGACGAGTATCGGATGGTGGCGTATACAATAAATGTAGTTTTGCTAATGCGATGGTGAAGAACAAATTACACATCCCGCAACTAGTACCACTGCCACAGCGTACTACACCAGTACCATATGTTCTTGCGCTCCGTCCCAACATAATGAAACCGTACAGCGGCCGTGGTTTAACCAGTGCTCAACGTGTGTTCAATTTTCGATTGTCACACACGCGGCGAATAATAGAAAACGCGTTCGGGATTCTTTCAGTCCGTTTTAGGGTTTTTCGTAATGCAATAAATTTGGACGCAGCTAAAACCCGGACCCTTACATTAGCTTGTTGCGCGTTACACAATTATCTCTCAATGAAAAATCCAACGAACTATACTCCTAGAACAATGATTGATCAGATTGATGAAAATGGCTCAGTTACTCCAGGTCATTGGCGTAACGAAGGATTTGGCAATAATTTTACAAACTTGGAGCAAGAGAGCAGACGATACATATCCAATAATGCACAGGCTATTCGCAATGAATTTCAAAACTACTTTATGGAAGAAGGCGAAGTAAATTGGCAATTTAAGTATATTTAAATATATTTTTGAATAGATAAATGTTTTTATATAATTACTGCGAACCTGTTATTTTTGCCGTCCTCATAGAAGATAATACAATCACACTGAAACTCAATTTTCCAATCAAGGCCTGGAGCGCCGAGAGTCATACGCCAATTCACTCAGTTTGTCGAGATCGGAAAATGACAGGGTGTGCGATTATTTAATGGTACAGTTCAAAAGCCTGGCCTGTAGTGCCTATCGCAAGTCAGTCCCATGTAAATAGGGAATCCCATAGAACATGGGACTGACTTGCGATAATGGACAGTGTAGTATGTTGACACAGTGTGGGACTCACTTATGCGCCTCGCCTAACCACAAAACAATAGTTACTTTCTTCCATACTTTTTACCCACGGGACTGCAATACACTTCTTCAGGCTGATTACAATTCTTCACATTTCTGTTGCTCACGAATTACTCGCAGTCTTGCTTGAGCTGTTACATCACTCGTCCTTTGAGCCGTTTAGCTCCCGGCTTTCCCTTTTGTAATTCATCGTTCTCTGAATTCAGCTCATCTGCTTACTTGAGTCATTTAGCTCCAAACTTCTACTCCGATAGTCCCCGCCGGTGAATCCACCCCACTCCGACTAGAGTTCCCCGGCGGTAGAATTTCTTTCAGGTATGTTCTGCGGTTCCGGATGTTATTAAACTTCCGGTTTGCTGGCGCCCCAACGACCCACTTTTGGCCTTTCAATGCGACGCACTCGATCTAGTCTCTAGCGGTGGATTTATCCTGCTCACGGGCGGGTAGGGTGTCGAGGTCGGTCCGTCGAGTACGACTGTAACCCTACGTCCGGTACGATGGCGCCTCGACGACCTACAACTGGTGCATCGACGCGAACTACTCTAGCTAGTTCCCGGCGGTGGATCTGGCGTACTCCATGGGGTAACCGGCAAGGTGTCATTTTCGAACTGTCAGTTCTGATCACGACTTTGTTGATCTCTTCTCCATTTCCTTTATAATTCCACTAGAATCTGAGCGACTACTCTACTGACGGTATCCTATGCCCTTTCGTCTTTACACATCTGTAGTGCGACATAGGTATTTTCTGAAGCAGGCGTGACCAGATAGGAACACGTTATGTGGAAGTCTATCTCTTCGTCATTTTTGTTCACCCACAAACACACATTCGGAAATAGCCGGTGGGTCCATCTTATGTTCTCCGCATTATCCCAATTCTGTTACTACTTGGCCATCGAGTCAGCTCTCGCAATCTTTCGTACCCCGTATTCGCAATAATTAAGAGTAATTATATGGTAATGAAGATAGGGATAATGCCGACTATGACGCATATGCCTTCCACGACATGATTCTACAAGCGCTCGCGACACGCATGACCATGAGCCGGAACGCGCTGTTCAGCTTATTTTTATTTCGCTTGGTCTTCGGCGCAGCATCCCGGATGCATTCCAACTTCATTGTATGGTGAATTAGCTGTAACCTGGCTCCATTCATATATGGGATTTTCGATTGATGTGCACCGGTGTAGTGGAGTGCACTGGTTTTGCACTTTCTAGCAGAAGTGTGTATGGAACATACCCAGTTTTCTGCACTTCTGCTAGAAAGTGCAAAAATAGTGCAGGTCCAGTGCACTCCACTACACCGGTGTCAATCAATCGAAAATCCCAATAGTTTTTTATTGTGTTGGGGGTCTCCACTTACAGCATTTCAACCTCTTCCAGCATCTCGCCAGTTATCGTTAGAACGTTAGAGGTCCACATAGTGGATCGTCAGATGTAGGTTGTCCCATACTACCTTAAGATACAATATCATTCTATACGGATGGTTCTAAAATGGGAAAGCAGACTGGCTCGGGAGCTTACGGACCAAGAATTAATGAAGCGATAGCAATGGGGAAGTGGCCTACAGTTTTCAGGCAGAGGTATATGCAATATACACCTGCTCGAAAGTCTGTAAGAAACGAAACTACAAGCATGCAAGAAATCGGTACTGTATCGATTTTGTTGGCTATTTTCGGCAAATTTGAGACTAAGAGAAACGAAAGCAATGAAATTGAAAGACGGATAGGTATTCAAGAGCGAATCAGTTATAAACTTAGAACGGAAAACTAGAACTAGGCAGACTCATATGGGCATGATCGAAAGGAAAGTCAAGGGTTTTCGATCATGCCCATATGAGTCTGCCTAGTTCTAGTTTTCCGTTCTAAGTTTATAACTGATTCGCTCTTGAATACCTATCCGTCTTTCAATTTCATTGCTTTCGTTTCTCTTAGTCTCAAATTTGCCGAAAATAGCCAACAAAATCGATACAGTAGAACCTTGCGGCAATTAAAACATAGTAACAAGAAATCGGTAGTAACGAAGTGGCCGACGAATTATCCAGGCGTGGCTCATCAAACATATTTGTTGGTCCAGAGCCATTTCTAGGCATATCTACCTGTGCAATCAAACTAGAACTTTCGGCTTGAGCAAGAGACCAACTACTAAACGACTGACGTAACGTAGTAGGCGCTCAACAATACATCCAGATGTAGCGAGTGCCAAAAAACTAATGGATCTAAACGGCATGGGGTTGTCTTTATGATGATAATCGATCTACCTTTATTCACAATCTTTGCGATAACTTCAATTGTGCGGCCAAGCGCATTGGACTTATCCCTCTTCTCGACTTCGAAACTGTTAGATTGTTCGTGAAAGGTAATCCCTGTCCACACTGTAGCGACCATTTGCCAATCTTAATCTCAATCACCAATGGCTTAAGGCCATCGACATGTATCAATGTTTCGTATTACCTCACATGCAGAGCCGTAGCGTGGTCTTCTGGTACCGTTGGCGGAGTCTCAGTTTTGCACCTTTTTGCTGTCTGCTTTGGTTTTCTTTTTCAGTTCGACTTTCATATAGTAATTTTGTGTGTACCTGGGAATGATGCTCCTATCCTGACTTATGTATTTTATGACTTAACCTCACTAATTTTATAAAGTAGATCGAGATTGTAGCGCCCCCCTCAGGTTGGCACCCTTGACTTGGACCAACCTGGCCAACCGCATGTTAAGGCTCTGCTCACATGAAACGTTGATTGGGAGAGCTATGCTGCCGCGATATCCCAAACCATCGACTCGACACAAATACTTCTTCCGGAGCTAGAGTACAAATGTTTGTCCAACTTGATTCTCGATGCCACGATTCAAGCTCAGACGGAACGAGTACCCGTCGCGACGTTCTCTCAATCCGTGTTGGGACAAAGAATATTCAGACGTGTACGCGGAGAAGGCCACCGCATATAAGACCTTCAGGGACGACGGCTAGCTATTGACAGTATGCGACGTTATAATCGCGAAGGAATAGTTTGATGAAAGCCAAGAAATGTGGTTATTGGCGTTGGTTCGTTGACTGATTTAGGAGAGAAACATCGATGAGTACTTTTTGAGGCAAGGCTCGACGTATGCGAAACCAAAACATTTCTAACCAAAGCGTGGAATATTCATACCGTTCGAATTCGATTTTATTTAATAAGTTTTCCGTCTCGACAATTGGGTCGAAGCAAATGGCTTTCTGTCAGATACACAATTTGGCTTCCTCAAAGCCAAAGGAACGAACGATTGCTTTGGGTTGTTATCAACGGAAATTCAAATTGCCTACGCTCGTGCAGAGCAAATGGCATCAGTTTTCTTGGACATTAGGGCGGTTTTTGATTTAGTTTCCATGAACATTTTTTTCTAAAAAGCTGCACCAGCATGGTCTTTCACCAACTTTGAACAACTTTTTGCTGAATTTGTTGTACAAAAAGAACATGTAGGGTAAACTGCCTATTTTCACCATACTAAGCAGTATGCCTCACTAATTCATTAATTTCTCGGCCCACAATCAATGGAATGCGTATAAATTGACATCAACAGCTTTGCTTCATTGTTAATAATCAATATAATAACACAAATGCGCTGAAAACAGTGAAATTCTCGTGTTTGAGCACTACGAAAACTCGAATCGAGTGTTTCTATTGTTGCGCTACCATTTGACTCAATGCGTTGAACAAAGATGGCAGACACCGCTCCAAGCAACGGCTTCAAATGGGTAAGGTGATAATAGAAACATGGCGAAAATGGGCTCATCACCCTACTTCTCGTATGGCGATTCGTCAACGTTGAGATTTAGCTACATGGCACATGTGTCTTCCCCAGGGCTCATGTCTTAGCGCCCTCCTATACAATTTTTATGTCAATGACATTGATGAATGTCTTGAGAATTCCTACACGTTAAAACAACTTGCAGCGGTGGTTTCGTTTCTGTTATGAGACCCAAAGCTGTAGACCTACAAGAACCATTACAGAATATCTTAGACAATTTGTCTACTTGGGCTATTAAGCTAGGTATCGAATTCTTCGGAGAAAACGGCTAGCTCTATTTTCTAACAAAAAGTTAACGAGCACAACTACAGCTTCTAATAATGGGTCAAACAATCGCTCAGGTCTTCATAGTAAAATATCTCGGGATGTTCTTCGACTCGAAAGGAACCTGGTGATACCAAATTAAGTATCTAAAACAGAAATGCCAACAAAGGATCAGTTTTCTTCGCAGAATAACTGGAACATGCTGGGGTGCCAGTATTCCTAGTATAAGTTACAGATGAAATTGCCCCCCTTAGCTTCAAAATATAAAAAAATATCTTTAAAATAATGTAAACTCATAGTTTTACAAATCCATAAATGTAGAACAAAGAAATCGGCACCTTCAAACTAAATTTTATGTGCCGTATTAAACAGACAGACTTAATAAAAACTATGGGATCCTAGTGTTCAGGATTGAGAAAGGAATAATTGCACCACTAGGTGGATTGAAACAGGTTTTATTTAAAGGAAAGTAGACACATTCATATGCATACAATCGCGAATGGAATCAAGCATCATTAAATAGTCTCAAGAACGACACTATGTTTGTCTTAATGCTCTCATCAACAGCTGCACCGTTGTCCCCTGTGACGCGAATATTTCCTCCATCCTGACTGACAACGAGTTTTTGCAAAATAGTCCCATTCTCGGTGCAAAGTAGAAATTGGCCATCGGTGTTTTGCATGATTACAACCTTCGATTCATCTTGAGTTTCTGTAGATGATGTAGAAATCGACGGAGCAACACTGGACCCTCTTGGCATAAACGAACTTTGTCCTTCATGCGGATTATTTTCATTTATTGGAACTTGACACGGTGGTTCCATTGATGATGCAGCAGCTATCTCTACTGGTTCAGAGTAAATATCAGTCGCCGAGCTGTCCACCGAACGTGTATCTGCTCCAGGAATTGAATGTGTAGATACGGCTTGCTGTATCGTCCTTACAGATGGTCCAGCTTCTAACTCACTAATGCATTGACAGGCAACGGATATTAACTTTAGCTGGATTCGACGCGACTCATTGACATCACCAACACTGCGCAGTAAACTTGCCATATAGTTACCAAAGTTCTGAAGTTCATCGTCCAGTTCCATAAGCATATCAATTGCCCGTTCCAACTTTTCTGCATAGACTGACACGTTAGCCTGTCTTGCTTTTTTTCTGATAGCGCAGCCGCTCGATAAGTCCGGAATAGTGCGATCATTTTCCGATCTAGTAACTGGGAACACAGGCGAGGGGATGACTGGTACAGAATCCTCGGTATCAAGTGATTCGTCCTGTGTATTTGAAGAAAAATAATATTGCTGTCAAGGTTAGTACATTATTGATCTCATTACCGTTTCTAATTCCGGAGCGCTGGAAATCGAGACGTTTCTCAATTTGTTTTCTGCTGCTGAAACAAAAGTGAGCGCATCGAAATATTGCCAGCCTGATTTTCGACTACCGGCTGCTTGACCAGATTTTGTATATTTCAGCTTTGCCCATTCCTTTCTATATTGTGTACGCAAGTTTTGCCATTTAACGCTTAGCTCAGTCGGTGAAAATTTATCATTCAAGCAGGATGCTATTTCACGCCACGCAGAATCTCGAACAGGGAGTTTTCTGTAATCAGGATCACTAAAATCCCACACTACCGAGCGCTCCTCTACGAGTCGAATTAAATGGAGTATTTCTTCATGTGTCCATTTATGAGTCAGAATGCGTCGGGATTTCTTTATTTGTGGTGAATCGCTACCGGCAGATGCTTCATCAAGGATCTCCATTGTTCACAATATCATTCGCTTGGCACTACTTAATTCAAGAATTTCAATAGCTTCCCGATTAAATTATTTTTTCAAATAACACGACACAACGCGCGGAAAGATTGATAAATTGCGAAATGACAAGTCCAAAAAACAACAAAATATCCGTGATAGTCAAGTTCTGCAGTACAGTTGCAGAAACAGTCAAATTTGACCGCACAGTCTTGACAGTTTATCTGCGAGATGTGATTACACCACAGACTAACAGACATAACACTCAAAGACAAAGCTTCGCCCGCTTTAACGGTCATTTTAAATATATTTGTAGTTGAGACTTTGGCCACATTTGAAATTATGGCGCCACTGACATATGAACAAGCATATGGGGGATACACCACTAGTGAGAAATTGTTCCCAAACCGAAGGGGTAACCCACCAGTAAATGAGTGTTTGGGACTGTGAGTAAAAGGTGGAGCTAGTGTTCTGGAAAAATTGTCGGATCGATGTTTTTTGAGGGAATTTCCTCATAGTGTTATGTCTGTTAGTCTGTGATTACACTATGATTTCATTGCAACAGTTTATCTGCCAACTTTATCCGCACACGGTCGTACAGTCATAAATATTTTCACTGCCTGCGGACAACTGTATACCGATTACATTAGCAGCCAGTCAAAAAAGGCAAAACTGTGCAGAGAAACTGTCTAATGTAATCGTAGCTTAAAGCTACGATTACATTAGACAGTTTCTCTGCAACAGTTTATCTGTCGCGGACTTGTCAATTTTCTACAGTCACAAATTTGACTGCCAGCGTGATTACATTAGGCGCAGACAAAAGACTGTCACGGTCAAGTTTGACTGCCAACGCACTCTTTTTTAACAGTTTTTTTGATTGACGTGACGGAGTTTTTTCGCATGACTGGATGGTGATTACATTATACTGACGGACAAAATCTGGTGCGGATAAAAAACTACACCGTTGACAGTTTATCTGCCGTTTGTGATTACATTGCAACGGACAGATTATCGCGGATTGTTTATAATGTCATCGAAAATACGAAAAAGGAAATTAGGAATTTTATTCGCCAACAGGATAATGACCAAAAACACTAAAAATGGCCACCCGAATATTATATTATCCCCTCTAGTATATGTATAATTTGGCAGTAAATTTTCTTTAGTTTCATTATATACATGCGGCGCCACAAGCACCGAAACTTGTTTCGATATTTCCTAATGTTACAAGATCACAAAAGGCGTTCCGCATGATATGCGGCGTTCACTGTTCCGTATTTCCTAAAATACCACACAAGCACCGTGTATACTTCCCGACGATTTCGAGCAACTCACGCACCCGCGGAAAACAAGAACGAAAACACAAATTGGTCTCTTGAAAAATTCATCAAATGTATATTATTCCTACTTGGTTACACGTTTTTTTTAAACTATTCTAAACTGCCGTAACTCGCGATTCTTTTCGCGCCTAACTATTCGAAACTTAAAATCGATCTCGGTTGTTGGCAGCCAGAGGTACGCACAGTACATGGGGCCCAGCCTTGATCGAGTTAATTGAAAAAGGGAGAAAAAGAAAAAAAGCCTCGATTCTAAATCTTCTGAAGTTTATATAGTAAATTTCTTGCTTACTTCAGCAAAATTTCAATTATTGACTATCTATCCCTGTTCAGCATGCGATTGACATTATATTTGTATTAGTGTCGCATCGCTTTCTATCTTTCTCCTTCGTTTGTAATTTTTATGTTAATGTATTCCTATCCTCCTCTATCTTAAAGTAACTCTTGCTGTCTTCTATTATTTTACGAAGGTTCCCCGAACGTGAGTACTTCCTAATTGGTTTAGTGTTAGTGAGCCTTCGGTTCTCGCTAGAACCTCGTGTTCTCTTGTTCTAACTAAAGCTATTCGTAAGTAGTTGAACGCTCTATTTCCCGAACATAATTATGCATTTGTATCGATGCGCTCACAATCATAAAAACGCCTCGCCTATGTAAATAATTACGTTAATTAATATTGGCACAGCCAAATTCTATACAATCGTATAAACACCTGCAGCCGGTGTCATTGGAAATCGATTATTTACCGCGGATACCTATAAACAATCATTAATTCTTCGAGCAACACAGTGACTCACGTTTGTTGTGCTATGTGCACCGCGACTTAAGCCGCTGCGTTTGCAAATTCGCTAGTGGCGAGTTCTTTCAGGTCAACCTTAGAATTGTTGGTTGCGCATTTTTAGGTGTTTACCATTGTGGGGCTGTTCATCTCCCCTTTGTTAATGAGTTGATAATTACATTGAAGAGATCATTATCAATGTTACGTGTTGGTTTTATATTAAATTCTTTACTGTTCTCCTAAATATGTTACCATGCTGCCCTCCCAGAAGCCGTTGTAGTTGCTGTTGCTTGAAGTCTGCCTTGGGATGTCGTCTTCTGGGTTGTTTGTTCATATAGTACTGCCTGTACATATGTTCCGTGTATCATGGGACTTATCAATTGGTCGACTTTGGATATCGGGTGTGGGTGTTTCGACTGTCATCTCGTGAGTCCGGGGTTGGTTTTCCGTTCGTTTGCCTCAGCTTCCTTCATCTATGCTGCATCTGGGGCTTGGTTTGCGTCCTGTTCGAGTGGATTATGTGATTTCGTTACTTCGTTTCCTTCCTCTCCTTCTTCTCCGTTTGTTGTTGTCGTTTTTATGGTTACCGAGGATAGGATATTTGACTTATCCTGCCTCGTGAATTGTAAAATGTTGCAGACGAAATGCGATGTGTAACTTATCTCAGTCGTCTTTGCAATGCGTAATCTGTAGCTGACTTGCTAGTGTTACGACCTTTCCTACTGGATTCTTCCTACTGACGTTTAATCTGCCTTGCTGATTTCCTGATGGCTACTTTATTCCTGCCATCTAGTTTGTAAAAATGCTTCCCGCATGATGTGGTGTTGATGCGTTTCTTTTGTTCATTGTTTATATATTTTGTTGGTGTTTTAGCTCCAGCCAGAGTTTGACGGTTCTGACTGCGCTTTACTGAACACTACATAATGACTGGCAGTATGTCCAGCTTGAGTCGGTTTTTTTCAGTGGTTGCGACTCCGATTCTTTGCTATGGTTTTTCTTTTACTTGCTTCATATTGCGGCTTGTCTTGCGACCATTCTCTACCTTCGATTTATTTGCCCGCTCCGGTCTTGCCCTTTCGTTCGTTGGTCCAGTTCTCATCCTTCACTGTTGCTCCGCCCTTGCCGTCACAACCCAACACCTTCAACCCTCTGTCTTCCGCCTGATTCGTCCTTTGTCATCATAAATTTTCAGACCAAAAGTATGTGGTGATGTTGGCTTCCTGGGGGTGAAAAATTTCTTTTGTCCCTGATCTTCAGATTTCACTTGTTTGTTTGTTGCTTTTCAAAAAAAATTCTTTGTGGATAATAAATTGATATTAAATTGTGTAAAAAAAATAATTTTTTTTTTCGCTTATTAATGTTATTATGTAATTTTCATCGCTTATCAAATCATATATTGGCGTTTGGGCATTCAATCTAGTCTATCTTCACGTTCGGGTATTCTATCTGATCTATGTTTTTTCGAACAAGTGGTTAGTAATGTTAGTTATGTTATGTTTTTTTTTTCATATGGAGAAATAACCGTTTGTTAGTACTATGCTGTTTTCTTTTTTTTATATATATGAAGACATAGTAGTTTGTTAGTAATATGCTTCGAATTGTTGTGATTAGCTTAGTTTGTTAGTGCGCTGTAAATGTGATTGAATGTTACCTATGTTTCCTTCTTTCGGCGAGATTGTGGTATCCTTTATTCGGATTGGTGTGGCCTCCTCCCCCCTTTCCAGTAAGGTGGTTGCAGGTGGGACCTGGTTTTACTGAAATTAGACTTAGATTCTTTCTTTATTATTTTGTTTTATTTATTTATTCATAATTCTCCACTTTATTTGTTTTTCTCTTGTTTCCCGTTTCCCGATATGTTGTCTGTTAGGTGTTTTTGTTATATTACTTAATTTCATCCAATGAAGTTCCCTGCTATTGGGCATGGGTTTCTGATTGATTCGTATCCAGTATTATTTATATATTTTACGTGTTTGTTGAAACATTCCTTCAACCATTGTTTTTCCATCTGTATCCTGTATGTCATTACTCCTTTAATTATTCCCCTCAGACGCTTTTCTTCATTTCATCTGTTACCTCTTAATTCGTATTCTTCTCAATTTGACAACCCAGGGTGATCCTATAAAGATACCGTAAAAATATTATTCCCCGGAAGTATGTAAGCTTCCTATTATTAACCCTTCTATTTTGTTTTCTTTAGCCCCCCTTGAATACTTTCTTTGCTTTTTCATGATTGCATTGGTTTTTATCACTTTTGCCGTTTTTAATTAAACGTTCCTCTTGTTTAACCTTTTTTCTCTTTATTGTATTATCTTCTCTGTAGGTCATGTTATATTTGTGTTTCTTCTTGTTGTGTCCTTCTGTCGCTGCGTTCATGTTTTACGTTTTTCTTTTTCGTGTATATTTTAATTCGACTGCGATTCTTAGTCGTCATGTAAATAGAATTTGTCATCACGTTCATAAAATAAAGACATTCATACTCATTCCGGGTTCCGGTTCCCTTGTCCGCTCATATGCTTTCATACTTGTATTAAGTGATATAAATGATTCTTAATCAATATTGCATATGTTTTATCCGCTGGCCAGCGTAGGGTGAGAAAAAAAATAATTCCAATTAAAAATTGTTCATTCTTTTCATATATTGTTGTCCATGTTTTCTTTGTGTCTAGGTTCTGCTTCATGATTTCCAGAGTGAGTCTCCATCTTTTATTATTTGTAAATCATGCATTGTAATTCTGCGTTACTCGCAGGCGTTTCCCGCTTCCTTTTATTGCAGCTTTTCTGATGTGCTTTTTCATTCCAATGCTTTTAACCTCTTATTTATATTGCGCCGCATGTGTCTTTATAATCTAAGAGTTTTCAATAAATTCTGTCTTTATCTTTTCCTTCTTATATTGTAGTATGTTCTTTATTTCTTCCATACTTTTGCTTCTGGCTTTGCAAATATTACTTTCTTAGTTGCAAATAACTATTTTCGTCAATTATACTCCTTTTTGTATTCGCATTTTAAAAGCTTTTCTTCATCTTATATCAACCGAACTATTACCCATTTCGTGGTAATTTTGTTCCTTTTTATCATATTTGTATACCTTTACCTTTATCTAATTTTTTTTTTTATGTTATGTTTATGTTTTTTATGTTCTCACTGTTGATTATTTACTCTTTATTTTCCTTTCACTTTCGCTTTTCCTCATATTGTAAATTGCTTATATCCATGTTAATTAATGACAACGATTATCATGTTTATTTAATTTGCATTGTGTCTCTTATTGCGTTTTGTTGCTCAATACGTTCTTATTCCTCCTTGCATTTTTGCCTTTCTCATATAAAGAAAGGCTATGCAATCACTGTAAAAATCGACTTTTTAACCGAGGCCCGGAGAGCCGAGTATCATACACCATTCGATTCAGTTCATCGAGATCGGCAAATGTCTGTGTGTGTGTGTATGTATGTGTGTGTATGTGTGTGTGTGTGTATGTGTGTGTGTCATTTAAACTCACACAATTTTCTCAGAGATGGCTGAACCGATTTTCGCAAACTTAGTTTCATCTGAAAGGTATAACGCTCCCATAAGCTGCTATTGAATTTTTAGTTGATCCGACTTCCGGTTCCGGAGTTACGGGTTGAAGAGTGCGGTCACACAGCAAATTCCCATATAAACTGGTACCACCATAATGTTCAAATGATGTAAAACATATTAAAATTGATGTAACATTACTCTAGTTTGCGGGTCTGGATCACTAATGATCAATCAAAGCAGCTTTGACCACATTGACCACCTATGACGGTTCATGACGCCCTCGGGGAACCCGCCAAGTTCCTAAGCTAATATCACACCCATTCCACAACGAATTCTCTACCGATTTTTACGAACTTAATTTCAAATGAAAGATACAGTAATGCCATTGACTGCTGCTGAATTTCATTCGGTTCTGACTCTTGCTTCCGGAGTTACGGGGGTGTTAGTAAGGATACACTGGAATTTCCCATATAAATCGGTACAATCGTAATACCTCAGAGGCTAAAAACTACTGAAATGGTCACCAAATTACTTCTAATCGTAGATCTAGATCACTGATTGCCAATCAAACATTCTTTGAATATATTGTCCACTATCGACGATTTCGGAAGTCCGGAATTCCGGGCATATTCCACAATTAAAGTCACATCGGTTCATCGGTGATGACTGAACCGATTTTCTCAAACCAAGTCTCAAATGGAAGGCAAAATATGCAATTGAGTATTGCGTAGCCGCCCCTTCCCCCCCTCCCCACCTTGCCCTTACACCTCCCTCCTTCATCACTCCCCTCTTCTTGGATCACCCTCACGCCCAGATTTCCTTCATCCACCCCGTATACCGAAATAAGATGAAGGATTTCTGACGCATCCTCCACACCCACTCTACTAAACCCCCATTCCCTACACGTTCAAACGCATTCCACCAACCTTTCCAAATTATAATCATATGAAGATAACATTGAACTCATGCTTATTAAGCTAATTAAATATTATTCTTTTGCCTTTCTCATATAGAAAGGTTATGCAATTGCTCCAAAAACCGATTTTCTAACCGAGGCCCGGAGGGCCGAGTCTCATATAACATTCGACTCAGTTCGTCGAGATCGCAAAGTATCTGTGTGTATGTATGTGTGTATGTATGTATGTGTGTATGTGTATGTGTGTATGTATGTGTGTATGTGCGGATTTGTTAACAAAATGTCCACATCGGTTACTCGGAGATGGCTGAACCGATTTTTACAAATTAAGATTCAAATGAAAGGTATAATATTACCATAGGTTGCTATTGAATTTCATTTTCAACCGAAATCTTGTTCCGAATTACGAGTTGAAGAGTATGGTTACAAAACAAAATTTGTTGATTTTTCCAAATCGGTTTCTCGGAATTTTCTGAACCGATTTTGACAAACTTAATTTTAAATGAAAGGTCCATCAGCTGCTGTTGAATTTTGTGTGGATCCGAGTTCTGGTTCCTGAATTACAGGGTGATACGTACGATCACGCAGCAAATCCCGATTCTAACGAATTCTGCGATGAATGTAAAAAGGTGATTTTTTTTCCAAAATGTAAACACAACTGTTGAATTTGTAGATCTAGGTCCCCAACAGTCATTCAAAGTCTCGTTGGCCACACTGGCCACCATCGACGGATCCGGAAGCATCCAAAGTCAGAATAACGGTTATATTGGTTTCTCGAAAATGGCTAGATTTGCTCAACTTAGTCTCAAATGAAAGGTGTTGCGTCCCCAGAAACTGATATTAAATTCCATCTCCATCCGACTTCCAGCACCGGAGTTACGGGTTGTGGAGGTCGATCACATAGAAAACTCCGATTCAAACCGATACCGCGATGAATGCAAAAAGGTGCTCTTATATATACTTACCAAGTGTAATAAGAATGAAAGACATTTCCATAAAGTTATATTGTACGAACCAGCTATTAAATCATAGTTTGGAGAAATGAGAAAGGCACAATTGCACCTCTAGGTGGATTAAAACAGGTTTTTTTAGTGCTTGTTTACTAGTATGCGCTGTCGTAATATTTTGCGTCCTTTGTTGATTGGGTTGCATTGTACCCCCTTCTTTAGTATTTGGCGTTGCCTTCTGAATTTTTTGTTGTTGTTTATTTAAGCGCATATTCATGTCTGGTTGTTTCTCTTTTTTCTTCTCATTTATGGTCTGTAATTTCGTTTTGCTTATAATGTTCCTATCCAGTGTGTGTTTCGTTTGTCTTCTGTTTTCCCTCTGTCCTATATTTGGTATGTGTGGTTCTATAACGGTTTTCCGTGTGCAGCATGATATCTCCCCTTTGAAACATAGGAAGAATATGCCTAAAGCTGCTCCTATGACCAAGAAGACACTAATTGTCGTCCATGGGTTCTCTAGAGGGGCATATGCTAAATTTTCTAGCGTGGTTCTATGGTTTTTTATTTCGTCGACTTCTACCCCTATGTCGAAAAGTTTCTTTGTGTCAAATAACGAAACTATCTTATTACGTTTTGAAAGAGACGGTATCCCCTTATCCTTCCATTTACTAGAAATATTTGGTATGTCCGTATGTGGTATGTGGTATGTTAATTTTGTTTCACCTTGTGTTTCACTGAAGTGTGTAATTCTTATACTATCCGTCTGTATCATCATGTCCGGCAGTAATTATATATTTCCTTTGCCTTGTATTGTAGTTTCTGTAACGTTCTTTCCCGTGAAAACGGATACCTTCAATTTGTTAGGTGTAATATACGTCCATATGTTTCTATTTGCAGTTTCCAACCATATGTCGTGGTTCAACTGCAGCACTTTTGTTTTGCATGTCGTCGTTATGTTTCTAAAATATAGCGCGGCCATACATGTGTCCTCTTGTTTGAGGTCTCTTTCTATATTGCTTAATTTACAAAGCCTAGTGTCGCCTATTCTATCGCAGTTGTCATAATCTGCCTGGGTTAATACATATCCCCAGTTATTTTCTTGTTTTATTATTATGTCTTCCTCTAAGTGCAATATTGTCAATATGTTTCCGGTTATGCTTGGCTCGATTGTGCCTTTATACGCATACCATTTGCTTTTTTTTCACGATCGGAATTTGAAGTGTCATAATTATATCTAAGTCGTTGGTGAGGTTTACGTAGTAATGAAGTGTATTTAATATCTCTGGCATAATTGCCCCGTCTGCTCTTCTCGGGAAAGTAAGGTTGTCGTTCAGCGTTGCTTCCTCACTGTCTAATGTTCGGATTAGTTGTACTGGGTTTATTATTTCCGCTAGGTCGAGGCTCTTTGTGTTTTCTGCGTGTAATATTGCTATCAACGTTTTTTGTTTTAGTTTTAAGTTTTGTCTCATACTGTTATACCACATGCCTATCTCCATGAGTGTTGCTTCTAGGTATAGGTCTTTATCTCTGTCATGGGCTCTGTTAAGAGTGTTCCTGATTTCTGTTTTTAAAGATTCGAAATTTTTATTGTTGCTTTCGACTGCCTTATTCATGGTGATTGTTGAGTTGCTCACGAAATTGTATATTTTTTCGATTGCTGACGCTTGATGTTCTGTATTTTTGTTGAATCTTTCTTCGTTTCGTCTAAGTTTATCCATATTTTCGTCAATTCTAGTTCTGTCGTCGGAGTCCATTGCTCCAATTGCTGACCAAAACCCTCTTGGTGTTCTTGTTTTAAAGAAATACCTGATGTACGTGTTTATGTTCGCAATGTCACTAGTGTCTTTGCTCCAAACCGAGGTTATGACCCCGCATTTCAAATTCGGAATTCTTTCTATTAGCGCTGTACAGGTTTCATTAAAAGCATTTAGTGCCGATTCTAATTCTGCTTGATCCTCTACAAGACTCTTATACGTTAGCGTTACCTTAAAATCGTAGACCCCTTGTGCCAGTAATACATCATTGAGTCTTTCCAGAATCAACGCTGCGTTCGCCATGGCCAAGAAAACTCCAGCGAAAATAGTTCTAAAATATGAAAGATAACGATACTTTCTTATGTATAGAGTCGTAAAATCAATTATTCTTCTATTGCTTTAAACCAATATGCACATGTATATATGGAACGAAAAATCAACGCCCCGCGTTGATCTTGCATCATTTCAAAATTGGGTGGCATAGATTCCTGTCTTTGAACTTATATTGATTCAACTGGGGCAACAATTTTATGCCTTAAGTCTATGTATATGTAATTCATGTGACAAAAAGCTTGTTACCTTAAATCTTTATTGATGCGGCTTGTTACCTTAGGGAAAAAACTTGCTATCTTGCATAAATCCTCGCGCGGCATATGGAAAAACCCCGCAGAAAAAGGATGTCCAACAGTACAGTGTTGAGCCTATATCTATATAATGCTTATCTAGTAAAAATGTACGCTGCCAATAAAGATTGAACTCGAGTCTGGTTTTCCTTTTGTTTTACTCCTGTCTTAGCTAGATAAACTTGCTCTTATATGATTGCTGAGCAAAGCGGTGCGTATTCCGGTTACAATCGTATTCACTGTCAAAATGCCCTCATTACCCTAGCATAGTTACAATAACTCGCTTCATTAGATTTATAACCGTATTGCAAAACAAGAAATGCTGTGAACGTGAAACGTGAACCGCCTCCTGAATTTTTTTTTCTCGTGCACTATTATGTGCAGTGTAAGTGGTTTAGACTTTACTAACGCGCCTCTTGCACCTTTTTCTGTTCCGATTTCGGCATTTGATGTCAATCGTTTGTGACGAGAGCTACGGTTAATAATGAGGTAAGTAGTACGTTTTTATCTTTGATCAATTGTCGATATTAAAACCTTTTTCTTTTTCTTTCTTTTAGTGCCTTCATTGTCTATTCACCCAATGCCCGTGGCTTCCACAGGTCACGCACTTGGTGTCCGGACACCCGGTTTTTGGCGTGCGTCATGAATTTTGGCCCATTGCCGTTCTACCCTCTTTTACTGCCGACATGTCCGCCCAGTGGAGAGTCATGAAACTCTTTAAGAACGGTTTCTCTTTCTCCTACTGGTACATGCATTCGGTCTTTCTCTGGCGCAAAGAGGGTGAATACTTTATTGAATTTACCTGCTACAAATCGTAAAATGTTAGTTTCTGGTGGCGTTTGTATGTTTCTAAAGGAGATAATTTGAATATTCTTATCTTCTTTCATGTGTTCGGGGCAGTTCCCGAACGCGTCAACTAATCCTTGGAAAAATACTTTTGTGTCAGCTCTTGATCGGCTTGACCCATTTAGAATCATACCCCATATTTTTCTGTTTGGGATGGCAAATATTCTACCATTTAAAAAATCTTTCAACCCATGAGGGAGGTCGACCAATTCGCTCAGCTCATTATAGGCTGACCTACTATTAACGATAACGAATGTGGCGTCTGTTTCGCTCTCGTCGATCCTGCTTTTTGAAAACTTTAATAGTTTAAAATCTATACGTCCCTGTTCTAGATCATTTTCAAAATCTTCATGTGTTATTGTTACATCTAGATCATCTTTTTCGTCCCATTCAAAATCGATATTTTCTAGCCCGTCCATGTGAGGGTTCCATTCGGATTGCTGTGTGTCCTTGAATAGCCCAAATCTTCCCGATGGGTCTGTAATCTGGTTCGTGGTCTTTGTTTCGGTTTGCTTGGCAAGTTTTTCGTCTTCTTCTTGCTGTTGTTGCAGTTTCTGTTGTCGTGTGACTACAGCGACCAAGTGAGATTTTTCATCTATCTCAGCATCAGGATTAAGTCTTGATAGAAAATCTGCTACAACATTATCTTTTCCTTGTTTGTCGCGTATGTCCATTTCCAACCCTTGGAGCTTTAAACGAAGTCGTGTCAGGGTGGGTGATGTTTCCTTCAATCTCCAAATAGAGATTAAAGGTCTATGATCTGTGTAGACGATAAATTTCTGATTATAAATAAAATGTTTGAATCTGTTCACTGACCATACAATTGCGAGTAATTCTTTCTCTATCGTATGGTATCTTCTTTCTGCACCTACTAGACCTCTGCTCGCATAGGCTTTGGGTCTATCGGTGGACTTTTCATTAGAGAGTACTGCACCAATGGCATACTCGCTTGCATCTGTTGTGATCACAAACGTATCTTTGTAGTTTGGTCTTACCAACAGAGTATTTGAAGTTAAAAAATCTTTCAATTCTTCGAATGCTTTCTGACATTCATTGGTCCAAATAAATTTTACATTTTTCTTTAGCAGATCGTTCAATTTTTCTGCTATTTGTGGTATGAATTTACCATAAAAATTAACCGTTCCTAGGAACGAACGGACTCCTTTAACTGTTTTTGGCACAGTCATTTCTTTGATGGCCTTTATATTATCCTCCATTGGCCGAATGCCTTCAGCATTAATTGCATGTCCGAGATATTTAATTTCGGTTCTTAAAATTTGGCATTTTCCTGCCTCAATTTTCAAATTGTGTCGGCGCATAGCCTTCAAAACTTTTATGAGGTTTTCATTGTGTTCCTCAATAGTTGACCCGTAAATGATAATATCGTCTAAGTAAACGATAGCTTTCACACCTTCAATTTCATACAATATTGTGTTCATCAACTTCTGAAATGTTGATGGACTATTTCTAAGGCCCATAGGCATTCTTGTAAATTCAAAATGCCCTTTAGGGGTTGAAAAGGCTGTTTTAGCCGCATCTTTTGGGTTAATTGGGACTTGATAAAAACCTGATTTCAGGTCCAATGTTGAAAAATATTTAGCTCCTCCGAGATTATCAAGTATCTCGTCGATCAGTGGGATCGGATATACAAACGGTTTTGTTATTAAATTTAGCGCTCTAAAGTCAACCACAATTCTATACTTTTTATTTCCGTTTTCATCGTCCTTTTTGGGTACGCACAAAACCGGTGCATTCCATGGACTTTTACTGGGCTTAATAATGCCTTGCTTCAACATTTCCTCGATTTCTGCATTTATATGCTTTTTTGTTGCTTCGGGAAATCTATATTGTCTTTTATTTATTGGTACGTTCGACGTCGTCTCTATTTCATGGACAGCCGCGTCTGTAGTTGTTAGATGGTCTCCCTTTTGGTAAAACACATCACTATATTCCGCCATAATTGATTCCATGGCTTGGAAATTGTTTCTTTTCAAATGATCCAAATTAAGGTTCTCTAATAATTTTTCAGTTCGTTCATTACCACGTAACTGATCGTACTTTTTATTGTCAACCAGACTATAGTCCTGGTTGTCATCCAAGTTTTCTAAAACCTGTTCTCCATAGTAGGAATCCATGTATTTTTTTTCGTTGGACTCATTCGTGTAATTCTTTTTATAGTAATCTTTCTTGTTTGTACCATAACCATTAAAATCTATCCTATATTTTGATCCGCATTCCGGGATCATGCTAGTCATGCACTTTCTTCTGTGAGATGTGTCTGATTCAATAAAACTTTTCCTTGACGTTTTATTGTTATTTCTGTTTTCTATTAGTTTGGTCATATCTGTTATATGATTCATTTCTTCGTTATCATACTGTGTCTTATCATCAGTGTATTTTGTAATTGCCTCTGTCTGGCATGCCTTCTCAGCCAGAATTTCGCATTTTCGCGTCATGTTTGAGGGCATTTCATCATCCCTTGCTATTTTATTTTGATATCTATTATTCATCCCATCCCTTCCTCCGGGGATCTTGTTACGTACTTCTTCAATGTTTTTAGTTGAATTCATGTCATCCGCGTAGTTGGGAATATTTTCCTCTCTTGACGCAAAAGTATCAGGACTTTGTATTTTATCTCCATTTGGCTCATTGTCGCTCCTATTCGATTTACGGAGGGCGATGTAGTTCAATTGCTGAGATATAAAAATTGTACATTCCTTAAGAAATTTCGCTCCTGTAATTCCCGGGACGCACAAATCCTTTACAATATAAAATTTTGTTGGATACTTCGAGTTCCCAATTATTAATGTGGTTTCTACTGATCCAATAGTTTCTGATTGTGTCAGATTAAAACCTGTAATGTATAACTTATCCCGATAGTTAATAAATCTGGCTCCAATTTTCGCAACCGTATCCCATCTTATTACATTAAGAAACGCTCCTGTATCAAGCATATATTTAATCCTAATGTCAGGCCTTTCTATTGAGGCGATATTTACTAGTAATTGATGATTTCTGGTACATTCTATGTCCAATTTTTCATATGGAGGCATGGTTCCTTGGAATTGATTACTCGTGTTTTCTTGCAATGTGGTGGGCCGTCCGTGGCCATTATATCGTATATTGAGCGACTTAGTACTCAGTCGTTGTCTAGTTGTATTATAATTTCTTAAATTCTTATTTGTGCTTGTTTTACTGTATGTACCGCAATTTACGCATACTTGTCGGGGTTGTTTAAACGGTTTATCTTCTGGCCTGTTATTGTAGGGGGTCCTGCCATCTATCTACCCGAACTCCCCATCGTTCAGTTTTTTCTTTGGTTTTCATCTCTTCTATGCTCCTGCTTGTATGGTGACTCGCCTCTTTTCCAGTCTGGTTGTTCCCTCCATTGTCTGGGGTTTGAGTCATTCTGTTTCCAGGGGGGTTGCTGCTCCCTCCACTGGTTTTGCCCAGGCTCGTTTTGCCTCCAACCTGCTTGTTGTGCTTCTCTCCATGGTCTCGAGCCAGGTTCATTTTGCCTCCAGCCTGTTGCTGCGTTTCCCTCCATGGTCTTGGGCCCGGTTCATTTTGCCTCCAATCGGTCCTATTGTTTCCGTCTGGGCGCATGCTCCTCTGGTTGTTGTTATTCGTTTGGTAGTTGTAACTACCTCCTGGGCGCCCACTCTCTCCTTGTCTATTTTGTTGGTAGCTTCTATTGTTGTTTGTTCTTGGTGGCTGATAGCCGTTTCTGTATCTACCACGCTCGTTTTGGTTATCCTCGCGTCGAGGTCTATGGTCGTCGTTCCTAAACTGTCTTGGTGGATTGTTAAACCCCCCGTCTGTCGCCCATCTTCCTTTGAATTTGTTTGTATTTTGTACTAATTCCAATGATTCCAGTCTATTACCTATTTCCGTCAAATGCTCGCATTCTGCATGTCTTTCCTCTAAGTAGTTCAGTAACTCTACTAGCGGCATTTCACGTTGACTCTGGGCTATTTGCTTAAGTTCTTTATTATACAAACCGCATATGCAGTGTAGCCTCAAGCTTTTTGTCATAGCCCTGTCTACTTCCCCTGGTCCTTCGTCATAATATTCGAGGTGGGTATTTATTTCCATCACTCGTTTTTTGTACTCTTTAAATGTTTCCTGTGGTTTTTGCCTTAGGGTTTCTATTTTGGTAATTATACCTTCTATGGATACATTATCCCCAAATTCTTTAATCAAGTTCGTCTTTGTTTCATTCCAAGTGTCGCCTTTGATTTTAGCGATTGCTGCTGCCGCTTTTCCTTTCAATTTCAGTAGTACCACATAGACTAGATCTGTATGCGGTTCGTCTGCTGGTATTTGTTCGGCAAAGTGATCGACGTGGTATAAAAACGCGTCTAATTCATCCCGAGACCCGTTAAACTCAGGGATACACTGAATAGCCTCTGTTTTAGGGAAGCGGTATTCCGCCTCTTGTGCATTACGCTGCATGGTGTTGCTTTTTATTTCGCATCCACTGTCTGATAAGCTTCTTTGTTTGGTTATTTTTGCTTCTGATAAGCGTATTTGTTTGGGTATAACTCCTTTTATATCTAACTTCTTTTCGAGTATTATTGTCCTATCAAGGATTTTTATTGACTGGTCGTATTTTTTCTGTACTATGTCTAATTTGTCGGTTAGTTCATTCCAAACACTAACTTCGACTCTGTTTTCGTATTTACTTAATACTGCTTCGAACTCTTCGAAGGCTTCCTTAAGCAATTGTTTTTTGTGAGGATTCTTTGGAGCGTTCTGGCTCTTCCTTTGTTTTTGTTTAAATTCTCGTATTCGCGTAAGATGTATTCACTGATTTCATCTAGCCTAGACATTTAGGGATTAGTATGTGCATCCATTTGGCCTCCTAGCTGTTTTTTCATTGCTTCGTGGTGTGTCATTACACCGTTTCTAGCGTTCATTATGAGATTTCCGCATATTGTTGGGAGAAAGGTTCTTACGTAGAATTTTAGCTGGTTCGCTGTCGCTTTAATGGTAGTATGTGGGGTTTGAATGAGTATTAGTTCTTCGTGTAGTTTTACTTGGACTATTTCACCCAGCTCTTTGATTATTTCAATAATTTTTTCCCTGCGTAGTAGTTCAACAACCTCTTTGGTGTTAGCTACGCTAGTATTAATAAGTACAGTTTGCGATGTGAATTGTATGTTCACTAATGCTTTCAACATTCTTCCAGCCCTCATTATTTGTTCAATAACAGTTTAAGGTAATTTGTTTTATTTATCCAATCGTCTTCGTTTTTTCACTTTCCATGAGAAACGAACGTTTGAGGAAAAAAAAAGAGAAAGATGAAATGTGTTTTAATTGCAATCGTATCGCCTCAGCGCGTTTAGTTCCTTGCACCCACCGATTGCGTCACGATTGTTGATATATCTTCTCCCGCTATTTAATTATTTCGTCATCAACCACAGTCTCGGTCTCTTCGTCGGTACCAGCTGTTTCAGTACATGGCTGCTTGCTAACGTAAAATGCTTATTCTGCTAGTCCGTTCTCGCTTCATGGTGTAAGGTTTCATTTACTTCTCGTTCGTCGTGTTATGGTCGTCACTATATGTCATCATACATTGTCGAGTATATTCACCGTGTGTGGTGGATTAATTAATTAATTAATTAATTAAGTAATGCAATGTACAAAATTAACCGTTTCTTCGAAAAAAACGAAAATAGCCAGATGTAGTTCCTATGATCCTATTATCGCGGCGTAAACGCTCAATAAAGTTGATCTTTTTATATTGTCCCTGCGTAGTATAAAAGAAAATTTCTTTTTCTCACTTACCTGAGCTGCATTGTTGATCTACTCGTTAGTTCCTGTCGAGATGATCTAGATCCTTAAACTCGTAGCAAGCGCATATGTATTTGTAGAGATCGTTGACGCACTCTGTCAAAGTTTTGTGAACAAAGAAACTTTCACTGAATCGATCAGATATGCTGAGTGTTTGTCTTTTTCCACATTTAAGCTATCGTATTTTTCGTGGTTTGTTATTTTTCTTCAGTTTTCACCATCAAATTCCGCAGACAATTTACGCATTTTTTTTCACATTCAGTATTAACACAATCAGAAATCGCCGAATTTCTGCTTTTCACGAATCTAGTCGAGGTGACTACACTTATGGTCAAGGTTTTTTTTTTGCGTTTCCTAGCCTTTCACTTTTGCGGCTTTAAGTTTCCGCTGTCACCACATGCGGCGCCACAAGCACCGAAACTTGTTTCGATATTTCCTAATGTTACAAGATCACAAAAGGCGTTCCGCATGATATGCGGCGTTCACTGTTCCGTATTTCCTAAAATACCACACAAGCACCGTGTATACTTCCCGACGATTTCGAGCAACTCACGCATCCGCGGAAAACAAGAACGAAAACACAAATTGGTCTCTTGAAAAATTCATCAAATGTATATTATTCCTACTTGGTTACACGTTTTTTTTAAACTATTCTAAACTGCCGTAACTCGCGATTCTTTTCGCGCCTAACTATTCGAAACTTAAAATCGATCTCGGTTGTTGGCAGCCAGAGGTACGCACAGTACATGGGGCCCAGCCTTGATCGAGTTAATTGAAAAAGGGAGAAAAAGAAAAAAAGCCTCGATTCTAAATCTTCTGAAGTTTATATAGTAAATTTCTTGCTTACTTCAGCAAAATTTCAATTATTGACTATCTATCCCTGTTCAGCATGCGATTGACATTATATTTGTATTAGTGTCGCATCGCTTTCTATCTTTCTCCTTCGTTTGTAATTTTTATGTTAATGTATTCCTATTCTCCTCTATCTTAAAGTAACTCTTGCTGTCTTCTATTATTTTACGAAGGTTCCCCGAACGTGAGTACTTCCTAATTGGTTTAGTGTTAGTGAGCCTTCGGTTCTCGCTAGAACCTCGTGTTCTCTTGTTCTAACTAAAGCTATTCGTAAGTAGTTGAACGCTCTATTTCCCGAACATAATTATGCATTTGTATCGATGCGCTCACAATCATAAAAACGCCACGCCTATGTAAATAATTACGTTATTTAATATTGGCACAGCCAAATTCTATACAATCGTATAAACACCTGCAGCCGGTGTCATTGGAAATCGATTATTTACCGCGGATACCTATAAACAATCATTAATTCTTCGAGCAACACAGTGACTCACGTTTGTTGTGCTATGTGCACCGCGACTTAAGCCGCTGCGTTTGCAAATTCGCTAGTGGCGAGTTCTTTCAGGTCAACCTTAGAATTGTTGGTTGCGCATTTTTAGGTGTTTACCATTGTGGGGCTGTTCATACAATCAAAATAATATTTAAATGTGTATTATGCATTAAATTCAATAAATTAAATTATTGGTCGGGAGACAATAAAGTTTTTTTATTAAATTCAATAAATATTATTTATTGTTTCAATAAAAAAATTATCGTTCCGTTTTTTAATAATTATTTTATTGAAATTAAAAGAAAATTATTGATTCTAAAAATGTATTTATTGAAAGCAAAAATTTGTTGTTGTTCTAATAAAAAAATATTTTCAAACCAATAAGTTTGTTTGTTAAAGTGATAAACAATAAATGATTGGATTCAATAGCACATATTTTTGGTTAAAATATGCTAAATTTTTCTGCGTGTTGGTGTGAAAATGGCACAATTTCATATTCGCACACTTTTGAAAGGTTAATTATTTTGTAATTTAAGACCGGTTATTTCTTTATTTTTTGGTTTACTTGAAAAAATAGGAAAATAGATTTTATTGCATATCCCGAGATAAACTAGCGTTTCGTCGATATGTTGCTGTATGTGACACAAATGAGTGCGACCGAAACAAAAATAAACGTCAAACCTTTTTTTCGCTTGCACTAATGCAAAGTGAACAAGCGCGTAATTCGGCGCATGACTTGGTAGCACATGACTGAAATGTCACGATGTGGATTTTAGAAAAGATTCACACAGAAAAGTGTTCATTGGCACAGTTTCCTCTACACTAGTTTAAGAAGTTCCCTCAAATTAACGTAATGGTTAAAAAGTAAACTAACTGCCATTATGGGACTAATTATTACTCACCAAAATGAAGCAAAATCACTTCATGAAATCTTTAAAATTGTTCAAAGGTTGCGTCCAACTATTTAATATGTCGTTAAAAACTTTGATGTGGCGAAACGTAGAGCAGATATTTCGAAAAACTTGAACTGTAAAAAATTTACGATGAGGGATACAAAATACAGTGAATCATAGAACTGATAATTACAATGCCTGTGTTCTGAGCAAGAAGCCGTTCATCAATGAGAAGAATTGATTTTTTATTTACTAAACAACATTGAAACATTTTATCGGAATATTGGAAAGATTATAAACTTTGTCTACGAGTCCCAATTCAACATCTTTGACCCAAATGACTGTTGTTTCGAGTGGAGAAAATCGAACTCAGACCTCAGTGTTAGAAATCGGGCCTTCATTGATGGAATGATGAATCAGAATGTGTATGTTAATATGAATATCTTAAAATAAATTTTAAAGCAAAGCTTCCGTAAAATGGCACTTTTATTAAGAAATGGTGGATATTGGAAATTCTATCAGAAGAAGAACCTAAAGCATACGGCGTGCAAAAAACGTTTAGAGTAAATTTATAATTGTTTAAATGTTATGGATTCTTCACTGCGGAACCCGTTTATTAACTGATTAGAAAATAAATGGGAGTATTTGGATAAAAAGTGCGAAATTATCCGGATTATAATGAGAATGATCTTAGAAACTACTATTTAGAAGAATAGGATAAAATTTAAGTTGAATACACACAAAAACTAGTGTTCAGCATTCCAATACGATTGGAAACTGTAATAACAAACAAAAGCTATCACATTGAATATTTATTATATAAATTTCAATTGATTTAAAACAAAAAGTGTACTGTGCGAATATAAGATTGAGTGTATATTTGACTATCTTGAGAATTATGATTATTTTTGAAAAATTAGCATTTGTAGTACAAAGATAATTATTGTATCTTCCCTATGCTGTCTAGTAAACTATTTGTACATAAATAAAATATCTTGTAATATCCAATCTTTGACTAGTAAATTACATATAAGTATTCTGCATAGCGGTGTACGAAAATGAGATTGTGTCACTGTATATCAATGGCGACACGATTAAATTCTTTTTCAATCAACATGGTACAACGCGCGAAAAGATTTAATCGTTCGATCCGTTTAATGTTTTCCTGTGAACGGTCAGTTGTTCTCATGCGTGCGAATTGACAAGTCCAAAAAACAAAATATCCGTGGCAGTCAAGTTCTGCAGTACAGTTGCAGAAACAGTCAAATTTGACTGCACAGTCTCGACAGTTTATCTGCGAGATGTGATTACACTATGATTACATTGCAACAGTTTATCTGCCAACTTTATCCGCACACGGTCGAACGGTCATAAATATTTTGACTGCCTGCGGACAACTGTATACCGATTACATTAGCAGCCAGTCAAAAAAGGCAAAACTGTGCAGAGAAACTGTCTAATGTAATCGTAGCTTAAGTAGGTTTTAAATGGCAGTTAAGTATCATTGAGCCTTATCATGATACTTGGATAGTCCCCGACGGTAAACTCACCCTACTCCGACCGATAGTTCCCCGCCGATTTTTCAATATTTAGAGCCATAGTACTCAAGGGAGAGCAAGGTGGAAGGATCATATATGCAAGCTTTGAGCTCACCGGCGACTTAACTTTTTGTCTGCTACCGTAGGAGTCAGGGTCTTTTGGCATTAGAAATGCGAATCACCTGAGTCTTGTCCGGACAAGCGTAAAGTAACTTGTTACTTCATGCTGTCGGAACCGACAAAAAGTTAAGTCACGGTAAACTTCCACACTCAACTTACCGTGATGGGGATCCATCGTCGCAGCTTTGGGCTGCCGGCACCGTGCAAATCAGCAACACATGTGACCATATATCACAGACGCTGAGACAGTCACAATAGTCGATAAAATAAAATCACTCAGGCAGGCAATTTGTGAGGGAACAAACAAAACTGGCTCATTCAATGAGTTTCAACGTCGCAAATGCTTAGTGTGGAAGTTTACCGTGACTTAACTTTTTGTCGGTTCCGACAGCATGAAGTAACAAGTTACTTTACGCTTGTCCGGACATGCCGTAGACTCAGGTGATTCACATTTCTAATGCCAAAAGACCCTGACTCCTACGGTAGCAGACAAAAAGTTAAGTCGCCGGTGAGCTCTAAGCTTGCATATATGATCCTTCCACGCTTTTCTAAACTTTCTCCCTTCAACACCTTGCTCTCTCTTGCTAAATATTGAAAAATATACTTCACCTTCCAGTCCCTTTCTAATTAAATGCCGTAAAAACTGTTGACAAATTGACTCGATAGGTCGTTAACAAAAATAGTTAACAAAAAAATGGTAAAAAAGGAGATTCACCTCTCCATGCTTACTATGTACCCAAGCAGACACATTTGGGATGAGTCGGTAGGTCCACCTTCCTTTCTCCCACTCTTGTTGCCACTTAGCCAATGAGTCTGCTCGAACCAATCTCCTTGCATTACGTGCATTTCTCCGCTGGTAGCATTCCACGTCCTCAGCCAGAGTTATGCAGATGAGAATCATCCCGGCAATTACGACACATTTGGGATGAGTCGGTGGGTCCACCTTTGTTTCTCCTCATCCCACCAATTACGCATACCGCCTCCAGCGGTATCGATGTATACACACTCGTGACACGAACAGCCATTAGGCGAAACGTGCTTGTCAGCTTCGTCCAATTTCGCTTTGAGTTCAGCGCCGCAGCCCAGGCCGGTATGCCATACCTCAGTATTGAGGATGAGACATCCACCAGGAGACGTCTCGTGCTGCCACTTGCTCCTCCATTATTCGGCATGATTCTTGCCAATGCGTTAGTTCTCCTCGTAGCCTTCTCACATACATAGTCGACATGGCTGTTGTAATATAACCGATCGTCGACAATCACACCCAGCCCTAGTAACAATGTTTGTTTTATGGTACTCTAGAAGACCTTCTGAAAACTTAGAATGCACTTGTAGTGTGTCATAAAACTAGAATTGCTACTTGGGAGGTGTTTCAGCGGATGCATCGATGGGTTGGATTGTCCGTCGACGCTGGTCTCGATGCGCTAGATTTTTTACGGTTGCTAGCCAGTACTACCTCGTTCTTGTGGTGAGCAAGCTGCAGCTTGGCGTCAGCCATCCAAGTTTTGACGGTGGAAAATGTTTAGTCTTCCATGCCGATGAAACGTGTATAGTTTCATCGGAACCTAAGAAGGTCGGTCACGATTTTAAAGATTTTCGGACGGATCCTCGTGGTATTCCTCAATTGTATTTTTGACCGCAAACAGTAGGGGTGGCCGGGGCTGGTTGGCCGAAGGGGCAGGTTGGCCGAGTGCCTTTTATGAAAAGGCTATTATGCGTAGTAGCGATTAGTAATTTTGGTGGGGTATTAGTTCGCGCATATACCGACGTAGTTTCAGGTGATTTTGTGTTGTCGTTTGTACAGGAGCACATTTGTTCTTTTTCCGGCGCTGATGAGTAAATTTTTGTTTTTGTAAAGTAATATGTGTAACGCGAATCAATTTACATCCGATTTCCAAAAATGTGGTACCGCTGGAAAGGGCATTCAAATACCAACAAAATGGTATAACGGTTTCCAGTGTAACCTTCCTTTTGTTTTTGTAAATCGTGATTGTTCTCGAAAACATGCTTTGGGGTAGATTGGCCGAATTTTGTGCGGGACTGGTTGGCCGATTGTTCAGCCTTTAGCGTAGAGCAACGTGTATCTTGCTATACGTGAAATACCTTTTTCTGAGTGAAATAGGATATTTACCACAATAGATCCAAATACTAGTCGCAGTGGTTCGTCTCCTACAAAAATGCTAATATTGATGATAATAAGTAAAAATATACATTAGAAATAAATTATTTATAAAAAACAGATGATTCCAATATTGCCCATTCAATTCTGAACTTTTTCGTTTTGAAGATTGATTTCCTGGCAAGATTTGCAACAGATCAACCCAACCCCGAACAAATCTCGTCCATCAGCATAGAATCCGCTGCAGATGTAAGCCTGCCTGAAGACGTCAGACTAGTGCAAAAACTGATTCGAAGAAAAGCCAAGATCGTAAACGCGGATCGACTCAGATTTTGACCGATTCCCCAATACAAGCAGCCTTTGAGTAGGAGACAAATGAAAGAAACGTAAGCGTGCGCTGGCGGAAGGAAAGAAAACAGCCAGCGCTGTTGTTGTAGAATATTTGCTGGTTAGTCGCCAATTTAAAGCTGGGGCGCAACGACTTGGATAGGGCGCAACTACATTGATGGGGTACGAAAACTATAACGCCACTATACGTAAAGTGGACCGGAAAATGAGCGGTGTGAATGCAAACATAACGAAAAGTACTAAATTGGTGCTTTTTGCTATGAAGGGTGCATTCCACATAAAAATTAATATCCGATTTCTTCGAAAAAAATTCTCACACCCTTTAACAAAAAAAGTATGTCAATTGTTATTTGTTAAGCTTATTATTCAATAAATTGTACATATACCATAATAACCATAATGATAACTCGTAAACTTTACAAAATATGGAAAGAAATTAAAATTAAAGTTGGATTTTTTATTGAACTTAAGAGTTCGGAAATTAGTATAAACAAATTGAATATTTTTATATCTCGATCCATTTTTTACTTTCTAAATATTTAGAATGTAAAAGATTCATATGGAAGTCTGAATACTTCATGAGATATTTCAATAATAATATAAGGCTACCTTACAGTAGACACCCTGTGAGAGAAACTTACAAAATGGTTTGTAAATCTGATGTGAATTTTGTGTGTTTTAACATGGTGATGGCAATGCCCTGTTTTTAAACATACGCCCTAAACGAACCCCCTGGAACTGTTACTGTTGAGGTATTGGGGCGGTAGTCTAGTACATAATATGCTAACCCTTAACATAGGCTTTGTTCAACAAGCTGAGCCACCTTAGAGACTGACTTATACCTCCATGATGGGGTTACATACAAAGTTGTGGCGAAAAAGTGAGCTAAGTTCGTGATTTTTTTAAAGTGCTTAATGCAAATTTTATTCGAAAAAGCGAAAGTAGTAGTGGTAGTACTCTCGAAGTTCGAAAAAACAAGCTGAATTAAAAAAAAATTCAAGATTGGCGGAGTTCTGGCCCATCCCCGAAGCGTTTTTTTGGCAGAGGTTTGCAATGAACGGTCTCCAAGCCGAACCGCTCTTATCGGCCACCAAACGCTTAATGGAGGGGGAGACTGCGAAGCGGCCTAGGCCTAATGTAGGCACGCGCAGCAATGCCAAACGACGGGCAACCAACAAGGCCAAACGTCGCTTGGGAGGTGCGGATCCGGGTGCGAAGGATCCCGCAGGGCGGCGTCCCGAGAAGGCGACTTCCCAGCCTAAAAAGGCGAAAGCCGCCAATCGGGCGCGTACTGCGGAGCGACCTGGCACCAGCCTGCCTGCGCCATCGGTACAAGATGGCGAATGGCAGGTGGTCAGCAGGGAGTGGAAGTCCAACGCACCCCGACCCGCTAAGAAGAAGGCGAGGGATAGAGGAGAGGCCCTGCTGGTGAAAACCAACGGGGGCAGCTATGCGGATGTCCTAAAATCGATGCGGGCGGCCGAAAGCCTCTCGAATTTAGGACAGGATGTGCGAAGCGTCAGACGCACAAAAGATGGCGAAATGATCTTGGTGCTGAAACGTGGATCACAATCCAATGGAGCAACGTATAGGAGGTTGGCCCAAGAGGTCTTGGGAAACGGCGCTCAGGTGAGGTCGTTGGGAGCGGAAGTGACTCTCCAGTGTAAGCAACTGGACGAGATCACAAACGCAGAGGACGTCGTCTCGGCCGTTAAGCAGCAGTGCGGCGTCGAGATCGATCAGAACTCTGTACGTATCAGGGAGCGGTTGCTTGGCACGCAGGTAGCTTACTTCAAGTTACCGGCCGCGGAAGCCAAGAAAGTAACCGACAAAGGGAAGTTGAAGATCGGATGGTCAGTATGCCCAGTTAGCATACTCCAGCCGCCTTCAGTGGACCGATGTTTTAAATGTCTGGAGCCAGGCCACAAGTCATACGACTGTAAGGGCCCAGACAGGAGCAAGTTGTGTCGTCGCTGCGGCGAGGAGGGACACAAGGCGCTGAAATGCGAGAGGGCACCCAAGTGTCTCATCTGCGCTAGCAAGAAGCAGGGCCGCAACCATGTTATGGGCGGACCTGCTTGTCCCTTCGGGGAGGCGGGAAAGAGGAAGCAATGGCAATAGTCACACAGCTGAATCTTAACCACTGCGCACCTGCTCAGCAGTTACTGTGGCAGTCGGTATTGGAGTCGGGGACAGATGTCGCCCTTCTATCCGACCCGTACAACGTCCCTGCCGACAACGGCAACTGGGTGGCGGACGGGTCTGGAATGGCGGCAATCTGTGTAACGGGTCGGTTCCCGGTCCAGGAGGTAGTACAGTCCTCTGCGGATAGCCAATAGAACAGTTCAACCAGATGATCGATAGGCTTTCGTCTGACATCGTGGGACGAAAGCCGTTTGTCATAGCGGGTGACTTCAACGCTTGGGCGGTGGAGTGGGGCAGCCGCTATACAAATGGTAGGGGCCAAGCGCTTCTGGAGGCGCTTGCGAAACTCGACGCAGTGCTAGTCAATGATGGTTCCGCTAGCACATTCTGTAGGAATGGGGTCGAGTCGTGGATTGACGTAACGTGCCAGTCCAAGTTTGGTCCCAGACATGGACTGGAGGGTAGACGAAGGCTACACCCATAGTGATCACCTAGCAATACGCTTCAGGATCAACTATGGTGTGCAGCATTCTAGGGCGGGTAATCCCTGTCAGGTACGCGGGTGGAAGTCCAATCACTTCGACAGCGAAGTTTTCACCGCGGCCCTGGGACTGGAGGCCAACACCGACAGTCTAAGCGGGGATGCGCTGGTAGCTGTTCTATCACGCGCGTGCGACGCCACTATGCCGAGGAAGACCCTGCCAAGAAATGGCAGACGCTCGGTATATTGGTGGAGTGCTGAGATCGCAGCCCTACGGTCAGCTTGCCTACAAGCTAGACGTAGGATGCAGCGAGCCCGCACTGAGGAGGGTAGAGTGGAACGACGTGAAGTGTTTCGTGCTGCGAAATCGGCCCTTAACAAGGCCATCAAGCGCAGCAAGAGAGCGTGTTTTGACAAATTGTGCGAGGAGGCCAACGTGAATCCGTGGGGCGATGCCTACAGGATCGTGATGGCAAAGACCAAAGGGGGCTCCTCACCTCCTGAACGGTCGCCAGAACGGTTGGCGAGAATTATCGAAGTACTCTTCCCGTCCCGAACCATAAGTCCCTGGCCCCCAGCGCCGCAAGGCACGGTGGGTACGGACGACATGGTGGCCCCGGTGACGAACGAAGAGCTACTTGCAGTTGCTAATTCTCTAGCGGTGAATAAAGCTCCAGGGCCTAATGGAGTTCCAAACAGCGCTCTCAAGTCAGCAATCATGGCGAACCCGAACATGTTCAGGTTGGCTATGCAGAGATGCCTTGACGAGTGCCGTTTTCCGGATAGATGGAAAAGGCAGAAGCTGGTACTGTTGCCGAAGGCCGGGAAGCCGCCTGGCGACCCATCGGCGTACAGACCAATCTGTCTGATTGACACGACGGGCAAATTGCTTGAGAGGATCATCCTCAACAGGCTAACTCCATACGCAGAAGGTATGGAGGGCCTGTCAAGTAATCAGTTCGGTTTTCGAAAGGGAAAGTCCACGGTGGACGCTATCAACTCAGTGGTAAGGACTGCCGAGATAGCGATCCAACGGAAGAGGCGGGGCATTCGATATTGTGCGTTAGTGACACTTGACGTGAAGAACGCATTCAACAGCGCAAGCTGGGATGCCATCGCGCTCTCGTTACACCGGCTTGGCCTGCCGGTGGGCCTGTACCGGATCTTGGAAAGCTACTTCCAGAACCGCGTACTATTATACGAGACCGATGCCGGTCAGCAAAGTGTTCTTATTACTGCAGGAGTTCCGCAAGGTTCAATCCTGGGCCCGGTACTATGGAACCTTATGTATGACGGGGTTCTGAGACTAAAGTTCCCCCGGGTGTGAAAATCGTCGGTTTTGCCGATGATGTCACTCTGGCGGTCTACGGGGAGTCAATCTCCGAGGTAGAACTAACGGCGGCACACGCGATAAGCATAGTGGCGGAATGGATGAGCGCGAGAGGCCTAGAGCTCGCCCATCACAAGACGGAGGTGGTCGTTGTCAATAACCGCAAGTCGGTACAACAAGCAGTTATTCAAGCGGGAGAAGTCGAGATAACTTCTAAGCGGAGTCTGAAGATTCTTGGGGCCATCATAGACGACAAACTGACCTTCGGCAGCCACGTCGACTATGCGTGCAAGAAGGCTTCGGTGGCTGTCGCGGCATTATCGAGGATGATGTCCAACAGCTCCAAGGTGTGCGCCAGTAGACGCAGGCTACTGGCCGGTGTCGCCGTATCTATCCTTAGGTACGGTGGACCGTCCTGGGCGAGGGCACTGGGAGTAACCAGTTACCGTCGCAAATTGGAGAGCACCTATCGCTTGATGTGTCTCAGAGTGATATCTGCCTACCGCACGGTATCACATGATGCATCCTGCGTGATAGCGGGTATGATGCCAGTCGGGCTGGTAATCCGGGAAGACGAGGATTGTTTCGAATTGCGTGGCAATAGGGGAGTCCGTGAGCGTGCCAGGGTGACCTCGGTCGCCAGATGGCAACGCGAATGGGACAACTCGTCGAGAGGTAGGTGGACCCACCGGCTGATACCCAACATATCTAGCTGGGTGGGAAGACCCCATGGGGAAGTTCACTTCCATCTGACACAATTCCTGTCAGGCCATGGCTGTTTCCGACAGTACCTCCACAGGTTTGGGCACGCTGAGGCCCCAGTCTGCCCAGACTGACCAGGTGTCGACGAAACTGCGGAGCACGTACTATTCGTATGTCCCCGCTTCGACGTCGAAAGAGGCGCTATGCTAGGCGTCTGCGGCTTGGACACAACCCCTGATACCCTTGTACAGGGGATGTGCCAAGCGGTAGAGAAGTGGAACGCAGTTTCGACTGCCACCACTCAGATTGCCTGCCGGCTGCAGAGAGCATGGAGCGCCGAGCAGCAGGCGAGGAGTTAGAGTGAGTGAATTGGCGGATGATAGACGAAGGTATGGTCTACCCATGCCGAGATGGGAGCGAGTGTGCAAGAATGTAAGGCACGAGTGAGAGCGTACGCTAAGTACGGCCATCCCCCCAGAAGTAATGCCGAAAGGTAGTTCCTGGGGATGGATGGCGGAGCCCAATGGAGTTTAGTCGGTATTAATGGCTGGTCACCATTTGAGTCCGACACGCCCCCAGTGCACCCCGTGCGGTAGATTGGACCCTACCAATAGCACGTGTACTGGGCTAGGACATAAAGGTCTTCTCCATTGTTAAAAAAAAAAGCCGAACCGCTCAACTGAAATCAATAAAGTAAACTGATTATTTAAGAAAAATGTATTGTGGTAAACATGAACGGAGCGGTTTCCCAATAAAAAAGAATTTCCTTCAAAAAAAAAAATATGTTGATAAAAAAAATGGAGTTTTAAACAAAAAATCGTAGCAAAGAATTGAAGTCTAAGGAGCTTGGGCGCGCTGGGGGAGCAGGGTTCCGTGTCATTTCACCGGTGTTCAAAATGGTCAATGGAGTTATAACAAAGTTTTTGGAGTGAGGTATATTTCGATTATCATTATCATGAAAGCAATCCCATGCTATGCCGTGGGAGTTAAAATCAACTAAAACTAACTTCGGTGCGGGAAAGAGTTCTGCAATGTCGCAAGATCTTCAATGCCTGGTGCCGAGGGAAGGTTAATTCTATTGAAAAAATAGTACTTTTTGATCCCCAAAAGTACTCTTCCGTAAGAATGTTCTCGATCCAAGCAAATAAAATTAAAATCTATTTCTGAAGTACGTCATGTTTCGCATAATAAATTTTAAAAGGATCGAGTTTCGGGATAATGTTTTTTCAATGCTACTGTTAAACAGTGATCAAATCCGTGACCTCGTTCGAATTAGCTATCGAAGGATACAATCGCTGAAAGGAGGGGCTATTTTGCAGTCAACTGCATTAAGAATGTTTTTATTGCAGTGAGAAAGCTTACCAGGATGCTTTTAAGAGGGTGTTCTGTAACAATACGGTCCACAGTGCTGGGAACTTCTTTCTGAGCTCAGGTTTCGGAGACCAGGAGCTGTTTGCTTCGGTTTTGCACCAGTAAGTACTGTTATTTTCGGAGGACATTAAAGAGACACCTTCTGAACATTACAACGAATCTTAGGAGAGGAAAAGTTCCTCCTTTTTCTATTGCTTCTAGGCGCAGCAGAAGATGTTCCCTCCTGGTGTTCACCAGAGCCACCATCGTCAGTAGACAAGTCAGTATAGATTTTTGTAGAGACTTGTGGCTTAGCTATTTAAAGCAGCATTTCTGCGAAAGATCCCTTAGAGCGTCCCTGAAGGGAACTCTTCAGTTTCTCTCCGCACTGTATCATCATGTCGGGAGATTATGTTGATTTCCCCCACTGTAAAGATACTTTTCGACACCCCTCCCCCAGGAGTCATTCACATGATTCTCATCGCATTTCCCACAACGAACTTTATTGCTACAATGGGAGGCTGTGTGTCCTGATTGCAATTTTTACATTTTTTGCATTTCATTACCCGTGGCACAAAATGGCGAACAGGTAGACGATCAGTGTCAAAGAGGAGGTAGGTAGAGCAAAACCGACGAAGGTCACCCGATAAGAGTCTAAGTTGACGTATGACGTATTCCCGTCAGCTGTCACTGATGTTGAATGCAAACATCCTGTATCTTCCCTGACTGAAGCATGGGGTCTTTAACCCTTGATAAGGCCGAGAGTTTGGGGCTAATAATGAATGTTATATTAATGGAAACACGGTTCTTTCACTTAGTTTAGAATCTACATTTATTTCGTAACAAAAACTGTTTTGAAAAAGGTGGCAATATAGTCAATCGCCCGGTAAACACATTTTATGAAACTCTATTTCTTAAGGATAGTATAGGAAGAAATCCAAAAGAAAGCTTAAGCTAGCTACCGTTATGCCCGTTTTTATGTAACCATTTTTGTTATTGCTAGATTCACGGTTTTTACCTCCACCTCTGTTCAGGCCAGTGCTCAGGACATTTTCAAGGGGGTTGGTTTTATTCGTTTCTTACAAAAGAAGGGTATAGCAACCCTCAAACTTTGAAGATCTTTTCTCAGGTCTGGAGGGCCCTATTCTTTTGTATCAATCGACTCAGCTCAACAAATTGGGACAATGTCTGTTATCGAGAAGGAATCTTGAGCAGACAGTGCTGCCTGTGGCTCGTGGCAGTGCGGATTACTGCAGTGATTTGTAGTAAGCTTACCGACTAAACCTAAACCTCTTGTTCCTACCAGCCTTCAACTTACGCAGTCACCATTAGGTATTACCTCAGTAGGGATTGTGTGTTTACTCTTTTTATATTGTGTTAATTGTTCGTAGATTTCCCATTGCTGTTGTTTTTTACTTGCTGTCCAACTTTCGCGGTATATCTTGCTGATGTCTACTGTATATCTTGCTGATGTCTACTGTAAATATCGTAACCTTCCGAGACGCGAAACTATCCAGAGGTGCTGACCTTAATGACCGACATGTCTTTACATCTACCTTTCTTGGCGCTAGTCGTTTCGAATTATCCTATTTAGCTGGTGCTGAGCGGTGTACTCTCACAGGAATAGGCATTTTTGCATTGCTGTTGTTTTTTGCTTGCTGTCCAACTTTCGCGCTATATCTTGCTGATGTCTACTGTATATCTTGCTGATGTCTACTGTAAATATCGTAACCTTCCGAGACGCGAAACGATCCAGAGGTGCTGACCTTAATGACCGACATGTCTTTACATCTACCTTTCTTGGCGCTAGTCGTTTCGAATTATCCTATTTAGCTGGTGCTGAGCGGTGTACTCTCACAGGAATAGGCATTTTTGCTTACCGATTCCCGTTTTCGTAAACCATTTAGCTCTCAGGCACTAGGACAGACCACAGGCGGTGGTATTTTTTTGGATGATCTTATCCCAATTTCTCTGACTTGTTGTGTTGTTTGTTTGTTGTTTTTCATCCATAGCTGATGTTGCAAGCTCAGAAAGAAGAGAAACATTTCAAAAGTAATTCAAAGCCTTCATTGGAATGGGTTTGAGACAACTATATTGCCACCTATTCAGATTCATTTTATTTTGATCTTTGTAATTTTTGCAACTCAAGAACCGCGTTTTCGGATAAAAAATACTTGTTTTTACAAATTTTGATCACCAACTTATAGGGTGTAGATAAGGTTGTGGTACCGGTAATACCGGTACCGAAAATCCAGGGAATACCGACCCGTTTTTGGTACCGTAATACCGGTACTGAACAAAAGCCAGTACCGGTATTTTCGGTACTATACAATTTTTTATGACAAATATGTTAACTCTGCAGGGTGATCTGTTTCAAAATATCGGTCTGCAAGATAACGTTTAATTATATTAATTTGACTTCTAGATAAATCGCTGAGATAACACCTTTATGTGGGAATGAGGTGGGGCCATCATCATAATAATTCTAGAAGTTAAAGTTTTATTAGCGACATTCTGATTGGTTTCCATTATTCACTGGGTGGCGCGTAATAAGACTATGGTCTAAGTCATGTCTGTATTTGGTTTGCTCTTAAACCTTTATCTATAATAGAACGAACAGCGATTTAGTAGCTAACAGTTTTAGACTTGGTAAACTGCTTCAAATGGGGCGATTTGTAATTATTGGTGATAGGAAAATTTAGCAAAACTCCATAGTTTACAGGAAAGCAAAGAGCCTGGATATGCGTTAGAGAATAGTAGGCAAACGACATAAAGGTCGAAACCAATTTTCAGAAAAGCAAGAGAGGAAATGCAATTAACCTGGTCGGAATTACTGCCATTCTCGTTTTGATTTACTGCTGTTAATAGGGTTTCATACATTTACCTTCTGTTCAAGTCGACGAAAGTCGCACCACTTAGCAGTTATTGATTTCAAAGTGGCCTAGATTTTGAAATAAAAGAAGGTGCCCCATACGAAAAATATCTTTTGTGAAATGAGTCTTGCCATTCCGAAGGAATTAAAAACAATAAACATGTTTTTTGATCAGTAAAAATCAATCATCTGAGAATAAGATCATCAGTTTGAGCATGCAATTTCAGTTCGAAGCTTTTTTCGAATTTTTTAAAAAACACGGTACTGAGGGCTTCAGTACCATAGTACCGGTTCTCGCCAAAAAGGGTCGGTACTGCGAACCCTTGGTGTAGAGTATTTTATTCAAAATCGAGTTAATTGTATTGTCCATGCAGGAAAAGAAAAGGTGACAATATAGTTGCCACTGTCTTATAAAGGGGTAAAACAGTTAACATGAGGACTACCGCGTCACATTCAACCCGATTAGATGGTACATATACACTATACTCCTTTGCAAAAGGCCCGTAGCCAGCAATATAATTTGCGTGCTTCAAATTATTTTCCTCCGCCAGAAGCTTATCAGGGCTAATTATTGATGTTTCTGTCACCGCCGAATATTGCTTCATCAGAACTCGAAAAATCTGTAATAGATCCAAACATTTCTTGTCTTCGGTCCGGAAAAGTTTACAAATGGCCCGGTTGCGGAGGGTGGGTTCATTTTTAGTCGGGGAGGTGATTTTATTGCGACATCCATCTCGCCTTGAGGCAAACCATTATCAACGAAAGCCGTTTTTGCACGGGTTGTATTATAGTCATGAATGAGGAATGTACAGTCGTGATTCACTGGTTGGCCCACAGCCTATGTCCAACTAACGAATTTGATTCGCTAGTTGGACCAACTGACAAATGTCAAAAACTCTCCAAAGAAGACGTTAGTAGTGTAAAAGATTAATAAATAGATTGTCAAAGCAAATTTGACATGAGATTTTGGCGTTCAGATGTTTTAAGTTGGACAAAGGTCCAACGGCACGGCACGAAATATTATCTGTCATTCTGCCTGAGACTTGCGCGCTATTCATTCAACTTTCAGCCAAAATATCTTATGAAGGTTGCAATGATGTTCGGAAGGATTATTTGAAAACATCCATACCATGAAAAAATCATATAGGATGAAATACTCTTGCTTATAACACTAAACTTTTGCACTCTCTTCCTTTTACTACGTGATGAAGCTACAATATGCACATATTTGTATCACATATACTTACCTATACATCACACTTACTTTCACTTTGAACGTACATATTACATTTTCAAAGATAAAGTGTAGCGAAAATTATTTTTTATTAAATTTTTTTTTGAGGACCTCACAAAAATAGGTCTTGCCAAGAACCTTCCAAACAAGTATTCTAAACAAAAAATTTAATTTTATTGGTTTTGTGACAACTCAGAAAAGGTATCAAAAGCTTTTGGTATCGGTTTTAATAATACTTCTCCTACAGGTTGAACCATTTAAAATTTTATTAGCCAGAAAATTACTATGAGATGTTGTTCCTCTGTCATAATAATAATTTTATAATGAGAGGTTGGTTAACTTGTGGGTATACAGAATAACTTTTGAACCAGAAGTCGTAGCCTATTACTTTTCTTGGAAAAGTTGTACACTGTACTAGTATCTGCCGGAGTTAGCATTGTACATTTTTTAGAACACATAGGAAACTGTCTACACGAATTTAAATATGAAAATTTGTGCCACCCTAGTAGTCATATGTTTGTTAAACATGTATGTGAAAATAGTTAAAACTGACGAAGCTACGGCATTTATCTTGAAATGTATCCAGTGAAAATGTAATCGTGCACAGAGCATTCGCACGATTGATTTGTTTAGAAATATTTCCTAAATTATGAACGAAGGGTTTTGCATACAAAGATGAATAACTTTTATAAGCATAAAACATTATTTTCATCCTAATTATTAGCGAATTTCCCCAAAATTCCACGCGGCCTTTCCCGATTGAAAGGAACGGCCGCGCTCCATGATACGCCGCGCTTAGCCCATCTGTCATAATATCGCGATTTTGCATAACGAAGGGCTAAATAAATATGAACCAACAGGTCTGTGCCACAAAAGGAGAAGGGCTAAAGGATAACACATATTGTTCCAGAAAACAGCACTGCGTTATGCAACGTTTTGTGCAGGTTGATTATACCAGGTGCAAGTGGTGCCAAATTCACAACGTTCATTCTGAATTGAAAAGTCCTTTTAGATTACAGAATTGATAAAATTGGTTAAATGAGATAAACTAATCAATCAAATTCTGTTTTAAAAATTTTCCTTGCGTTTAAACCAAAATGGGACCGCTGCATACTAAATTTCAAGCGCAAATAGCAAATACAATTGCTAGTTACACCAAAAGCTTACTGGCAACCTTACAGCGGCATTTAAGAAGCAGTTGGTGCGGCGTGTACGTTTCAGTGAATCTCTCAATAAAAATTCCAACGTATAGGACGAACTTGTTAATAATTATTGGAGTATACCAAATATCAAACGTAGTTAATTTAATCGTGCGTGCAAACGCGAAAAAGACAGGAGCGGACTTGGTGGGCACAATGTCAGAACCACCACAACGAATTCTCTAAACTATAAATGGTATTGGTTTTAAATTTCAAAGCAAAAACGTGATTGGAACACTTCAGCGAACCACCTGTTTTTTTTTTCTTTTTTCCAATGCGGGGGGGCATGTCATGTGTGTTCTTAAACGACTTTTTTCTTCGCTCCAAAGAGCGTTGCAGTAGTTCTGTGTAAAAGTTTGAGCTTAGAGATGCAAAGAGGCACGAGTTTCGGGCTTCCGAGTTTTGTTTTTTTCATGAGCTGTATAAGTATAGTCAAACATGAAATTTCAGAAACAACTAACGTACCGCGTAGTAGCACAGCACCGGCTGCCTGGCTGGCTTGATTGCAGAGGGGAAGGAGCTATCTGACCAAGAACTTATTTCTCATAACAGTTCGGTATGGCTTAAAGCCACAGGCAAATTACTCTTACGTATGTGTTGGTGACCATACTGACATAAAAAGAAATTCGCGTTAAAATAATTTACCCAAGAGACTTGGAACCGACAATCATTGTCTCACCGAAGACACCCCTTTATTAACTGAGCTAACACGATACATAACAGTGTGTTGGCAAAGTGGCATACATAAGTTTCGCTTGAGCGTGAACGATCCAAGCGCAGAGCTTCTGCTTGTGCATGCATAGGTATGGGACATTGCAAGATGACGTCGTATGAGTAAAAATGCTCGAAAAAATGACAGCTCAGCGAGCTTGTTTACATGGACTTCGAAATTTTTTTTATTCCGATTCAGTGCAAGTCATATCTTCGAGCATTTTTACTCATATGACGTCAACTTGCAATGTCCCATACCCATGCCATGCACGGGCCGCAGCTCAATACGCTTGACTCGTTCACGCTCAAGCGAAACTTATGTATGTCACTTTGCGAAGACACTGTCATGTATCGCTATAGCGCAGTTAGTAAACGGGTTTCTTTGGTGAGATATTAATTGTCGGTTCAAGTCTTGGTAATTGTTTAACGCGAATTTATTTTTATGTCAGTTGGTCACCAACGCATACGTGAGAGTTATTTACCTGCGACGTTAAGCCATACCGAACTTTTGAATGAGAATGAAGTTACGGGCCAGAGAGCTCCTTTCCCCTCTGCAATCAAGCCAGCCAACCAGCCAGCTGTGCTACTAACGGTAGGGGAGACCGAGGCTAGTTGGCGGTGTTTTCAGTTTTCATTTTTTACTGCTTTGACTTTGGTAGATCTTGCAAAATAGAACACGTTGCATGAAATAGTAGACTGTTGGCAACATCTCTGAATTTTATTAAAATGTTTGATACGTTGTCTTCATTTCTAGAGACAAAAAAAGTAACGCGGAAAAGCCGCCAACTTACTCCAGCCTCGGGGTAAGTTGGCGGTATGCATGGGGTAAGTTGGCGGACTGCCAGAAAATAAGCAATTCATTAGGAATACAATCACATAAGTGGTCCATATGGAATGTGCCGATTGTATTTTCAATAAAACTGTATAGTATTCGACATATCTCATTATATTTCAGTTTCAATACCCTGTCATTTTGACTTACTCGACGCGTACTCCATATTCAAAAGCAAATTTACGAAATTCTTCAGGCGTTTGGCTGAAATAATTGTCCATTTCATTGACGAGAGACATAAGAAAAAGTTTCTCTTACTTTGGAGTGAATTCCAGAAATAAAAATATATTATGACTATTTTTGCACTATTAATAGTACCGCCTACTTACCCCGTGTGCGTTACCGCCAACTTACCCCAACCGCATATTTTATAAAAAAGGATTTAAAAAATTACTTTTGGGTATGAATAGGCATAATATCTATACGGATGCTGAAGCCTCTTTTCACGCACTATCGAAAAATATAATCGTTCGGGACCTTAAATTACACAAAATGTTTAAAATTAAGAAAATTTACAAATTATGCTCAAAAACACAATATCGTCCACAGCTTCTACAAAACATAATGTTTCGCAACAAAACACATTGGATAATGCATTTCACATTACTTAAGGTACACAACGAGACACAACGCTTTATGTCTAATAGAAACGGAGAAAAAGGGGCTCCGCCAACTTACCCCAACCGCCGCTGAAATTTTATGTTTGACATATAAGCTGATGAAAAAAATATTAACAAAACTCGGAGGAGCGAGAACTCATGCATCTTTTTATTTCTAAACCCCAACCCTTACACAGAACTACTGCAACGCTCTAAGGAACGAAGAAAGCAGTTGTTTCACCAGATGGAACTTTCTAAATGGAGCCTAACTTTGCAGGGATGATTGCTTTCGACGATAGCATGTTTTTGTTACAGCTCAGCAAAACAAAAAAAAAAGTAAACTGCTACAGGCTACCCAAAAAAAAAATTTGTTGTTAAAATTTCCAAAAATAGTTAAAATTTGTTTAATGAAGATTACCACTAAACACAAAATAGTTTTTTTTCCACGTTTTCATCGAATTTTCAACATTGAGCTTCAATTTCCTTTAACAGAAAGCTACGATTATTCAAACAATGTGTGTGTATGAAAGGTGTGAGCGTTGGGAAGAAATACTAGTGCGGATGACAACAGACAATCATGTTTTAGTAGTTTTATTTAGATTTTTAAAGAGACCGCCTAGAGGCGGTGTTGGGAACTAGAGGGTTAATTTGATTAAAACCATAACATCCACCAACAAAATCTAACATCCGGACGATTAACATTGCTGTCGTTTGTTTTGTTTTTTTTTGTGACATTTGACGTACTAATGAAAGTTTAATTTGTCTTCAAATGCTGTACATAATCGTACAAATAATAACCTGTCATAATAAAATGAAGAAAAAATGTATTTATGGAGAAAGTCGCAGGGGATCGGTTTTATTCGTAATTCCCCTAAAATTACTAGTCGTAACTCGGTGAACTTATGGCACTCAGAAGAAGTTCATGTATGTTATATTTCAACCAAGTGACTGCCTGGTGGTACGGTATGGTTCGAAAACGCGCTACGGAGTAAACAAATGGTTGGTGGTAATTGGCCGGTTCAAGCCTATTCCGCTACCTCCCTGTTTTTTTCTGGTTCTTTTTTTCTGATTACGATACGATGTTCATATCGCGATGTTATATTTGAAAGATGCTTTTTGTTAGATACATTTGAACGACACGTTTTACTACATCAGATTCAATGAAAATTTACAGGTTTCTTTCAAATTGTTGTAAAATGACTGATGCAACTAGCATAGCAACATAAGTGGCCTTAATGTTTAGATGTTATCGTCATAAACAGCCAGATTTGAAGGGTATTAGTTTTGGCTCTTGATTTTTTGGCTGCCTGTAAGCGGAATCGATAGTGTTAAATAATAAGGGAAAGTTCCCGGTTATGGCATATCCTTTAATTCCTGTCGTGTTGCACGCTTTATTGCATTTTTGACAAAGTTATATTCTAAACTTTTAGGTTTATGATGGTATTACCAAATACAAATATGTTTTGTAAATTTGTATTTGGTATTACTATCATTATCGCTGGATGCTCCGTTCAAACATTTTTGGGTTCAATCAAAATGCGCTCCAGGTCCGCATACTCTGTCTTTCTGGTGTTTAATGACAGATATCGCCAAACTTACTCACCTGCAATATACTGTTCATGATCACATATTTGTCATATATTTGGGATTATTAATTTTTATGGAAATGATTTGTGATCATGGGCAGTAGAACTTGCTGTTGTTTGGCTGAATTTTCTATTGAATACTCATTAGCTAACATTTTTTTCGAAATTGCTTATGGTAAACGAAATTGTAAACTTTTGGTTGTTTAGTGAACATAAACAGTGTAGAGTTTTAAAATGTTATTTTTGTTCTCTGTATTAATAGCGTCTAAACCATTGGTTTTGCGGTTAGTTCGGAAAATTTTCGTTATTTCCAAACGCGTTTTTTCGATTCCAAACAAATTCAAATAGAGACTTACTCTATTCAGTAAAGTTGTAGCTAATTCTAATACCAACAAAGGAATTTGTTGAGAACACTTGTAAAGTCATGGCTAAAGAGGCTGATCATGTTATGTTGATGTCGAGATTCTATGTATGAATAAATGTTGGGTTAACCAAATCGGTTATAATATTGTCATGATTTAATCACTGTAGTGTAGTGAGCAGCGTAATGTTTTGTTTGATTAGAAGCACAAGTTCCAGTTTTCTAGCTCCCACTCCCTCAGACCGCCAAAGCTTTAGGGTTTTTTATGACAAAATTATGATTTTTTCAATATTCAAACCGCAAGTCAATATATTAATGTGATATTATGTAATATATTTTTGCATTTGCGAAATTGTTTATTAATTACAAATACCTTCAAACTGATCTAATTGACCGACATTGTACTTTGAGGAATCTAATTTTTCGAATTTGTCCAGTATTCTTTTTGTTAACTTCTAATTTTATCAGATTGTCATATCACAAGATAATTAGTCTACAGCATCGAAATAGCAGATCTAGGTCGTATTTAATATTCCAAATAACAATTGGCTTATTAAATAGAATCAGTCGGTAAAAATGATTTTATGGAAACATGATTTTGTGAGGCTAAAAAAGTAACCTTTCTCCTAGGTTAGTAGGGGCAAACACTGATTGTCTACCTTTTGAGATACTGCGCGCCATTTGTGGTATTCTGCAGAAACGGTTAGAGATACGATCAAACCGATTAAAAATTCACCCTTTAGGGTAACAAAATTGCCTGTTCACCCTGAAAAAAAAAAAAAATTAAATTAATTTTTTTTTGTTGGTCGTTATTGGGATTCAATCGCCCGCACCTTTATAATTTTAGCGCGAACATAGCGTTGCTGTCTCTAATATGTACCGTTCGAACCGTTCTGTCCCGCTCCAACGCCCCGTTACCCATACCATTCACTTATAAGGTAATGAGCTTATTTTCACCATGTTTCTATTTGCCATCTTTGTTCAACGCATTGGGCGACAATTGAGGCACAAAATCCGAATTTTCGTTGCGCTCAAACACGAGCATTTCATTGTTTTCAGGACATTTGTGTTATTAGATTGATTCTAATCAACGAAGCAAAGCTCTTGATGCCAATTCATACGCATTCCATCAATTGTAGGCCGAGTAATTAATGAATTAGTGAGGTACCTTCCTTAATAGGGTGAAAATAGGCAATTCACCCTTTGTAAAAGTAATGGTAGTGGGCCTTCTTGTAGATGGATATACTGGATATATTTTTCCTAGAATTCATTTTACATTCAATATGTTGAACACCCAGAATTGGAACTTAAAATCGCAACGAAAGACGTTGTAACAATGGGAAAAATTGACAACTGCACTAAGCATCAGATGCTCGAGAAAACCTGAAAACCGAGTGACTGTCGATCGAGCCAGTAAGAGACAAAACTATTCTGCAAGAACAACATTGCTGCATTGCGTTACAAGTTGTAAGTTACAATATTACATCATCACAAAGTGTTAGGAAGTTGATAGAACTGCTGATCATCGGCAATTGTCGCGTCTTCGCGTTTGAATATCTAGATACTTCAATGGTTATCAAAGTTGCTAAACTTTCGTATTCTTTAGTTGCTGTTACTATTCAGCTCTCCCTTGCCGAACACCTGAAATGAATGAATGATAAAATACTTTCATACTTTACTTGGTGGGCTATATTGTGTCGATTTCGAAATGTATATATAGTTTAGTTACCCGATCAAAAAGAAATAACAAGATTAAAACACAATAAAATTTTCGTAACAGATTGTGTTATAAATTTGGTTTCGTTAGTAGTTAAAATAACAGAAAATTATAACAAGTAACAACTCGAGATATAGTTTTGAAATCTTTTTGTTATGTATTTCTGATCGGGTAGTAACGCTATAGCAGATCAACTTGAAGGACGTGAGTTCAAATCTATGTATCTGTCGTTTTTTTATATTGCGATTTTTTTAAAGCTAAAATAGCTCAAGCCAGTTTACTGTGCATCTCTCCTTTTTTATGTGTTCATTACAGCAAATTAAGTTTTCAAGTGCCGACCACGCACCATTGTGCAGTCTATTTTTTCTTTGAACGGTCTTAATCCTCAAAAAGGCAAGCTAAAATAGTGGCTTCAACGAGCATTGCTCCTAAGACCCGGTGATATTATCTAACATCCGGACGATTAACATTGCTGTCGTTTGTTTTGTTTTTTTTTTGTGACATTTGACGTACTAATGAAAGTTTAATTTGTCTTCAAATGCTGTACATAATCGTACAAATAATAACCTGTCATAATAAAATGAAGAAAAAATGTATTTATGGAGAAAGTCGCAGGGGATCGGTTTTATTCGTAATTCCCCTAAAATTACTAGTCGTAACTCGGTGAACTTATGGCACTCAGAAGAAGTTCATGTATGTTATATTTCAACCAAGTGACTGCCTGGTGGTACGGTATGGTTCGAAAACGCGCTACGGAGTAAACAAATGGTTGGTGGTAATTGGCCGGTTCAAGCCTATTCCGCTACCTACCTGTTTTTTTCTGGTTCTTTTTTTTCTGATTACGATATGATGTTCATATCGCGATGTTATATTTGAAAGATGCTTTTTGTTAGATACATTTGAACGACACGTTTTACTACATCAGATTCAATGAAAATTTACAGGTTTCTTTCAAATTGTTGTAAAATGACTGATGCAACTAGCATAGCAACATAAGTGGCCTTAATGTTCAGATGTTATCGTCATAAACAGCCAGATTTGAAGGGTATTAGTTTTGGCTCTTGATTTTTTGGCTGCCTGTAAGCGGAATCGATAGTGTTAAATAATAAGGGAAAGTTCCCGGTTATGGCATATCCTTTAATTCCTGTCGTGTTGCACGCTTTATTGCATTTTTGACAAAGTTATATTCTAAACTTTTAGGTTTATGATGGTATTACCAAATACAAATATGTTTTGTAAATTTGTATTTGGTATTACTATCATTATCGCTGGATGCTCCGTTCAAACATTTTTGGGTTCAATCAAAATGCGCTCCAGGTCCGCATACTCTGTCTTTCTGGTGTTTAATGACAGATATCGCCAAACTTACTCACCTGCAATATACTGTTCATGATCACATATTTGTCATATATTTGGGATTATTAATTTTTATGGAAATGATTTGTGATCATGGGCAGTAGAACTTGCTGTTGTTTGGCTGAATTTTCTATTGAATACTCATTAGCTAACATTTTTTTCGAAATTGCTTATGGTAAACGAAATTGTAAACTTTTGGTTGTTTAGTGAACATAAACAGTGTAGAGTTTTAAAATGTTATTTTTGTTCTCTGTATTAATAGCGTCTAAACCATTGGTTTTGCGGTTAGTTCGGAAAATTTTCGTTATTTCCAAACGCGTTTTTTCGATTCCAAACAAATTCAAATAGAGACTTACTCTATTCAGTAAAGTTGTAGCTAATTCTAATACCAACAAAGGAATTTGTTTAGAACACTTGTAAAGTCATGGCTAAAGAGGCTGATCATGTTATGTTGATGTCGAGATTCTATGTATGAATAAATGTTGGGTTAACCAAATCGGTTATAATATTGTCATGATTTAATCACTGTAGTGTAGTGAGCAGCGTAATGTTTTGTTTGATTAGAAGCACAAGTTCCAGTTTTCTAGCTCCCACTCCCTCAGACCGCCAAAGCTTTAGGGTTTTTATGACAAAATTATGATTTTTTCAATATTCAAACCGCAAGTCAATATATTAATGTGATGTTATGTAATATATTTTTGCATTTGCGAAATTGTTTATTAATTACAAATACCTTCAAACTGATCTAATTGACCGACATTGTACTTTGAGGAATCTAATTTTTCGAATTTGTCCAGTATTCTTTTTGTTAACTTCTAATTTTATCAGATTGTCATATCACAAGATAATTAGTCTACAGCATCGAAATAGCAGGTCTAGGTCGTATTTAATATTCCAAATAACAATTGGCTTATTAAATAGAATCAGTCGGTAAAAATGATTTTATGGAAACATGATTTTGTGAGGCTAAAAAAGTAACCTTTCTCCTAGGTTACTAGGGGCAAACACTGATTGTCTACCTTTTGAGATACTGCGCGCCATTTGTGGTATTCTGCAGAAACGGTTAGAGATACGATCAAACCGATTAAAAATTCACCCTTTAGGGTAACAAAATTGCCTGTTCACCCTGAAAAAAAAAATTAAATTAATTTTTTTTTGTTGGTCGTTATTGGGATTCAATCGCCCTCACCTTTATAATTTTAGCGCGAACATAGCGTTGCTGTCTCTAATATGTACCGTTCGAACCGTTCTGTCCCGCTCCAACGCCCCGTTACCCATACCATTCACTTATAAGGTAATGAGCTTATTTTCACCATGTTTCTATTTGCCATCTTTGTTCAACGCATTGGGCGACAATTGAGGCACAAAATCCGAATTTTCGTTGCGCTCAAACACGAGCATTTCATTGTTTTCAGGGCATTTGTGTTATTAGATTGATTCTAATCAACGAAGCAAAGCTCTTGATGCCAATTCATACGCATTCCATCAATTGTAGGCCGAGTAATTAATGAATTAGTGAGGTACCTTCCTTAATAGGGTGAAAATAGGCAATTCACCCTTTGTAAAAGTAATGGTAGTGGGCCTTCTTGTAGATGGATATACTGGATATATTTTTCCTAGAATTCATTTTACATTCAATATGTTGAACACCCAGAATTGGAACTTAAAATCGCAACGAAAGACGTTGTAACAATGGGAAAAATTGACAACTGCACTAAACATCAGATGCTCGAGAAAACCTGAAAACCGAGTGACTGTCGATCGAGCCAGTAAGAGACAAAACTATTCTGCAAGAACAACATTGCTGCATTGCGTTACAAGTTGTAAGTTACAATATTACATCATCACAAAGTGTTAGGATGTTGATAGAACTGCTGATCATCGGCAATTGTCGCGTCTTCGCGTTTGAATATCTAGATACTTCAATGGTTATCAAAGTTGCTAAACTTTCGTATTCTTTAGTTGCTGTTACTATTCAGCTCTCCCTTGCCGAACACCTGAAATGAATGAATGATAAAATACTTTCATACTTTACTTGGTGGGCTATATTGTGTCGATTTCGAAATGTATATATAGTTTAGTTAGTAACGCTATAGCAGATCAACTTGAAGGACGTGAGTTCAAATCTATGTTTCTGTCGTTTTTTTATATTGCGATTTTTTTAAAGCTAAAATAGCTCAAGCCAGTTTACTGTGCATCTCTCCTTTTTTATGTGTTCATTACAGCAAATTAAGTTTTCAAGTGCCGCCCACGCATCATTGTGCAGTCTATTTTTTCTTTGAACGGTCTTAATCCTCAAAAAGGCAAGCTAAAATAGTGGCTTCAACGAGCATTGCTCCTAAGACCCGGTGATATTAAGTCTTTTTTGGCTTTCTATCAGTGAGAGAATTGAAAGCCCGAAAAAGCTCCATCATTTCTATTCATAATTACAAGTTTATTCAAATTAGAGGATAATTATTGTAACCAGCCGTGCCTCTGAGACCACTTGCCTTTCTGAGGGTTAAAGAATATTATTAATACATATATTTTAAACATGGTATACAACACATAAATACGTTCATACGGAACGGATCGTTATATTTCACAGTGGTGTTCGGTGTAAATTTCAGTGAGTGAAGGTCATCCTTTGTTCGTTCGTTAGCTGCCATTCTGCTGGTGCCGGCAGTAAATCCAGTACATTGTTTTCGCTGGTGCGGAACAATCGACGTTGTTTGCAGATAAGTTTTGCTTGATTTTTTTTCCTCGTTTGCTTTCTTTCCTTTTCCCTACTTTTACTCTACCTTGTAATCAAATAATAAGACACATTCCCGTTTATATAACGCTCTGCCCTCGTGCTTAAATGGCCGAGGGCGAAATGCCATCTGATGTAATCATGGAAGTCTTTGATCCCCCTAACACTCGCATTGCTCCCCGTATAAAGCAGTACCCAGAAGGTTCCTCTGGGCCATGGGTGGTATATTTTCGGACCGGAAAGAAACCGGTGAATATATTAAAACTTTCTCGAGATGTGACTGCTAACTACCCGGACGTAACTCAGATAACACGTGTTCGGGCAAACAAGATACGTGTTCTAGTGAATGATCTCGTCCAGGCAAACGCGATTGCTTGCTGTGAGCGCTTTACGCGGGAATTTAAAGCGTACGTGCTTTGTGTGGCCGTAGAAATCGATGGGGTAGTGTCCGAACCGGGCCTGAAATGCGAAGAACTGTTGGAGCACGGGGTTGGCTGCTTTAAGGACCCCTCTCTTGAACAGATTAAGATCTTTGAATGCAAACAATTGTATACCGCAAACACCGAGGGAGGTAAGACTACCTACTCTCTATCAGGCTCGCTTCGGGTGACATTCGCCGGGTCCTCTCTTCCCAACTACATCCTCCTTGACAAGGTTCGCCTACCAGTTCGCCTGTTTGTACCGCGGGTCATGAGCTGCAGCAATTGCAAGCAGTTGGGCCACGCAGCCACATATTGTGGAAATAAGAAACGATGCGGCAAATGCGAAGGAGAGCATGAGGATGACTCTTGCGACAAAGAAACTGAAAAGTGTATTTGCTGCGGGGGCCCTTCACATGCTCTTAAATCATGTCCTGCGTACAAGCAGCGCGGGGATAAAATTAAGCGCTCCTTTAAGGAACGCTCAAGGCGTTCTTATGCAGAAATGCTAAAGAATGCTTCGCCATGTGTCCTGTCCGAAAATCCCTATGCTGGTTTGGCTAACGTTGAGCAAGAATCTGACGACCCACGAGAGGGAACATCTTTGGTTAACCCAGGGGAATCCAGGAAGAGGAGAAATCCAGCCTCCCCTACATTGCCTCGTAAGGGTGCCAAGGTGTCGTCCACTCAGAGTGCGCCAACTACAATCAATAAATCCAACGGAAGTGATGCACAAAAGCCGAAGCAATTTGCTCCAGGACTTGGAATTATTAATTCTAACAAGGAGTACCCACCACTTCCAGGGACACCAAAAACCCCAAGTGTCCCCTTTTTTCAAACAGATACTCAGTCCAGTAGCGGACTAATGAAATTTTCTGACATAGTGGACTTAATTTTTGACAGCTTTCAATGTTACTGATCCTCTTAAAAGCCTTCTGATACGTTTTCTCCCTATAGTGCAAACATTTTTGAAGCAGTTGACTACTAAATGGCCCCTCCTTGCAGCGATCGTATCCTTCGATAGCTAAGTCATCGAACGAGGTCACCGATTCGATCACTGTTCTACAGTGGAACAGCAGAAGTATCCTCCCGAAAATCGATTCCTTTAAATTTTTACTAAATAGTTTAAAATGTGATGCTTTCGCATTATGTGAAACTTGGTTAACTTCCGATATAAATCTCAACTTCCACGACTTTAATATAATTCGTCTGGATCGAGAAAACCCCTATGGAGGAGTGCTTTTGGGGATTAAAAAGTGCTATTCTTTCAACCGAATTAACCTCCCTTCGAAACCAGGCATTGTCGCTTGTCAAATTTTAATCAAAGGTAAAGACCTTTGCTTTGCTTCCATCTACATTCCTCCTAGAGCCTCGGTAGGGCACCGAACGTTTTGTAATATCACGGAATCCTTACCGGCACCGCGGCTAGTTCTGGTAGACTTTAACTCGCACGGTACGGTATGGGGCTGTCTTCATGATGATAATAGATCAACATTGATCCAAGATCTTTGCGATAATTTCAACATGACCATCTTAAACACGGGAGAAATGACGCGGATTCCTACACCACCAACACGCGCAAGCGCGTTGGATTTGTCGCTTTGCTCGACATCGCTACAGTTAGATTGCATGTGGAAGGTGATCCCTGATCCCCACGGTAGCGATCATTTGCCTATCGTGATTTCAAATGCTAACGGTTCAAGACCATCGGAAACACTCAATGTCTCGTATGACCTCACACGGAACATTGATTGGAAGAGTTACGCGACCGCGATATCCGTTAAAATCGAATCCACTCAAGAACTTCCTCCGGAGGAAGAGTACAGGTTTTTGGCTGGCTTGATTCTCGACAGTGCGAATCAAGCTCAGACTAAACCAGTACCCAGCGCGAATACCCATGGACGGTCTCCCACCCTGTGGTGGGATAAAGAGTGCTCAGAGCTGTACGCGGAAAAGTCCACTGCATATAAGGCCTTCCGGGAAGACGGGTTACCCGCTAGCTATCGACAATACGCGTCGCTAGAAAAGCGAATGAAGTGTTTGATGAAAGCCAAGAAACGCAGTTATTGGCGCCGGTTCGTCGACGGGTTAACGAGAGAAACAGCGATGAGCACTCTTTGGGGTACGGCTCGACGTATGCGTAACCGTAATAGTACCAACGAGAACGTGGAATATTCAAACCGTTGGATATTCGCTTTCGCCAAGAAGATCTGTCCGGACTCTGTCCCGGTACAGAAAACGTGCCGCGCCGCGTCTCCTCACGATACCGCGAACGAAACACCGTTTTCGATGGTGGAGTTCTCACTTGCTCTCTTATCGTGCAACAATAACGCCCCAGGGTTAGACAGAATCAAATTCAACTTGCTGAAGAATCTGCCTGACACTGCAAAAAGGCGCTTGTTGAATTTATTCAACAAGTTTCTTGAGGGTAACATTGTCCCTTATGAATGGAGACAAGTGAAGGTCATCGCCATCCAAAAACCAGGAAACCAGCCTCCGACCACAACTCGTATCGACCGATTGCAATGCTGTCCTGTATTCGGAAGTTGTTCGAGAAAATGATCTTGTTTCGCCTCGACAATTGGGTTGAAGCAAATGGCTTACTATCAGATACACAACTTGGCTTCCGCAAAGGCAAAGGGACGAACGATTGCCTTGCGTTGCTTTCTACAGAAATCCAAATGGCCTATGCTAACAAAGAGCAGATGGCATCAGTCTTCTTGGATATTAAGGGGCCTTTTGATTCAGTTTCTATCAATATTCTGTCAGAGAAGCTGCACCAGCATGGTCTTTCACCAATTTTAAATAACTTTTTGCTAAACCTGTTGTCTGAAAAGCACATGCACTTTTCGCATGGCGATTTAACAACATCGCGATTTAGCTACATGGGTCTTCCCCAGGGCTCATGTCTAAGTCCCCTGCTCTACAATTTCTACGTGAATGACATTGACGATTGTCTTGCCAATTCATGCACGCTAAGGCAACTTGCAGACGACGGGGTGGTCTCTGTTACAGGGCCCAAAGCTGCCGACTTGCAAGGACCATTACAAAATACCTTGGACAATTTGTCTGCTTGGGCTCTTCAGCTGGGTATTGAGTTCTCCACGGAGAAAACTGAGTTGGTTGTTTTTTCTAGGAAGCGTGAGCCGGCGCAACTCCAGCTTCTACTCATGGGTGTAACGATCAACCAGGTCTTCACATTTAAATATCTCGGGGTCTGGTTCGACTCTAAAGGTACCTGGGATGTCACATTAGGTATCTGAAACAGAAATGCCAACAAAGGATCAATTTTCTCCGAACAATAACTGGAACATGGTGGGGTGCTCACCCAGGAGACCTGATCAGGTTGTACCAAACAACGATATTGTCGGTGATGGAGTACGGGTGTTTCTGTTTCCGCTCCGCTGCGAACATACACTTAATCAAACTGGAGAGAATCCAGTATCGTTGCTTGCGCATTGCCTTGGGTTGCATGCACTCGACATGGCACAGAGCATCAATCCTTCTTCGTACAATCCCAACCGTGTCCGTTTCCTAGATACTTCTGATTCTACTGTATTCTTCGACACATCCATGAAGGAAGAGATTCGTGGAATCCCGGACCATATACGCCCGCAGGTGATCCCCAATATATTTTATAATAATTTCCGAGAAGTCGACTGCGACAAAATGTTTTACACTGACGGATCAAATCTCAATGGGTCCACTGGCTTCGGTATCTTCAACAATACTATCACCGCTTCATTCAAGCTCAATGATCCCGCTTCAGTTTACGTCGCAGAGTTAGCTGCAATTCAGTACACCCTTGGGATCATCGACACTCTGCCCACAGATCACTACTTCGTCGTTTCGGACAGCCTCAGCTCTATCGAGGCTCTTCGTGCGGTGAAGCCTAAAAAGCAATTCCCGTATTTTCTGGGGAAGATACAGGAGTCCTTGTGTACGTTATCTGAAAAATCTTATTAGATTACCTTTGTTTGGGTCCCCTCTCATTGTTCTATCCCGGGCAATGAAAAGGCCGACTCATTAGCAAAGGTGGGCGCATTAAATGGTGACATATACGAAAGACCAATCTGCTTCAACGAATTTTTTAGTATTTGTCGTCAGAGGACGCTCAACAGTTGGCAAACCTCGTGGAGCAATGGGGAACTTGGACGATGGCTACATTCGATTATCCCAAAGGTATCAACGAAGCCTTGGTTCGAGGGGATGGATGTGGGTCGGGATTTTATTCGCGTAATGTCCCGACTTATGTCCAATCACTACACCATGGATGCGCATTTGCGGCGTATTGAGCTTGCGGAGAGTAGTCTGTGCGCTTGCGACGAGGGCTATCACGACATCGAACACGTTGTCTGTGTATGCGCCGGGTATTGTGACGCCAGGTCTCAGTTAAAGGAATCCCTTCGGGCCTGAGGTAGACCACCCAATGTACCAGTCCGAGATATGCTGGCAACTCGTGATTTCCCCTATATGTCCCTTATTTATACCTTCATTAAAACGATAAATATCCCAATTTAGCCCCTCTTTTATTTCTCGTTTTTAGAGTTTCCTCCTGCCTTGTGGAACCGATCAGCTCCAGAGTGCCACTATGTAACCGCCGTCGCCCCTTACCACTACGCCTGCATAGAAGGAAACTGAAGCGAGAGCGACTCGAGGTTCGATGACTTTTGAAGCATTCCCCGCGGGTCCGAAGAATACCATCCGCCAATCCGGTACTCGACGACTTACTAGACTGAGGCGCAAATTTGTTTCGCTGATCCCCCTTCCCCCCCGTTCGAGCGAAAGTTGCAAGTTTTGCTCTTCTTTCCCTGTCTCTCCCCTGTCATTGATACAACTGCTGCTACACTGATGCGGAAATAAGCCACCCTCTGAATATTTTGACCAAGCATAAGTTTTAGTTAAAAAATTCAAATTAGTGTTCTGTATTCCTAGTTTTAAGATAGCTATAGTTTTTACTCTTTATTGAAACTCTTGTCCTCCATCTTGTAAATAGAATTGAATCCCTAGTTTTAAGATTTCTGTGAAGTTTCTCATAAATATTTGTTCCCCCTTTTGTGTACTAAACTATATTGTTAGTTTTAAGATAACCGTAAAATATTTCGTAAAATACTATTACTCCCCCTCTTGTATATCAAAGTGAATCCCTTGTTTTAAATTTTTTCATAAAAAAATCTTTTGGCCCTCTCTTGTATATTGAATCTTATTTCTAGTCTTAAGATAGCTGTAAACTTTCTTTTCCTTTGTAAAAAAAAATATTTTAACATTGTAACCTCCTAGTTTTAAGATATCCAAAATGTAAAAACAAAAGCATTTGGCACCGCCAAGCTAACGCATTTGTGCCTATCAAATAAACGAAATGAATAAAAAAAACCTGTTTTAATCCACCTATAGGTGCAATTGTGCCTTTCTCATTTCTCCAAACTATGATTTTATAACTGGTTCGTACAATATAACATTATGGAAATGTCATTCATTCTTATTAGCTTGGTAAGTATATATAAGAGCACCTTTTTGCATTCATCGAGGTATCGGTTTGAATCGGAGTTTTCTATGTGATCGCACTCCACAACCCGTAACTCCGGAGCTGGAAGTCGGATGGAGATGGAATTTAATATCAGTTTCCGGAGACGCAACACCTTTCATTTGAGACTAAGTTGATCAAATCGTTCTAGCCATTTTCGAAAAACCAATATAACCGTTATTCTGAATTTGGATGCTTCCGGATCCGTCGATGGTGGCCAGTGTGGCCAAAGAGACTTTGAATGACTGTTGGTGACCTAGATCTATAAATTCAACAGTTGTGTTTATATTTTGGAAAAAAATCACCTCACCAATTCATCGCAGAATTCGTTAGAATCGGGATTTGCTGCGTGATCGTACGTATCACCCTGTAATTCAGGAACCAGAACTCGGATCCACACAAAATTCAAAAGCAGCTGATGGACCTTTCATTTGAAATCAAGTTTGTCAAAATCGGTTCAGAAAATTCCGAGAAACCGATGTGGACAAATCAACAAATTTTGTTTTGTAACCATACTCTTCAACTCGTAATCCGGAACAAGATGTCGGTTGAAAATGAAATTCAATAGCAACCTATGGGAATATTATACCTTTCATTTGAATCTTAGTTTGTAAAAATCGGTTCAGCCATCTCCAAGAAACGGATGTGGACATTTTGTTAACAAATCCGCACATACACACATACATACATACATACATACATACATACATACATACATACATACATACATACATACATACATACATACATACATACATACATACATACATACATACATACATACATACATACATACTTACACATATACATACACACATACATACACACAGCTATTTTGCGATGTCGGCGAACTGAGTCGAATGTTATATGAGACTCGGCCCTCCGGGCCTCGGTTAGAAAATCGGTTTTTGAAGCAATTGCATAACCTTTCTATATGAGAAAGGCAAAAGAATAATATTTAATTAGCTTAATAAGCATGAGTTCAATGTTATCTTCATGTGATTATAATTTGGAAAGGTTGGTGGAATGGGTTTAAAAGTGTAGGGAATGGGGGGTTAGTAGAGTGGGAGTGGAGGATGCGTCAGAAATCCTTCATCTTATTTCGGTATACGGGATGGATGAAGGAAATGCGGGCGTGAGGGTGGTCCAAGGGGAGGGGAGTGATGAAGGAGGGAGGTGTAAGGGCAAGACGGGGGGGGGGGGGCGACGCAATACTCAACTGCATATTTTGCCTTCCATTTGAGACTTGGTTTGAGAAAATCGGTTCAGTCATCACCGAAGAACCGATTTGACTTTAATTGTGGAATATGCCCGGAATTCCGGACTTCCAGAATCGTCGATAGTGGACAATATATTCAAAGAATGTTTGATTGGCAATCAGTGATCTAGATCTGCGATTAGAAGTGCTCAAAGCTTTTTGAGCGATTTAGTGGAGGGGCTAAGACATGGTCTTTATTAATCACATAATAAAGGTTCAAGTAAATTTTATTAATACCTCGGCATGCAAAAAATGGATTGCGTTAAAATCGTTATCAATATGATGGCTTCATTCGTCAGTACAGTATTAAAATTCGCACAAAAACGGGTGTTACACGCAAGCCAATGATTAAATTTTAAAAGCATTTATAGTATGTTTATGAAAGTGCACGACAAACCTACATGATGGTTGAATCAGTTTATTTGTACCCTGCGTGTTTGGCTAGCGTATCATCTACTGCCCCCACAAACATTCAAACTATTCACTATGAACACCATAAAAGCACCTAACAAGAATTCTTTTTAATCAGTTTGATTTTTCATTGCGCCTGAGCTAGAAAATATACCACAGAAATACGCCATATGCACCTCAGAGAGCTTGGAAGCGCCCTACGAGTTAGGATAGACTATCCACTACCATCTCATGAGCTCAAATACTCATACCAACGCCCCAAAGAGATACAGTATATGCGCCCCAGAAAATCTGAAAGCGCCCGGCAAGTTAGGATAGACTATTCGCATAACGCCCCATGAGCATACTACCTAACCGTTAGCTCAACATACTCATACTACTGACCCATAGAGCCTGAAAACGCCCTGCAACTTAGGATAGATTATTACCGTCTCATAAGCTTAAATACTCATTTATATGCGCCCCAAAGATACTGAAACCGGTTGAAAGTGCCTTGTAAGTTTGGAAAGTTTATTGCCCACCTATCTAATTGCCAGACGAGCCATGGGAATATCATACTACCTCTCCAGCGAGTGTGGAAGTGATCTGCAATATATGGGAAATTCATACTAGCGCCCAATGCAGTCTCGGAGTGCCGTGCGAACTATGAGAATATCGGACTTTCGCCCTAGGTAGTTTAAGAGAGCCCTGCGACCTATGCGAATATCAAACTGGTGCCCGAGAGACTCTGAGAGCGCCCTGCGAGCAATATGAATATCATGATGCCGTCCCATATAGTCATATTAGCGCCCAGTGAGCTATGAGAAGCACCCCAGCGAGTGCGGAAGCGCTCTCCGAGCTATGAGAATATCATATTAGTACTCCAGAGAATCTTACAGCGCCCTACGAACTATGAGAATATTAGACTAGCGCCCTAGCGAGTTTAAGAGCGCCCTGCGAACTATGTGAAAATGGTAAAAGCACTCGAGAGAATCTAAGAGCGCCCTGCAATCCATGAGAAATTAAACTAGCGCCCCAGAGAATTTGTAAGCGCCCTGTAAACTAAGAGAACATCAGACTAGTAACCTAGAGAGTTTGAATGCGCCCTGCGAGCTATGGGAATATCATACTAGCGTCCCAGAGAATCGAAGAGCGCCCAGCGAGATATGTGAATATCAAACTAGCGCCCCATAGAGTCTCGGAGCGCCGTGCGAACTATGGGAATATCGGACTTGCGCCCTAGGGAGTTAAAGAGAGCCCTGCGACCTATGCGAATATTAAACTGGTGCTCGAGAGACAGAGAGCGCCCTGCGAGCACCATAGGGAGCTTTAGAGCGCCCTGTGATCTATGAGAAGCACCACAGCGAGTGCGGAAGCGCTCTCCGAGCTATGGGAATATCATATTAACGCTCCAGAGAATCTTAGAGCGCCCTGCGAACTATGAGAATAACAGACTAGCGCCCCAGCGAGTTTGAGAGCGCCCTGCGAACTATGTGAATATCGTAAAAGCGTTTGAGAGAATCTAAGAGCACCCTGCGAACGATGAGAATATAAGACTAATCCCCTAGAGAGTTTCAGATTGCCCTGCGAGCTATGGCCCGAGAGACTCTTAGAGCGCCCTGTGAGCAATGTGAATATCATACTGGCGCCCCATAGAGTCATATTAGCGCCCTGCGAGCTGTGAGAAGCACCCCAGCGAGTGCGGAAGCGCTCTCCGAGCTATGGTAATATCATACTAGCGCTCCAGAGAATCTTAAAGCGCCCTACGAACTATGAGAATATTAGAATAGCGAGTTTGAGAGCGCCCTGCGAACTATGTGAATATCGTAAAAGCGCTCGAGAGAATCTAAGAGCTCCCTGCAATCTATGAGAATATTAGACTAGCGCCCCAGAGAATTTGTAAGCGCCGGCAAATTAAGATAACATCAGACTAGTAACCTAGAGAGTTTTGTGAATATCATCTTAGCGCCTTGAAGAGCTTGAGAGCGCCCTGTGAGCTATGATCCTACGTATCACACTGAGGCCCTAGCGAGCATGGAACCACTCTTCGAACTATGGGAATATGATACTGGTACCCCAGAGAATCTGAGAGTACCCTACGAACTATGGGAATGTCAGATTAGCGCCCTAGCGAGTTTAGGAGCGCCCAGCGAGCTATGGAAATAATATACTGGCGCCAGAGAGAATCTGAGAGCGCCATGCGAGCGCTGAGAATATAAGGCTAATCTAGAGAGTTTGATATCGCCCAGCGTGCTATGGGAATGTTATGCTGGCGCTCGAGAGAATCAAAGAGCTGTGTGAATATCATACTTGCGCCCTATAGAGTCATACTAGCGCCCTAGAGAGCCTGAGAGCGTCCAGCGAGCTATAAGAATATCATTATAACACCCCAGCGTGGAAGCGCTCTCCAAGCTATGTGGATATCATAATAGCACCCCATAGGGTCTCGGAGCGTACTGCGGGCTATGAGAATATCAGACTAGCGCCAATGTGAGTTTTAAAGTACCCGGCGAGCTATGGGAATATCACACTGGCGCCCCAGAGAATCTGAGAGCGCCCTGCAAACTATAACAATATCAGACTACCCTACAGAGTTTGAGGGCACCCTGAGAGCTATGGGAATATCATGCTGGCGCTCGAGAGAATCTGAGAGCGCCTCGCGCGCTATGCGAATATCATACTAGCGCCCCATAGTCATACTAGCGCCCTAGAGAGCTTGAAATCGATTTGCGAGCTATGAGAATATTATACTTGCGCCCTAACGAGCATGGAAGCGCTCTCCGAGCTATGGAAATATCATACGAGCGACCCAGAGAGTCTGAAAGCGCCCCACGAACAATGAAAATATCAAACTAGCCCCTAGTGAGTTCGACAGTGCCCTACGAGCTATGGGAATTTCATGCTGGCGCACGAGAGAATCTGAGAGCGCCATGATATGCTGGCTGCGAGACATGTGAATATCATTCTAGCACCCCATATAGCTATACTAGCGCCCTGCGATCTATAAGAATACCATACTAGCGCGTCAGCGAGTGTCAAAGCGCTCTCCGAGCTATGGGAATATCATACTGGCATTTTAGGGAGTCCGAAAGCGCCCAGCGAACAATGAGAATATCAGACTAGCGCTCTTAAGAGTTTGAGATTACCCTACGAGCTATGGGAACAAAATGCTTGCGCCAGAGAGAATCTGAGAGCACCCTGCGAGCAATGAGAATATCATACTAGCGCCCAATAGAGCCATACTAACGCCCTAGAGAGTTTGAAATCGGCCTGGAGCTATGAGAATATTAAACTAGCGTCCTAGTAAGTTTTGGAGTGCCATGCGAGCTAAGGGGAATATCGTACTGGCGCCTCAGAGAATCCGAGAGCGCACTGCGAATTATAGGAATATTAGATTAACGCCCCAAAGAAGCTGTGAGCGCCCTGCGAACTATGAAAATATCGAACTACCGCCTGAAGAGATTTGGCGCGCCCTGCGAGCTATTGGAATATCATACTGACGCTCGAGAGAATCTGAGAGCGCCCTGCGAGCTATGGGAATACCATACTTGCTCCCTATACAGTTATACTAGCGCCCTAGAGAGCTATGAGAATATCGAACTAGCACCCTAGTGAGTTTGAGAGTGTTTATGCTAGCGCTCCAGAAAATTCGTGAGCGCCCTGCAAACTAAGAGAATATCGAACTAGCGCCCAAGGGAGTTCGAGAGCGTCCTGCGAGCTATGGGAATATCATGTTGGCGCTCGAGAGAATCTGAGAGCGCCTCGCGAGCCATGTTAATATTTTATTAGCGCCCCATAGTCATATTAGCGCCCTAGAAAGCTTGAAATCGATCTGCGAGCTATGAGAATATTATACTAGCGCCCCAGCGACCAAGGATGCGCTCTCCGAGTATCATATAGCGCCCCAGAGAGTCCGAAAGCGAGCTATGGGAATTTCATACCTGCGCCAGAGAGAATCTGAGAGCGCCCTGCGGACGATGAGAGTTTCATAATATCCTAGAGAGTTTGAGAGCGCCCTGCGAGGAATATCATGCTGGTGCTCAAGGGATTCTGAGAGCGACCTGTGAGCTCTGTGAATATCATACTAGCGCCCTGAAGAGCTTGAGAGCGCCTTGTGAGCTATGATATTATATATCATACTGGGGCCCTAGCGAGTATGAAAGCATTCTCCGAGCTATGGAAATATCATACTGCCACCCCAGAGAATCTGAAAGCGCCCTACGAACTGTGGGAATGTCAGATTAGCGCCCTGCGAGCTATGGAAAAATCATACTGGCGCCAGAGAGAATCTGAGAGCGCCTTGCGAGCGATGGGAATATATGGCTACACTAGAGAGTTTGAGAGCGCCCAGCGTGCTATGGGAATGTTATGCTGGCGCTCTAGAGAATCAGAGAGCGCCCTGCTAGCTATGTGAATACCATACTTGCGCCCCATAGAGTCATACTAGCGCCCTGGAGAGACTGAGAGCGCCCAGCGAGCTATTAGAATATCATAATAGCACCCCAGCGAGTGTGGAAGCGCTCTCCGAGCTATGTGGATATCACAATAGCCCTTTATAGCCCCATATTAGCGCCCTGTGAGCTGTGAAAAGCACCCCAGCGAGTGCGGAAGCGCTCTCCGAGCTATGGGAATAGTATGCTAGCGCTCCAGAGAATCTTAGAGCGCCCTACGAACTATGAGAATATTAGACTAGCGCCCTAGCAAGTTTGAGAGCGCCCTGCGAATTATGTGAATATCGTAAAAGCGCTCGAGAGAATCTAAGAGTTAAGAGTTACCATAAGTTTTAAAATCATTATAACTATTTTTTGAAAACTTGTAGCTAGTTACGGTCTTACGGACAAAGTTGTTAACCAAGGTTTTAATTATCGTTTTATAAAGCTGGTTTTTCATATTGAGTAAAATTGCGATCTTTAGTAGCGTAAATGCAAAATAATTGATTTCCTCATATAAACTGCAAACTTTGAACGCAATGCGCAAACCCGGGACGCAACCAATCGCTACCAAATACAGGCATTTGGGACCACAAAAGGAACTCAAAAAGTGCTGTGCCCGCTAGTTTAAATCATTTTGAAGTTTTCCCATACAACCACGAGCCACTCTAATCAACAATCAAATCGACAAAAGAATCTCAGCTCTTACAAACACAATCAATCAAATAATAGACAAACAACAAATCAACCAAATCGTCCTCGACGAACTAGACGTTATCACCACCATTATAAACATCAACACTCTCAACAAAATTATAACAAGTATTCAAGAAGCAATGCAATTTTCTAGAATTCACGTCACTACCCAACAAACAATTTAACTGAATTATTGCTTGTACGGGTTTTGTTCAGCTTATTCTTTCGTATCAAAGGTTTGTTCAGCTTACATTGTTTGTTGGGTAGTAACGGGATACTAACCAGCCAGGAAATTCACTTAATCAAAGACATCATCAACAATCAAGGAGTCCAACTCAATATTCCCGAGGAAGCCCTAAATTTTGTTACACCGAAACTAGTAATGAACGAAAACACTTTACTGTACATATTACATGTTCCAGAATTGGAGAACTCCGCTAGCGAATGACGGATCTCAATAGTAGCATGTCTGTAATAATAAACGTACATAAAACTATTGAGAACCAGAGCTACAGGTCCAAAGCCCTGGTAAAGGAGGATGGTTGTGATGATCTGAGCCGCGGTCCCCACGTAAAGCAGGATAGGACATAACCCCAATTCCAAGGCGTGAAGCGACCCGTGCCGAGGGATGAGTGATAGAGGGGGTGAAAAAGATGCTCGATCGTTAACGGAGCCTGTGGGGTACCTGGGCAACCCCCACAGTAAGCGTCCCTTACCATGTTAATGCGGAGTTCTGGCGTGGCGGACATTTATTCTCGCGCAACTCGTGGGTACTAAAATGGAGATGAACAAAAACAAAAACAACAATAAACAAACGCAGGTGCCAAACCCCTTTGCTATAGGTGGTTTGGCGAGGTCTCCCCCCCGTGGGGAGAGTAGTGGAGCGACGAGTGCTGCATCTGATAGCACCAGTGACCCCCCAGCAGTGGTAGGAAATAGCCCTACCAACGCACTGGACGGGCCAGGTGGGTACTAAAATGGAGATGAACAAAAACAAAAAGAACAATAAACAAACAGAGGTGCCACCCCTTTGCTAGAGGTGGTTTGGCGAGGTCTCCCCCCCGTGGGGAGAGTAGTGGAGCGACGAGTGCTGCATCTGATAGCACCAGTGACCCCCAGCAGTGGTAGGAAATAGCCCTACCAACGCACTGGACGGGCCACTATCCGCGATGCGTAAAGTGGTGGAGCAGCTCGATTCAATAATCGAGCTCACTAGCGCAAAGCAAAATATAAGCAAGGAGTTGAAGCAGAGCCTCCTGCTGCTCCGGAAAGCTGTTCGTGTCGCACGACAGGAACAGCAGGCTTACGCCAAGAGGGTGGAATGTCGGGAGAAGTCCGACAGAGAAACCCAGACAGTGGCCTCCAAGAGGGAGGGAAGAGAGAAGGTCGATACAGGTACTCAGACAGTGGCCTTCACCTTCTATGGAGCAGCCATATCGCTCGAAGCGGCGGCTGAGTTCCCCTCGAAGGGCAAAGGCAAGGGCAATCGCAAGACGGCGTCGAACGCGAAGCGCCCTGGGAAGTCACCAGGCGAGGGTGCAAAAACCGACACCACCCGGCGTGCAACCGTTAAGGCCAAACGCCGTTTGGCCGAGGTAAGCGAGTGACCTCGCTGGGCAGAGCGATGATACCAGCAACCCGGCGCAACTGGGGCAGGGGGGCGTTAACCCCTGGGCGCTGGTCACCAAGAAGAAGCTGGCACCGACACCGGAGGTACCGCGGCCCGCGAAGAAGGCCAAGGACAGAGGCGATGCCTTGTGGTTAAAAACCGACAAGGACAAATACGCCGATGTCCTAAAGTTGATGAAGGCGGCCGAAAGCCTCTCGGACCTTGGGCAAGATGTGCGTAGCGTGAGACGCACCAACACGGGAGAAATGCTTCTGGTGCTGAAGCGAGGCGCACAATCTAGTGCGGTGTACAAGGCCTTGACCCAAGAGGTCCTTGGTGAAGGCGCCCAGGTCAGGTCGCTAGGAGCGGAAATGACTCTCCAGTGCAAGCATCTGGACGAGTTCACAACCGCAGAAGATGTCGTCGCAGCCGTCAAGGAGCAATCGTGACAATCGAGTAAGCCTCTGTGCGTTTTAGAGATGGACCCTCTGGCACCCAAGCAGCCTACCTTAGGCTACTGAAGGCGGATGCCAAAAAGGTAACTTAGAAAGGTAAACTGAATATCGGCTGGTCTGTATGCCCAATTAGCATACCCCAGCCGCCTTCAGTGGATTGGTGCTATCGGTGCCTTGAGTCCGGTCACAAATCCTACGAGTGCAAGGGCATAGACAGGAGCAAACTATGTCGTCGCTGCGGCGAGGAGGGGCATAAGGAGCGGGGTTGCACTAAGGCGCACAAGTGCCTTATCTGCACCGCTAAGAAGCAAGCCCATAAACATGCTATGGGCGGACCTTCTTGCCCCTTCGGTGAGGTAAATAAGAAGAAGCCGTGAACGTTACACAACTAAATCTTTACCATTGTGCAGCAGCCCAACAGCTGCTGTGGCAGTCGGTCTCGGAGTCGAGGACAGATGTCGCCCTCCTATCAGACCCGTACAACATCCCTGCCGGCAACGGCAATTGGGTGTCGGACGGGTCTGGAATGGTGGCAATCTGTACAACGGGACGGTTCCCGGTTCAAGAGGTAATACACTCCTCCGCCGAGGGTGTGGCGATTGCCAAGATCAATGGTGTGTTCTATTGCAGCTGCTACGCTCCACCAAGGTGGCCAATAGAACAGTTCAACCAGATGATCGACAGGCTCTCGTCGGACCTAGTGGGCCGGAAACCGGTAGTCATAGCGGGAGACTTTAACGCTTGGGCAGTGGAGTGGGGCAGCCGCTGTACAAATAGCAGGGGTCAAGCGCTAATGGAGGTGCTTGCGAAACTCGATACTGTGCTAACTAATAATGGCCCCGCTAGTTCATTCCGTAGAAACGGGGTGGAGGCATGGATTGACGTAACATTTGCCAGCCCGAGTCTGGTTCCAGGCATGGAATGGAGGGTAGACGAAGGCTACACCCATAGCGATCATTTAGCAATCCGCTTTAGGATCAACTATGGTGTGCAGCATCCGAGGGCGGGAGATCCCTGCCACGCGGTACGCGTCCAATCATTTCGATAGCGAAGCTTTCACCGCGGCCCTGGGACTAGAGGCCAACACCGACAGTCTAAGCGGGGATGCGCTGGTAGCTGTTCTATCACGCGCGTGCGACGCCACTATGCCGAGAAAAACACTGCCAAGAAACGGCAGATGCCCGGTATACTGGTGGAGTGCCGAGATTGCAGTTCTACGGTCAGCCTGCCTCAGAGCTAGACGTGGGATGCAAAGAGCTCGCACCGATGATGCAAGAGAGAACCGCCGTGAAGTGTTTCGAGCTGCGAAATTGGCCCTTAACAAGGCCATTAAAAGCAGCAAGAGAGTGTGTTTCGACAACATTTGTGAGAGTGCCAACGCGAATCCGTGGGGTGATGGCCGAAATGGTGGCTCCAGTGACGAATGAAGAACTGCTCGCAGTGGCTAAATCCTTAGCAATGAACAAAGCTCCAGGGCCGGATGGAGTTCCAAACAACGCTCTCAAGGCTGCGATCATAGCGAACCCGAACATGTTCAGGCTAGCTAAGCAGAGATGCCTTGACGAGTGCCGTTTCCCCGATGGATGGAAAAGGCAGAAATTGGTGCTGTTGCCGAAGCCCGCGAAGCCGCCAGGCGACCCATCGGCGTACAGACCAATCTGTCTGATCGACACGACTGACAAACTGCTTGAGAGGATTATCCTCAACAGGCTAACCCCGTACGCGAGTTAAGTAAACGGGTTTTCTTTTGACTTTTTTTAAAAAAAAAAGCGACTACACTTCGTTGCTGCTAAATCTAGACTATCTTTATTATAAATCAATCGATACAAGCTAAGCCTCACTTGCCGTGTGCACCACAGCACACGCTTCCCTAATTCAGCACATAATATGCCACGGTACTTGGTGACTGCTGAGGTCGCTTCTGGTGCTGTTTCCTGTTGCTGGGCAGCTTGGTCGTTAACTTGTCCCCCTTTAGACATGAGGCTCCGTACGAATCATTTCCATCAAAGTCCGGTTCCTGAAGCGTGATAGGTTTCCATCGAAAGGTTTCGATTTTTCCGAATGCTGACTTAGCCGAATTATCGTACTTCGTCTGCGAATGAAAAGACTAAAAAGAATGCCAAGACCGATAATGATGGGTGAAGCAATGGTGCCACCAAAGTTTGTCCAATGTTATATCTTGTTGTTTTGTTACCTGAATTCCATCCAGAGGTAGCTTGATAGGTGTTCCCGTCAGATGTTGTATCCTGTTAGAGAACTTGTGATTGCTGATATTGAGAGAACAATCAGTATAGGATATTAAATATGATCCGGAGAGATTTCTTTTGAATTCTCCGCAGGTTGTTTCTATGGTAATATTGTTCATCTGATTTATTACTAAATGTTGATCACCGATCGAAATAATTTCGTTATGTGTGGGGTTTGTTGTGTAATTGCATGTGGCAGGTTTACCTCTGAGAAGCATTGGAATACATGTTGGATTGACGAGTTTTACTTCATTGATATTGAAAATGATTGAGTCCAGAGATTCTATAGCGAAACATTCATTCTTATTGACGAGATAATTCTGTTGACTAAGGTGAATTTGTTGATGATTGTTCAGGATCGGATAAATATGAACTTTGCGGAAGATTCTGTGGTCCAATTTGGGTGATTTGATAAGAAGAACGACCTCCTTGTTATTGGTGACGATGAACTGGGTGATGTAGGAGATGGACATCGGCGGCTGTATGTGCTGTTATATTTCCCCTAGCTAAATCATCTAGTAAAATTTGTAATTCTCTATCTGTTAATATTTGTGTATTCAAAATTCCTATTTTAGCTAGAGTAATAGTTTCTAATATTAATTGTAATTTCTGTTGCAAATAATTTAGGTTCAGTAAAACATTTATACTATAAAACTCTGATGAATTGCTATTTAATGCCTCTGTAGCATCTTTAGTTTTAAAAATGGATTCCTTCATTTGAAGGGTTAGTTCTCTATTTATTTTGACTTGTATGTTGTTGTTTGTAATTAGATCGTTAATTGATGAATTGATTAATTTTAGGTCATTTGCATCTGGGCTACCTGCAATAAATTTCCAAGCTGTTCCTAATGTGTTCCAGCGCTTTTGTCTTTTATTTATAGATATTTTCTTTAAAATGTGATCTATTTCTTCTAACTTTTGAGATATAAAAGGTGTAAATTGATTAGCTAACAATTCTTTGAAAGTATATCCTAGGTTAGTTACATGTATCCTGATAGCCGTTATATTGAAGTGGTGAATGTAATAATGGTTTCCGGTCTGGATTCTTCCTATGTCGTGGTCAAGAATTATGATCGGTTGGTTGTCTAATTTCTGTATGTGTGTCGTTTGTCCCCATAATAGTGGAGTTTTCAGTAAGCTGTAAATGAGAGTGTTTTTGTCTGGTTAGATCGTCGGTTGAATTTTCAAGTCTTTTTTATGTATTCGTCTTTTTTCAAAGGCGTCAGAGTTTTCAGTAATTCGTTTATGTTGTAATTTTTTGTTGTGACCCTCAAGATCCTTGGTTTGCTTTTTGCATAAATTCTGGTAAACTGTGTCGACAATTTTACCACTCCTAGGGGTAAGTAAAATAACGTCGTACGGTGTATGTCGTGTCGTGGAGTGGATAGATGAGTTGTACTTGTGAACAGACATTTGAATTAATTCAACTACAGGTTTGTCAAGGTTCTCAAATTTAGTGATTCGGTAAATTTCTAGCAACGTAGAATGGAATCTTTCAACAATTCCGTTCATCTCGCTTCTTCCAGTGGCCGTAGTATAAGTGGTTATTCGATTTGAATTGTAAAAATTTACTCTCCGGTCGCGAATGATTTTTCTCCATCCATGACCAGTATTTCTGGGAAATGATATTTTGACAATATTTCTTTTACTGCGGGCACTATATCGACAGCGGCTCTAGAATCAACGAATTGAATTTGGGCAAATTTAAAAAATTTATCAACGTAAGTCAAAAAGTGTAAACTTTCTAGAAACATGATATCTATATGAGCGATCTGAAAAGTCCGTGTGGGAACAGGAGTTCTTTGTAAGGGGTAATGAATTGGTTTTCTGTCGTATTTTTGCTCATGGCAAATTCGACAGTTCGTGATAAATTCACGAAGTTTTTTACTCAGTTTAGGGAAATAGTAGTTTTGTAGGATTTGTAATTTGTTTTCGTTGCCGTTGCGATGGGCACGGTGATGCTCGTCTCGTATTATGTTCCCCTGACGATCATCATCGGTGATATCCTCGAGCATTTTCTGAGTAAACCGGATTTTAAACAATTTCTGTTGGCCGAAATGGTTTTTATATACTTCTTGAATTTGTCCCATTATAGATTCATCTGTTAATAATCTGTTTACTTTTCCAATGTCGAAATGGTTTTTTAATACCTGTAGAAGAGAATATTAATATCGTTTAACTGAATTGTAATTCTAGTAAATTTAGGAAAAGGGTGTTCTATAGTTATGTTATCGGTGGCCTTCTTTAGAATGACCTGATGTCGGAAAACATTCAAAGGTGCCTCTGTTGATGGTATATAAAAGTTGTCGCTTTCGTCTGCCGAATGTCGGGTACCGGTCATTGATAACACAATACGGCTTAGTGCGTCTGCAACAACATTCGTTTTTCCAGGTTTATACAATATTTGGTAGTCGTGCGCCTCTAAATAGGCTTTCCAACGTTTCAGTTTTGCATTGGTGTTTTTTGGAGAGAGAGCGAATGTCAGGGGTTGATGGTCCGTCAGTATAATGAATTTGTATAATGTTTTTGATAAAGTTCTTGAAGCAAAGTGTATTGGTTTGTCCTTGCCTATCTCGCCTTGTGATAGGACTGCTCCTATTGCAAAGTCAGATGCGTCTGTCGTCAGTATGAATGTTTTGTCGTAATCCGGATATACTAAAATGTCAGATGAAGTTAAAATTCTTTTGAGTTTGTCGAAACAAATCTTTTCGTCGTCATTAAACTCAATTTTCCGGTTAGAGTTGGGGTTTCCCTCCCCTCGTAGAAGGTTCGTGATTTTAGCGAAATCTTTCACGAATCGTCTGTAGTACCCCATCATTCCTAAAAAAACTGCGCACTTCTTTAATGGTTTTCGGCTCAGGAAATTTTTGAATTACCTCTATCTTACCTGGTTTCGGTTTAATACCTTCCGATTCAATAATGTAACCTAAAAATTCCAATTCTTCATGGGAAAATTCGGATTTATCCAATTACACCTTTAATCCAGCATCGTTCAATGTTTTCAAAATGATTTCGAGATTTTTCAAATGTTCGTCGAAGTCTTTTCCAAATACGACAACATCATCAATATAGACATAGCAGATTTTTCCTATATGATCTCGCAGTATGTCATCTATTGCTTGTTGAAAAGTTGCCGGAGCATTTTTGAGCCCAAACGGCATCCCTGTAAATTCGTATTTTCCATTATTTATGGAAAATGCAGTTTTTTCAATATCAGATTCGTTCATTTTGACCTGATGAAACCCCGATGCTAAATCGAGGGTAGAGAAAAAATTCTGACCTTTCATTTGATCAATCATTTTTCTTTTTTCTCATTAATTTTCCGATAGTCAATAACTATTTTTACCATTTTTTTGTTAACCATTTTTGTTAACGACCTATTGAGTTAATTTGTCAACAGTTTTTTTCGGCATTTAATTAGCAAGGGACTGGAAGGTGAAGTATATTTTTCAATATTTAGAGCCATAGTACTCAAGGGAGAGCAAGGTGTTGAAAGGAGAAAGTTTTTAGAAAAGCGTGGAAGGATCATATATGCAAGCTTAGAGCTCACCGGCGACTTAACCCTTTGTCTGCTGCCGTAGTGGTCAGGGTCTTTTGGCATTAGAAATGCGAATCACCTGAGTCTACGGCATGTCCGAACAAGCGTAAAGTAACTTGTTACTTCATGCTGTCGGTTCCGACAGCATGAAGTAACAAGTTACTTTACGCTTGTTCGGACATGCCGTAGACTCAGGTGATTCGCATTTCTAATGCCAAAAGACCCTGACCACTACGGCAGCAGACAAAGGGTTAAGTCGCCGGTGAGCTCTAAGCTTGCATATATGATCCTTCCACGCTTTTCTAAAAACTTTCTCCTTTCAACACCTTGCTCTCCCTTGAGTACTATGGCTCTAAATATTGAAAAATATACTTCACCTTCCAGTCCCTTGCTAATTAAATGCCGAAAAAAACTGTTGACAAGTCAATAACTAATCGGAACTTTTTTTCACCCGATGCGTCCGTCTTTTTTGGAACTATCCACACCGGAGATGTCCATGCCGATCTAGACGGTCTGATTATTCCGTCGGCTAACATTTTATTAATCTGTGTGTTCACTTCCTCTGTATATGGGACGGGGTAGGGGTAAACTCTCTGATACACTGGAATATTGTCATTGGTATTAATACGGCACTCTACATTTGTTGTACATATTAACTTAGTATCTGGCTCATGAAATACTTGCTTATTTTCATGCAATAATTTCTCTAATTGTTCTCTTTTTATTTTGGGTAAATTGTGAAGTTCGAAACATGGGTTTTGGATAAGATATGGTGGAAGATTTGATAAATTTTCTTGTCCTGGTGTGTACTGTAGTAGAGGAATTGCCATTTCGCTTCCTTGATGAGACAACGTTAGCATTTTATTATTTAGATTAATATTGGCATTCAAAGCGTTTAGAATACCGGTTCCTATAATTCCAAAGAAAAAGCTGTGTAATTTGTGTAACAAAAATTGGGCTTTAAAATCAATTTTGGGAAAGAAGAAATTAATACCAATGGCGGATGTTGCCTGAAATTGTCCATTAGCACTATTGATATTACCGGCAGTAAAATCATATGGTTTTGCGGGCTTGTATGAGTATGCCAAATTTGGATTAATAAGATTTATATTGGCTCCTGTATCCACTAAAAATGGAAACTCGCCAATCTTAGTTTTTAAATTTATATATGGGAGGGTTGGTTTTACCAACCTACACTCCATTTAAAAAAAAAATTGCTTGATCAGGTTTCTGTTCCGTTTCTGTCTCACTACTCTGGGGCGGTGCTGTACTCTTAATTATTTGTTCTTGTGTTAGGCCTTCTGGTTCGAGTTCATACTGATAAAATTGTTGGTAATCCATATACGGATCAACGTAGTTATACGGTACACATTCTGATGGGTAATCATAGGGTGATTGCATATCTTGATCGTGATAATAATATTCATCGTAAGTTTGTGTATTCTCTAACGGGTGAACCTGTCGTTTTGGGTTAAATAAATTTGATGATGGTGGAGGCGGTCTTTTGGGTGCAAACATAGGTCTATTGGGGGAATTTGTTCGATTTCCATAATTAACGTAACGCCTGCGGATGCTTTGATCCACATCCATTGGCTCAGGCCTCGGGAGGAGTGGGCCTGGTTGTGGTCTTGGAACGAATGAATTTGGCTGTGGTGGAAAGATATAGTTTCAAGTATTAGGTTGCACTACTCTAGGAAATGTTCGTTGAAATATTTTTCGCGGTGGAACGGGTGGAGGAAAATTATATGGTGTTCTTTTTTGTTGGATTGTTGATAAATCAATATCTCTTGGTTTAGGAAGAGTTTGATTTGTAAATTGGTTTCTAAAAGGAGCGGATCTTACGTCCATATTGTAGTATTCTATACAAAAATGATAAGCTCGACTTAAGGTTTTCACATCGGCCGTTTTTAATAATATGCTGAGTGGCTTTTCGAGCCCTCTTATAAACGAGTCTAGTGCTTTATCACGGAAGAAAGTAATATGTGCATCTGCATTTTGTCCGAGTACTGGATCTGTTTGAATTTGCACCACTAAAGATGCAAGTAAATCATTTACCCTACTGAAATAAGTACTTAGGCTTTCGTTATTAGCTTTTGTCACGGTGGTCAATTCATAATCCAGAGTTTTTAAATCACGCTTATCTCTATAGTAAAGTAATAGCGTTGATTTTATGCTCTCTCAGTCGTAATGAACATTTTTTTAATTTAAGATGTCGGCAGCCTCGCCCACAATTTTTCGACGGATTGTCCGTTGTAACAAACAGTATTCTGTAGAGTCCACTGGTAGATCCCTGTATAGATCAAATATACCTTCCACATCGGTAATGCAGCTGATAAGCTCGCTGGGTTTACCGTCAAATTGGTTAAGATCTCTTACAAAATCGGATATTTTACCGATATTGGGAAATTATTAATTGCAAGTTGTCCTCGTTGCTCTTGTTGCGCCATGATTGGCTTAAAATATATCTCACACCTGCTTTTTTTTTCTAAATTTTGTTGGAAATTTTATATAAAACGTTCGCTGGTTTTGCTTGATTCAAAACACTTTATTTTTATAATCACTAATGAGATAGTTACATCTAACACTTTCACTATTTTCACTTTATTTCTTAATCGTTAATTAAATAAATTTACTTACATGAAGATCGCATCCTGGGTTAGGCCGTGGTGGGTCTTGATTATTGTCAGGTTTCCTGCGGCTCTGCGGGGAAGAAACAGGCAGGTGCCTCCGGGATGGTCCTTTTTGGTTATCCTACTGGGGTCCCTGGCGCCGATCGGATTATCTCCAGTGTCCTGCTTCCTGCTTCGTGGGTTGTTTCGTTGTTTTCCGGTGCTTTGCTTTTTATAACAAAGACTATTTCACTATCACTTTCGTTCTTAGTGCCTTTATTAAGGACTTTGTAATTTTTTTCGAAACAACACTTCACTTATACACTTCCCGCTGGCAGGTTCCTATTCGGGCGCCAGTTAAGTAAACGGGTTTTCTTTTGACTTTTTAAAAAAGCGACTACACTTCGTTGCTGCTAAATCTAGACTAACTTTATTATAAATCAATCGATACAAGCTAAGCCTCACTTGCCGTGTGCACCACAGCACACGCTTCCCTAAGTCAGCACATAATATGCCACGGTACTTGGTGACTGCTGAGGTCGCGTCTGGTGCTGTTTCCTGTTGCTGGGTAGCTTGGTCGTTAACTCGCGGAAGGTACGGACGGCCTGTCAAGCAACCAGTTGGGCTTTCGAAAGGGTAAGTCCACAGTGGACGCTCTCAACTCAGTGATAAATACTGCCAAGATAGCGATCCAACGGTAAAGGCTGTGCGTTAGTGACACTGGACGATACTGTGCGTTAGTGACACTGGACGTGAAGAACGCATTCAACAGCGCAAGCTGGGATGCCATCGCGCTCTCGTTACACCGGCTTAGCCTACCGGTGGGTCTGTACCGGATCCTGGAAAGTTATTTCCAGGACCGCGTACTGCTATACGAGACCGATGCCGGTCAGAAAAGGGTTCCGATTACCGCCGAAGTTCCACAGGGCTCCATCCTAGGCCCGGTGCTATGGAACCTCATGTATGACGGGGTTCTGAGACTGTCTACCGCACGGTATCACACGATGCATCCTGCGTGATAGCGAGCATGATGCCAGTCGAGCTGGTCATTCGGGAAGATGAGGAGTGTTTCGAGCTACGTGGAAATAGAGGAGCCCGCGAGCGCACCAGGGTGACCTCGGTCGCCAGATGGCAGCGTGAGTGGGACAACTCCTCGAAAGGTAGGTGGACCCACCGGCTGATACCTAGCATATCGAGCTGGGTGGGAAGACCACATGGGGAAGGTCACTTCCACCTGACACAATTCCTGTCAGGCCATGGCTGTTTCCGACAGTACCTCCACAGGTTCGGGCACGCGGAGGTCCTAGCCTGCCCGGACTGCCCAGGTGTAGACGAAACTGCCGAACACATACTGTTCCATATGTCCTCGGTTCGATGTCGAAAGAAGAGCAATGCTTGACGTCTGTGGCTGGGGCACAACCCCTGATACTCTTATTCAGCGGATGTGCCAATCGGTAGAGAAGTGGAACGCAGTCTCGGCTGCTACCACCCAGATTGCCTATAGGCTACAGGTAATCTGGCGAACCGAGCAACAGACGACGGGCACGGCTAACTAGTGATTGGTTAGTTGGAGCGACAAAGGCCAAGCGCAAAAAAGGGAGTGAATTGTCTGATCATGCTGAGGCAGGTTTGGCGCAGCCACCCCGAAGCAAGACAGAAGAGTGAGTGTATAGGCGTATAAGTGGACTGCCTCATGCCAAGATGGGAGGGTCGTAGCGTAGTATGTTGGGACTTAGCTATCGATGCCTCATGGCGTGGCAGAGGAGTGAAAGGGTGAGCATCCAAGTCAGTCTCACACGGCATGTTAAGGGTGAGCACAAAAGTCAGCCTTACATGGTATGGTAGAGGCTAGCACAAAAGTAAGCCTAGTAAGGAATAAAAAAGGTGAGCACACAAGTCAGCCTCGCATGGTATGTCAGAAGTGGGGCCTAAGAAAAATGTCCCACATGGGATGCCAGGGGGAGTGACAAAGGTATAGTGGAGTGGCACGATCGAGACTGAACCAGGTGATAGGGTGAGCACCCAAGTCAGCCTCACATGGTATGGGTGAGGCGAGCACAAAAGTAAGCCTAGCAAGGAATGAGTAAGGTGAGCATACAAGTCAGCCTCGCAAGGAACGAAAAAAGTGAGCACAAAAGTCAGCCTCATGTGGAGTGTTTGAGAGTGAATCAAGGTGCGATAGAGAGAGCACCCGAGTAATCCTCATACAGGACGTATGAACGCGTGAGTGAGAGTGAATGAGTACATTTAGTACAGCGATCCCCCCAGAAGTAATACCGAGAGATAGTTCCTGGAAGGAACGATGGCGGTGCCCAATGGAGTTTAGTCGTTATTAATGGCAGCGTCACCATTCGAGCCCGACACGCCCCCAGTACACCTCGTGCGGTAGCTTGGACACTTACCAATAGCACGTGTAATGGGCTAGGACGTAAAGGTCTTCTCCATTGAAAAAAAAAATGGAGAAGGAAAAATCCACAACCATACGGATCTACCCCTTGAACCTAATCGGTACAGTTATAAAATCCTACCCCCAATTTCTGATCAAACAGGCAAAACGACTCTTCACCACATCAAAACCCGAAGAGTATGTCCAATTGCAAAGCTACATCAGAGAATTCAAGGACTCTTGCATACACCCACTCATCATGGGAACGGAACCACTATATATTATGGAAACTAAGAATGAATCTACTGCACTACTAATAAGCAATAACAAAATGCTCATTACAAACGCACAAAACAATGAGCTACAGTCCGACTGTGGCCCACACAATAGAAATCTATCAGGAAACCTTGTAATATCATTCACCAACTGCACAATAGCTTTCATGGGTCACCACTTTACATCAAAGGAAAAAATAACCGAAAACGAGACTATTCTAGGTGCCTTCCACAACCTAAACATAAAAAGCGAACTTTCCTAAAACTATGACGTTGAAAAAATAGAAAAAGCTACCTTAATAAATAGGAACAAATTAGACGAAATATCACTTCGACACGAAACAGATTGGAAATGGAAATGGAAATGCAGCCTTCTTGGAGGAACCTATTTTTTTTTATTCATTTCGTTTATTTGATAGGCACAAATGCGTTAGCTTGGCGGTGCCAAATTGTTTTGTTTTTACATTTTGGATATCTTAAAACTAGGAGGTTACAATGTTGAAATATTTTTTTTATACAAGAAAAAAAAGTTTACAGCTATCTTAAGACTAGAAATAAGATTCAATATACAAGAGAGGGCCAAAAGATTTTTTTTCATGAAAAATTTTAAAACAAGGGATTCAGTTTGATATACAAGAAGGGGAGTAATAGTATTTTACGAAATATATTACAGTTATCTTAAAACTAACAATATAGTTCAGTACACAAAAGGTGGAACAAATATTTACGAGAAATTTCACAGATATCTTACAACTAGGGATACAATTCTATTTACAAGATGGAGGACAAGATTTTCAATAAAGAGCAAAAATTACAGCTATCTTAAAACTAGGAATACAGAATACAAATTTGTTTTTTTAACGAAGACTTATGCTTGGTCAAGATATTCAGAGGGGGACTTATTTCCACATCAGTGCAGCAGCAGGTGTATCGAGGACAGGGGAGAGAAGACGTATATGGTGACAGGGAAAGAAGAGCAAAACTTGCAACTATCGCGCAAACGGGAGATCAGCGAAACAAATTCTCGCCTCAGTCTAGTAAGTCGTCGAGTATCGGGTTGGCGGATGGTATTCTTCGGACCCGCGGGGAATCCTTCAAAAGTCATCGGACATCAAGTCGCTCTCGCTTCAGTTTCCTTCTATGCAGGCGTAGTGGTAAAGGCGACGGCGGTTACATAGTGGCACTCTGCAGCTGTTCGGTTCCACAAAGCAAGAGGAAATTTCTAAAATCAAGAAATAAAAGAGAGGGGCTAAATTGGGATATTTATCGTTTTAATGAAATTGTAAATAAGGGACATATAGGGGAGATCGCGATTTGCTAGCATATCCCGGACTGGAACATTGGGTGGGGTACCTAGGGCCCGAAGGGAATCCTTTAACAGAGACCTGGCGTCACAATACTCGGCACAAACCCAGACAACGTGGTCGATGTCGTGATAACCCTCGTCACAAGCGCACAGACTACTTTCCGCAAGCCCAAACGCCGCAAATGTGCATGCAACGTGTAGTGGTTAGACATGAGCCGGGACATTACACGAAAGAAGTCCCCACCCACATCCATCCCCCTGAACCATGGCTTCGTAACTCCGCTAGCGAATGACGGATCCCAATAGTAGCATGTCTGTAATAACATACGTACATGGAACTATTGAGAACCAGAGCTACAGGTTCAAAGCCCTGGTAAAGGAGGATGGTTGTGATGATCCGGGCCGAGATCACCACGTAAAGCAAGGTAGGGCATAACCCCAATTCCAAGGCGTGAAGCGACCCGTGCCGAGGGATGAGTGATCGAGGGGGTGAAAAAGATGCTCGATCGTTAACGGAGCCTGTGGGGTACCTGGGCAACCCCCACAGTAAGCGTCCCTTACCACGCTAATGCGGAGCTCTGGCGTGGCGGACATATATTTCTCGCGCTACTCGTGGGACTATACATGGAGATGAATAAAAATAAAAACAAACAGACGGAGGTGTTAAACCCCTTCGCTAGAGGTGGTTTGGCGAGGTCTCCCCCCCCCCCCCGTGGGGAGAGTAGTGGAGCGATGAGTGCTGCATCCGAAAGCACCAGTGACCCCCCAGCAGCGGTAGGTAATAACCCTACCAATGCATCGGAGGGGCCAATAGCTGCGATGCGCAAAGTAGCGAAGCAACTCGATTCTATAATCGACTTCGCTAGCGCAAAGCAGAACATAGCCAAGGAGTTGAAGTTGAGCCTCCTGGAGCTCCGGAAAGCTGTTCGTGTCGCAAGACAGGAACAGCAGGCCTATGTTGAGAGGGTGGAATGTCGGGAGAGGCGCGACAGAGAAACCCAGACAGTGGCCTCCAATAGGGAGGAAAGAAAGTAGGTTGATAGAGGTTCACAGACAGTGGCCTTTACCTTCTACGGAGCAGCCACGTCGATCGGAGCGGCGACCGAGTTCCCCTCGAAGGGAAAAGGAAAGGGCAATCGCAAGACGGCATCGAATGCGAAGCGCCCTAGGAAGTCGCCAGGCGAGGGTGCCAAAACCGACACCACTCGGCGTGCAACCGTCAAGGTCAAACGCCGCCTGGGTGAGGTAAGCGAGGGCGAGAGTGACCTCGCTGTGGAGAGCGATGGTACCAGCAACCCGGCACGACCGGGGCAGGGGGGCTCAAACCCCTGGACGCTGGTCACCAAGAAAAAGTCGGCACCGAAACCGGAGGTACCGCGGCCTGCGAGGAAGGCCAAGGACAGAGGCGAGGCCTTGTGGTTAAAAACCGACAAGGACAAATACGCCGATGTCCTTAAATCGATGAAGGCGGCCGAAAGCCTCTCGGCCCTTGGGCAGGATGTGCGTAGCGTAAGACGCACCAACACGGGAGAGATGCTCCTGGTGCTGAAGCGAGGCGCACAATCAAGTGCAGTATATAAAGCCTTGGCCCAAGAGGTCCTTGGTGAGGGCGCCCAAATTAGGTCGCTAGGTGCGGAAACAACTCTCCAGTGCAAGCACTTGGACGAGTTCACGACCGCAGAAGACGTTGTCGCAGCCGTCAAGGAGCACTGCGGCGTCACAATCGAGCGGGCCTCTGTGCGATTGAGAGACGGACCCTCTGGCACCCAAGTAGCCTACCTCAGGCTACTGAATGCGGATGGCAAAAAGGTAACCGAGAATGGGAAGCTGAAGATCGGCTGGTCGGTATGCCCTATTAGTATACCCCAGCCGCCTTCAGTGGACAGGTGCTATCGGTGCCTAGAATCCGGCCATAAAGCTTACGAATGCAAAGGCATAGATAGGAGCAAGCTATGTCGTCGCTGCCGCGAGGAGGGGCATAAAGAGCGGGGGTGCACTAAGGCGCACAAGTGCCTTATCTGCACCGCTAAGAAGCAAGCCCATAAACATGCTATGGGCGGACCTTCGTGTCCCTTCGGCGAGTTAAATAAGAAGAAGCCGTGAGAGTCACACAGCTAAATCTTAACCATTGTGCAGCAGCCCAACAGCTGCTGTGGCAGTCGGTCTCGAAGTCGAGGACAGATGTCGCCCTCTTATCAGACCCGTACAGCATCCCTGCCGGCAACGGCAATTGGGTGTCGGACGGGTCTGGAATGGTGGCAATCTGTACAACGGGAAGGTTCCCGGTTCAAGAGGTAATACACCCCTCCGCCGAGGGTGTGGCGATTGCCAAGATCAATGGTGTGTTCTATTGCAGCTGCTACGCCCCACCAAGGTGACCAATAGAACAGTTCTACCAGATGATCGACAGGCTCTCGTCGGACCTCGTGGGCCGGAAACCGGTAGTAATAGCGGGAGACTTCAACGCTTGGACAGTGGAGTGGGGCAGCCGCTGTACAAATAGCAGGTGTCAAGCGCTAATGGAAGCGTTTGCGAAACTCGATACTGTGCTAGCTAATGATGGCTCCGCTAGTACATTCCGTAGAAACGGAGTGGAGGCATGGATTGATTTGACCTTTGCCAGCCCGAGTCTGGCTCCAGGCATGGAATGGAGGGTAGACGAAGGCTACACCCATAGCGATCATTTAGCAATCCGCTTTAAGATCAACTATGGTGTGCAGCATCCGAGGGCGGGAGATCCCTGTCAGGTACGCGGGTGGAAGTCCAATCACTTCGACAGCGAAGCTTTCACCGCGGCCCTGGGACTGGAGGCCAACACCGACAGTCTAAGCGGGGATGCGCTGGTAGCTGTTCTATCACGCGCGTGCGACGCCACTATGCCGAGAAAAACACTGCCAAGAAACGGTAGATGCCCGGTATACTGGTGGAGTGCCGAGATTACAGCTCTACGGTCAGCCTGTCTCAGAGCTAGACGTAGGATGCAAAGAGCTCGCACCGAGGATGAAAGAGAGAACCGCCGTGAAGTGTTTCGAGCTGCGAAATTAGCCCTTAACAAGGCTATTAAAAGCAGCAAGAGAGCGTGTTTCGACAACCTGTGTGAGAGTGCCAACGCGAATCCGTGGGGTGACGCCTACCGGATTGTGATGGCTAAGACCAAAGGGGGCTCCTCACCCCCAGAACGGTCTCCGGACCGGTTGGCAACGATTATCGAAGTACTCTTCCCGTCTCGAGCCACAAGCCTCTGGCCACCTGCACTACGAGACAGTGCGGGCACGGTCGAAATGGTGGCTCCAGTGACGAATGAAGAACTACTCGCAGTGGCTAAATCCCTAGCAATGAACAAAGCTCCAGGGCCGGATGGAGTTCCAAACAACGCTCTCAAGGCAGCGATCATAGCGAACCCGAACATGTTCAGGCTAGTTATGCAGAGATGCCTTGACGAGTGCCGTTTCCCCGATAGATGGAAAAGGCAGAAACTGGTGCTGTTGCCGAAGCCCGGGAAGCCGCCAGGCGACCCATCGGCGTACAGACCAATCTGTCTGATAGACACGACTGGTAAACTGCTTGAGAGGATCATCCTCAACAGGCTCACCCCGTACGCGGAAGGTACGGACGGTCTGTCAAGCAACCAGTTTGGCTTTCGGAAGGGTAAGTCCACAGTGGACGCTCTCAACTCAGTGATAAGTACTGCCGAGATAGCGATCCAACGAAAAAGGCGAGGTATTCGATACTGTGCGTTAGTGACACTCGACGTGAAGAACGCATTCAACAGCGCAAGCTGGGATGCCATCGCGCTCTCGTTACACCGGCTTAGCCTACCGGTGGGTCTGTACCGGATCCTGGAAAGTTACTTCCAAAACCGCGTACTGCTATACGAGACCGATGCCGGTCAGAAAAGGGTTCCGATTACCGCCGGAGTCCCGCAGGGCTCGATGCTAGGCCCGGTGCTATGGAACCTCATGTATGACGGGGTTCTGAGACTGAAGTTCCCTCCTGGGGTCAAAATCGTCGGCTTTGCCGACGACGTAACCTTGGAGGTCTACGGGGAGTCAATTCCTGAGGTAGAACTAACCGCAGAACACGCGATTAGCACGGTGGAGGAATGGATGAGCGCGAGAGGCCTGGAGCTCGCTCATCATAAGACGGAGGTAGTTATCGTCAACAACCGCAAGTCGGCACAACATGCAGTTATCCATGTGGGAGAAGTCGCGATCACTGCACAGCGAAGTCTGAAATCTCTCGGAGTCATTATAGACGACAAGCTGACCTTCGGCAGCCATGTCGACTATACGTGCAAGAGAGCGTCGACTGCTGTTGCGGCACTATCGAGAATGATGTCCAACAGCTCAAAGGTGTGCGCCAGTAGACGTAGGTTACTGGCAGGCGTTGCCGTATCTATCCTCAGGTACGGCGGCCCGTCATGGTCAAGAGCACTGAGGGTAACCAGTTACCTACAGAAACTGGAGAGCACCTACCGCGTGATGTGCCTCAGAGTGATATCTGCCTACCGCACGGTATCACACGATGCATCCTGCGTGATAGCGAGCATGATGCCAGTCGGGCTGGTCATTCGGGAAGATGAGGAGTGCTTTGAGCTACGTGGAAATAGGGGAGCCCGCGAGCGCACCAGGGTGACCTCGGTCGCCAGATGGCAGCGTGAGTGGGACAACTCCTCGAAAGGTAGGTGGACCCACCGGCTGATACCTAGCATATCGAGCTGGGTGGGAAGACCCCATGGGGAAGTTCACTTCCACCTGACACAATTCCTGTCAGGCCATGGCTGTTTCCGTCAGTACCTCCACAAGTTCGGGCACGCGGAGGTCCCAGTCTGCCCGGACTGCCCAGGTGTAGATGAAACTGCCGAACACATACTGTTCGTATGTCATCGGTTCGACGTCGAAAGAAGAGCAATGCTTGACGTCTGTGGCTGGGGCACAACCCCTGATACCCTTATTCAGCGGATGTGTCAAACGGTGGAGAAGTGGAACGCAGTCTCGGCTGCTACCATCCAGATTGCCAGTAGGCTACAGGTAATCTGGCGAACCGAGCAACAGACGACGGGCACGGCTAACTAGTGATTGGTTAGCTGGAGCGAAAAAGGCCAAGCGGAAAATAAGAGAGTGAATGGTCTGTTCATGCCGAGGTAGGTTGGCGCAGCGAATGGCAACCGCGTAAGGGGTAAACCCAGCCACCCCGAAGCAAGACAGAAGAGTGAGTGTATAGGCGTATAAGTGGACTGCCTCATCCCAAGACGGGAGGGTCGTAGCGTAGTATGTTGGAACTAAGCTATCGATGCCTCATGGCGTGGCAGAGGAGTGAAAGGGTGAGCATCCAAGTCAGTCTCACACTGCATGTTAAGGGTGAGCATAAAAGTCAGCCTCACAGGTTGGTAGAGGCTAGCACAAAAGTCAGCCTAGCAAGGAATGAAAAAGGTGAGCACAAAAGTCAGCCTCGCATGGTATGTCAGAAGTGGGGCCTAAGAAAAATGTCCCACATGGGATGCCAGAGGGAGTGACAAAGGTACAATAGAGTGGCACGATTGAGAGTGAATCAGGTGATAGGGTGAGCACCCAAGTCAGCCTCACATGGATGGGTAGGGCGAGCACAAAAGTAAGCCTAGCAAGGAATGAGTAAGGTGAGCACACAAGTCAGCCTCGCATGGAACGTAAAAGGTGAGCACAAAAGTCAGCCTCATGTGGGAGTGTTTGAGAGTGAATCAAAGTGCGATTGAGAGAGCACCCAAGTAAGCCTCATACAGGATGTATGAACGCGTGAGTGAGAGTGAATGAGTACATTTAGTACAGCCATCCCCCCAGAAGTAATACCGAGAGGTAGTTCCTGGGAGGAATGATGGCGGAGCCGAATGGAGTTTAGTCGGTATTAATGGCTGGTCACCATTCGAGTCCGACACGCCCCCAGTGCACCCCGTGTGGTAGATTGGACCCTACCGTTCGCACGTGTACTGGGCTAGGACACAAAAGTCTTCTCCATTGTAAAAAAAAAAAACCATGGCTTCGTTGATACCTTCGGGATAATGGAATGTAGCCATCGTCCAAGTTCACCATTGCTCCATGAGGTTTGCCAACTGTTGAGTGTGGTCTGACGACAAATACTAAAAAATTCGTTGACGCAGATTGGTCTTTCGTATATGTCACCATTTAATGCGCCCACCTTTGCTAATGAGTCGGCCTTTTCATTGCCCGGGATAGAGCAATGAGAGGGGACCCAAACAAAGGTAATCTGGTAAGATTTTTCAGATAAAGTATACAAGGACTCCCTTATCTTCCTCAGAAAATACGGGAATTGTTTTTTGGGCTTCATCGCACGAAGAGCCTCGATAAAGCTGAGGCTGTCCGAGATGATGAAGTAGTGATCTGTGGGCAGAGTGTCGATGATCCCAAGGGTGTACTGAATAGCAGCTAATTCTGCGACGTAAACTGAAGCGGGATCATTGAGCTTGAATGAAGCGGTGATAGTATTATTGAAGATACCGAAGCCAGTGGACCCATCGAGATTCGATCCGTCAGTGTACAACATTTTGTCACAGTCGACTTCTCGGAATTTATTATAAAATATATTGGGGATCACTTGTGGAAGTATGTGATCCGGTATTCCACGAATCTCTTCCTTCATGGATGTGTCGAAGAATACAGTAGAATCAGAAGTATCTAGAAAACGGACATGGTTGGGATTATACGAAGAAGGATTGATGCTCTGTGCCATGTAGTCGAAGTACAAGGACATAAAACGGGTTTGAGAATTAAGCTCGACGAGTCTTTCGAAGTTTTCAATCACCAACGGGTTCAAGATATCGCATCGAATGAGCAATCGATATGAGAGTTCCCAAAATCGATTTTTCAACGGGAGAACGCCCGATAGCACTTCGAGACTCATCGTATGGGTCGACTGCATGCACCCTAAGGCGATACGCAAACAACGATACTGAATTCTTTCGAGTTTGATGAAATGTATGTTCGCGGCGGAGCGAAAACAGAAGCATCCGTATTCCATTACCGACAGTATCGTTGTTTGATACAACCTAATTAGGTCTCCTGGGTGGGCACCCCACCATGTTTCAGTTATTGTCCGGAGAAAATTGATCCTTTGTTGGCATTTTTGTTTCAGATACCTAATGTGACATCCCCAGGTACCTTTAGAGTCGAACCAGACCCCGAGATATTTGAATGTGAAGACCTGATTGATCGTTACACCCATGAGTAGAAGCTGGAGTTGCGCCGGCTCACGCTTCCTAGAAAAGACGACCAGCTCAGTTTTCTCCGTGGAGAACTCAATACCCAGCTGAAGAGCCTAAGCAGGCAAATTGTCCAAAGTATCTTGTAATGGTCCTTGCAAATCGGCAGATTTGGGCCCTGTAACAGAGACCACCCCGTCGTCTGCAAGTTGCCTTAGCGTGCATGAATTGGCAAGACAATCGTCAATGTCATTCACGTAAAAATTGTAGAGTAGGGGACTTAGACATGAGCCCTGGGGAAGACCCATGTAGCTAAATCGCGATGTTGTTAAGTCGCCATGCGAAAAATGCATATGCTTCTCAGACAACAGGTTTAGCAAAAAGTTATTTAAAATTGGTGAAAGACCATGCTGATGCAGCTTCTCTGAAAGAACATTGATAGAAACTGAGTCAAAAGCCCCTTAATATCCAGGAAAACTGATACCATCTGCTCTTTACTAGCATAGGCCATTTGGATTTCTGTTGAGAGCAACGCAAGGCAATCGTTCGTCCCTTTGCCTTTGCGGAAGCCAAATTGTGTATCTGACAGTAAGCCGTTTGCTTCGACCCAATTGTCGAGGCGAAACAAGATCATTTTCTCGAACAACTTCCGGATGCAGGAAAGCATTGCAATCGGTCGGTACGAGTTGTGGTCGGAGGCTGGTTTTCCCGGTTTTGCGATGGCGATGACCTTCACTTGCCTCCAGTCATGAGGACCAATGTTACCCTCAAGGAACTTGTTAAATAAATTCAGCTAACGCCTTTTAGCAGAATCAGGCAGATTCTTCAACAAGTTGAATTTGATTCTGTCTAACCCCGGGGCGTTATTGTTGCACGATAAGAGGGCAAGTGAGAACTCCACCATCAAAAACGGTGTTTCGTTCGCGGTATCGTGAGGAGACGCGGCGTGGTATGTTTTCTGTACCGGGACAGAGTCCGGACAGATCTTCTTGGCGAAGGCGAATATCCAGCGGTTTGAATATTCTACGTTCTCGTTGATACTGTTTCGGTTACGCATACGTCGAGCCGTACCCCAAAGAGTGCTCATCGCTGTTTCTCTCGTTAACCCGTCGACGAACCGGCGCCAATAACTGCGTTTCTTGGCTTTCATCAAACACTTCATTCGCTTTTCTAGCGACGCGTATTGTCGATAGCTATCGGGTAACCCGTCGTCCCGGAAGGCTTTATACGCAGTGGACTTTTCCGCGTACAGTTCTGAGCACTCTTTGTCCCACCAAGGGGTGGGAGATCGTCCGTGGGTGTTCGCGGCCGGTACTGGTTTAGTCTGAGCTTGATTCGCACTGTAGAGAATCAAGCCAGCCAAAAACCTGTACTCTGCCTCCGGAGGAAGATCTTGAATGGATTCGATATTAGCGGATATCGCGGTCGCGTAACTCTTCCAATCAATGTTCCGTGTGAGGTCATATGAGACATTGATTGTTTCTGATGGTCTTGAACCGTTAGCAATTGAAATTACGATAGGCAAATGGTCGCTACCGTGGGGATCAGGGATCACCTTCCACGTGCAATCTAACTGTAGCGAAGTCGAGCATAGAGATAAATCCAACGCGCTTGCGCGTGTTGGTGGTGTAGGAATCCGCGTCATTTCTCCCGTGTTTAAGATGGTCATGTTGAAATTGTCGCAAAGATCTTGGGTTAATGTTGATCTGTTATCATCGTGAAGACCACCCCATACCGTACCGTGCGAGTTAAAGTCTCCTAGAACTAGCCGCGGAGCCGGTAGGAATTCCGTGATATTACAAAGCGTTGGGCTCCCTACCGATGCTCTAGGGAGAATGTAGATGGAAGCAATGCTAAGGTATTTGCTTTTGATCCTTATTTCACAAGCGACAACTTCAATGCCTGGTGTCGAAGGGAGGTTAATTCGGTTCAAAGAATAGCACTTTTTAATCCCCATAAGTACTCCTCCATAGGGGTTTTCTCGATCCAGACGAATTACATTAAATTCGTGGAAGTTGAGATTTATATCGGAAGTTAACCAAGTTTCACATAATGCGAAAACATCACATTTTAAACTATTTAGTAAAAATTTAAAGGAATCGATTTTCGGGAGGATACTTCTGCTGTTCCACTGTAGAACAGTGATCGAATCAGTGACCTCGTTCGATGACTTAGCCATCGAAGGATACGATCGCTGCAAGGAGGGGCCATTTAGTAGTCAACTGCTTCAAAAATGTTTGCACTATAGGGAGAAAACGTATCAGCAGGCTTTTAAGAGGATCCGTAACATTGAAAGCTGTGAAAATTAAGTCCACAATGTCAGAAAATTTCATTAGTCCATTACTGGACTGAGTGTCTGTTTGAAAAAGAGGGACACTTGGGGTTTCTGGTGTCCCTGGAAGTGGTGGGTACTCCATGTTTGAATTAAAATTTCCAAATCCGGGAGCAGATTTCTTTGGCTTTAGTGCATCACTTCCGTTGGATTTATTAAATGTGGTTGGCGCACTCTCAGAGGAGGACACCTTGGGACCCTTACGAGGCAGTCTAGGGGAGGCAGGATTTCTCCGTTTCCTGGACTCCCCCGGGTTAACAAAAGATGTTCCCTCTTGTGGATTATCAGATTCTTGCTCAACAGGAGCCAAAAGAGCAAAGGAGTTTTCGGAAAGGACAGATGGCGAAGTATTCTTTAACATTTCTGCATAAGAGCGCCTCGAGCGTTCCTTGAGGGAGCGCTTAATTTTATCCCCGCGCTGCTTGTACGCAGGGCATGATTTAAGAGCATGCGGAGGGCCCCCGCAGTAAACACACTTTTCAGTGTCTTTGTCACAAGAGTCATCCTCATGCTCTCCACCGCACTTGCCACATCGTTTTTTATTGCCACAAAAGGTGGCTGTGTGGCCCAACTGTTTGCAGTTGCTGCAGTTCATTACCCGCGGTACAAACAGGCGTACAGGCAGGCGAACCCAGAAGGACGTAATTTGGAAGAGACGATCCGGCGAAAGTCACCCGAAGCGAGGCTGATGGTATATAGGATTCTTTATCTCCAGCGAGCGTGTGCAATTTCTTGCAGTATAATATTTTCACCGGCTTTAGTAAGGGGTTTTTAAAGCAGCCAGCCCCATATTTCAGCTCGTCCTCGCATGTCAAACTAGCCTCGGTTATGACCCCGTCGACCTCTACATCTACACACGGTACATACACCCTATAGTGCTGCGTAAAGCGGGTACAGGAAGCAATCCCGTTTGCCTGTGTGAGGTCAATTTTTAACTTATTCGCGCGAACCCTTTTAATCTGGGTCACGGCCGAGTAATGCTCTGTCAGATCACGTGATATTTTCTAAATATCAAATGATTTATTGGTGGTCCGGAAGCAAACCACAAATGGCCCAGTCGATTTCTCTGGGTATGCTTTTAGGCGAGTGGTAGGAGGCTTATCAGGAGATGTTTCATCATCCATATTATCATCGGTGGGCTGACCATCAAGGGACATTTTAGCGCGAGATCAGAACTTCGCGCAAAGAACGATAAAAAGAGCAGTAACGGAATGTATCAAGGGCAAAACAGAAAATAATAGTAGAAGGGAAACAGGTACTTATCTTTTCGATGCCGATGACCTTCGCTGGGACTGGCTGACAATACCAGCACGACACACTTTGTTTTCGAAACAAAGGCCTAGCAATCACAATTGGCTTTGACACTGCACTGAGCACTGGACACAATAAAAACTGAGCCGGGGAAGGCAACTGCAAAAGCACTAGCACACGTCTTATCCGAGCGCAAGTCGAACAACGAATGAGGAACCTATTTAACATCTGTTTTATTGTTCATCACCCTCTACTTAATACTTTTCCATTTAAGAACAATTCATATAAGAGCAACACAGAGAAATCAACGCCGAAGATCGTCAAAATCAACGAATCAAAACAACCCATCCGAGGGCGCTGCACTTGTCAGCATAATGTTCCCTTAAATACCACCTGCTAGACCAGCGTGGTTGTTCAGTATAAATGTATCTACGGTCAGGGCCGCTAAGTTTTAAGTCAATCAAGTGAAATAAAGTGCATAAAGTGAAAACAAACTTTTTTAAAACTTCGAACAGGTGGCCCAGATCAAGATTCTATATTGCACTTGTTCGATTGAAATGAAATAAGCCGAATATAATCTTCAAGAAGAGTTGCATAACAAATAAACCCAAAGCATTACAATAGCATTATATCGGCTTTTTATTCGCTCTATAATGGCACTAAATGCACTTGTAATGCACATGCTTTACAGATCCTTGAAGCATGTGCTCGTTATATCAGCTTTATATACGCATATAGAGCAAGCGATAATGCTATATGTCGGCTGTGCAGTTATGCAATATTGATGCTACTTTTACAGTAAACGGCAAGTTAGGGCGGGTAGCCTAGAACAATGATTCAATAGTCTATCGATCGCCAGCACCTAGTTTAACCCGCCTTTTAGTTTACTGGGTTCTTGCGGAATTTCAACTCAAGTAAAACAACCGAGCCAGAATGTCTAGTTTGATTTCCCTGAATGGAAAATATGTATAAGAAAAAATATTTTTTTTGAACAACCTCGTTATTGTTTGAGTACAGCATCCGGTCTTTTTTTCGATAGAAGAGTACAGATAGCAGTGCTGTAGTTGCGGTTAGTCACGGTTAGTCGGCAACTAACCAGCTCCTGGAACCGAAAAAAATATTTTTCGAGCCAAAAAAAAAAAATTCCGTTGGCCTTATCATTCTGGAAGGCAAATTTAATGATCCCAGCTAATTGGAATTTTGTGAATCTATTCAAACTCGTAGGGTATTGTCAAACTCCCTGCCGCGCTAGTATGATATTTTCATAACTCACATGGCGATCCCAGACTGTATGGGCCACTGGTATGATATGCTCATAGGATACTCTCAGATACTTGAAAGCACTAGTATGATATTCCCACACCTCGCAGAGCGTTTCAACATTAGTTTGATACTTACAAGTCACGCAAGGCGCTCTCAGATTCTCTCGGACGATAGTCTGATGTTCCCATCGCTTCCAGGGCGCTTCCACACTCTCTGGGGCGCCAATATGAAATTTGCAAAACTCATAGGACGCTAGTATGATATTCTGATAGCTCGCAGGGTGCTCTCAGACTCGCAGGGGCACTAGTTTGTCATTTTCAAAGCTCTCAGGGCGCTCTCAAGCTCTTCAGGGTGCTAGTATGATATTCACAAAACTCTCTAATATGTTATCTTAATTTGCCGGGCGCTTACAAATTCTCTGGGGCGCTAGTCTAATATTCTCAAAGATTGCAGGGCGCTCTTAGATTCTCTCGAGCGCTTTTACGATATTCACATAATTCGCAGGACGCTCTCAAACTTGCTAGGGAGCTTGTCTAATATTCTCATAGTTCGTAGGGCGCTCTAAGATTCTCTGGAGCGCTAGTATAATATTACCATAGCTCGGAGAGCGCTTCCGCACTCGCTGGGGTGCTTTTCACAGCTCACAGGGCGCTAATATGACTCTATGGGGCGCCAGTATGATATTCGCAGGGTGCTCTCAGACTCGCAAGGGCACTAGTTTGTCATTTTCAAAGCTCGCAGGGCGCTCCGAGACCCTATGGGGTGCTATTGTGATATCCACATAGCTCGGAGAGCGCTTCCACACTCGCTGGGGTGCTATTACAATATTCTCATAGCTCGCTGGGCGCTCTCAGTATCTCCAGGGCGCTAGTATGACTCTATGGGGCGCAAGTATGGTATTCACATAGCTCGCAGGTTCTCTAGAGCGCCAGCATAACATTCCCATAGCACGCTGGGCGCTCTCAAACTCTCTAGGGTAGCCTTATATTCTCATCGCTCGCAGGGCGCTCTCAGATTCTCTCTGGCGCCAGTATGATATTTCCATAGCTCGCAGGGCGCTAATCTGACATTCCCACAGTTTGTAGGGCGCTTTCAGATTCTCTGGGGTGCCAGTATGATATTCCCATAGCTCGGAGAATGCTTTCATACTCGCTAGGGCCCCAGTATGATATATAATATCATAGCTCACAAGGCGCTCTCAAGCTCTTCAGGGCGCTAGTATGATATTCACAGAGCTCGCAGGGCGCTCTCAGAATCCCTTGAGCACCAGCATGATATTCCTCACAGGGCGCTCTCAAACTCTCTAGGATATTATGAAACTCTCATCGTCCGCAGGGCGCTCTCAGATTCTTCTCTTTCGGACTCTCTGGGGCGCTACATGATACTCGGAGAGCGCATCCTTGGTCGCTGGGGCGCTAGTATAATATTCTCATAGCTCGCAGATCGATTTCAAGCTTTCTAGGGCGCTAATATGATTATAGGGCGCTAATAAAATATTAACATAGCTCGCGAGGAGCTCTCAGATTCACTCGGGCGCCAACATGATATTCCCATAGCTTGCAGGACGCTCTCGAACTCTCTTGGGCGCTAGTTCGATATTCTCTTAGTTTGCAGGGCGCTCACGAATTTTCTGGAGCGCTAGCATAAACACTGTCAAACTCACTAGGGTGCTAGTTCGATATTCTCATAGCTCTCTAGGGCGCTAGTATAACTGTATGGGGAGCTAGTATGGTATTCCCATAGCTCGCAGGGCGCTCTCAGATTCTCTGGAGCGTCAGTATGATATTTCAATAGCTCGCAGGGCGCGCCCAAACTCTTCAGGCGGTAGTTCGATATTTTCATAGTTCGCAGGGCGCTCACAGCTTCTTTGGGGCGTTAGTCTAATATTCCTATAGTTCGCAGTGCGCTCTCGGATTCTCTGGGGCGCCAGTACGATATTCCCATAGCTCGCATGGCACTCCAAAACTTACTAGGGCGCTAGTTTAATATTCTCATAGCTCCAGGCCGATTTCAAACTCTCTAGGGCGTTAGTATGGCTCTATTGGGCGCTAGTGATATTCCCATTGCTCGCAGGGCGCTCTCAGATTCTCTCTGGCGCAAGCATTTTGTTCCCATAGCTCGTAGGGTAATCTCAAACTCTTGAGAGCGCTAGTCTGATATTATCATTGTTCGCTGGGCGCTTTCGGACTCTCTAAAATGCCAGTATGATATTCCCATAGCTCGGAGAGCGCTTTGACACTCGCTGACGCGCTAGTATGGTATTCTTATAGCTCACAGGGCGCTAGTATGGCTATATGGGGTGCTAGAATGATATTCACATATCTCGCAGCCAGCATATCATGGCGCTCTCAGATTCTCACGAGTGCCAGCATGATATTCCCATAGCTCGTAGGGCACTTTCGAACTCACTAGGGGCTAGTTTGATATTTTCATTGTTCGTAGGGCGCTTTCAGACTCTCTGGGCTGCTCGTATGATATTCCCATAGCTCGGAGAGCGCTTCCATGCTCGTTAGGGCGCTAGTATAATATTCTCATAGCTCGCAAATCGATTTCAAGCTCTCTAGGGCGCTAGTATGACTATAGGGCGCTAGTATGATATTCGCATAGCGCGCGAGGCGCTCTCAGATTCTCTCGAGCGCCAGCATGATATTCCCATAGCTCGCAGGGTGCTCTCAAACTCTGTAGGGTAGTCTGATATTCTCATATTTTTCAGGGCGCTCTCAGATTCTCTGAGGCGCCAGTGTGATATTCCCATAGCTCGCCGGGTACTTTAAAACTCACATTGGCGCTAGTCTGATATTCTCATAGCCCGCAGTACGCTCCGAGACCCTATGGGGTGCTATTGTGATATCCACATAGCTTGGAGAGCGCTTCCACGCTGGGGTGTTATAATGATATTCTCATAGCTCGCTAGACGCTCTCAGGCTATCTAGGGCGCTAGTATGACTCTATAGGGCGCAAGTATGATATTCACACAGCTCTTTGATTCTCTCGAGCGCCAGCATAACATTCCCATAGCACGCTGGGCGCTCTCAAACTCTCTAGATTAGCCTTATATTCTCAGCGCTCGCATGGCGCTCTCAGATTCTCTCTGGCGCCAGTATAATATTTCCATAGCTCGCAGGGCGCTCCCAAACTCGCTAAGGCGCTAATCTGACATTCGCATAGTTCGTAGGGTGCTCTCAGATTCTCTGGGGTACCAGTATCATATTCCCATAGTTCGAAGAGTGGTTCCATGCTCGCTAGGGCCTCAGTGTGATACGTAGTATCATAGCTCACAGGGCGCTCTCAAGCTATGATATTCACAAAACTCTCTATGTTACTAGTCTGATGTTATCTTAATTTGTCGGGCGCTTACAAATTCTCTGGGGCGCTAGTCTAATATTCTCATAGATTGCAGGGCGCTCTTAGATTCTCGCGAGCGCTTTTACGATATTCACATAATTCGCAGGGCGCTCTCAAACTCGCTATTCTAATATTCTCATAGTTCGTAGGGCGCTCTAAGATTCTCTGGAGCGCTAGTATAATATTCCCATAGCTCGGAGAGCGCTTCCGCACTCGATGGGGTGCTTTTCACAGCTCACAGGGCGCTATGATGACTCTATGGGGCGCCAGTATGATATTCACATATCTCGCTGGGCGCTCTTCGATTCTCTGGGACACTAGTATGATATTGCCATAGCTCGCAGGGCGCATTCAAACTCTCTAGATTACTAGTCTGATGTTCTCTTAATTTACTGGGCACTTACAAATTCTCTGGGGCGCTAGTTTAATATTCTCATGGATTGCAGGGTGCTCTTAGATTCTCTCGAGTGCTTTTACCATTTTCACATAGTTCGCAGGGCGCTCTTAAACTCGCTAGGGCGCTAGTCTAATATTCTCATAGTTCGTAGGCGCTGTAAGATTCTCTGGAATATGAATTTCCCATATATTGCAGAGCACTTCCACACTCGCTGGAGAGGTAGTATGATATTTCCATGGCTCGTCTGGCAATTAGATAGGTGGGCAATAAACTTTCCAAACTTACAAGGCGCTTTCAACCGGTTTCAGTATCTTTGGGGCGCATATAAATGAGTATTTAAGATTATGAGGCGGTAATAATCTATCCTAAGTTGCAGGGCGTTTTCTGGCTCTATGGGTCAGTAGTATGAGTATGTTGAGCTAACGGGTAGGTAGTATGCTCATGGGGCGTTATGCGAATAGTCTATCCTAACTTGCCGGGCGCTTTCAGATTTTCTGGGGCGCATATACTGTATCTCTTTGGGGCGTTGGTATGAGTATTTGAGCTCATGAGATGGTAGTGGATAGTCTATCCTAACTCGTAGGGCGCTTCCAAGCTCTCTGAGGTGCATATGGCGTATTTCTGTGGTATATTTTCTAGCTCAGGCGCAATGAAAAATCAAACTGATTAAAAAGAATTCTTGTTAGGTGCTTTTATGGTGTTCATAGTGAATAGTTTGAATGTTTGTGGGGGCAGTAGATGATACGCTAGCCAAACACGCAGGGTACAAATAAACTGATTCAACCATCATGTAGGTTTGTCGTGCACTTTTATAAACATACTATAAATGCTTTTAAAATTTAATCATTGGCTTGCGTGTAACACCCGTTTTTGTGCGAATTTTAATACTGTACTGACGAATGAAGCCATCATATTGATAACGATTTTAACGCAATCCATTTTTTGCATGCCGAGGTATTAATAAAATTTACTTGAACCTTTATTATGTGATTAATAAAGACCATGTCTTAGCCCCTCCACTAAATCGCTCGAAAAGCTTTGATTTTTTTGTTAATTGTAGAAGATCATGTCTCTTAAGGCACGCATCTGCTCTCATTGCATAATCACTGATACACTGATTTCAAAATATCCCTTTTTCAAAACAACTTTAATGATGAATACAATAATTACTCATCTGTCAAACGTTCTATCATATCATTTATGTGTTGTATACCATGTTTAAAATATATGTACTAATAATATTCTTTAACCCTCAGAAAGGCAAGTGGTCTCAGAGGCACGGCTGGTTACAATAAGTATCCTCTAATTTGAATAAACTTGTAATTATGAACAGAAATGATGGAGCTTTTTCGGGCTTTCAATTCTCTCACTGATAGAAAGCCAAAAAAGACTTAATATCACCGGGTCTTAGGAGCAATGCTTGTTGAAGCCACGATTTTAGCTTGCCTTTTTGAGGATTAAGACCGTCCAAAGAAAAAATAGACTGCACAATGATGCGTGGGCGGCACTTGAAAACTTAATTTGCTGTAATGAACACATAAAAAAGGAGAGATGCACAGTAAACTGGCTTGAGCTATTTTAGCTTTAAAAAAAATCGCAATATAAAAAAACGAGAGAAAACATAGATTTGAACTCACGTCCTTTAAGTTGATCTGCTATAACGTTACTAAATAAACCATATATACATTTCGAAATCGACACAATATAGCCCATCAAGTAAAGTATGAAAGTATTTTATCATTCATTCATTTCAGGTGTTCGGCAAGGGAGAGCTGAATAGTAACAGCAACTAAAGAATACGAAAGTTTAGCAACTTTGATAACCATTGAAGTATCTAAATATTCAAACGCGAAGACGCGACAATTGCCGATGATCAGCAGTTCTATCAACTTCCTAACACTTTGTGATGATGTAATATTGTAACTTACAACTTGTAAGGCAATGCAGCAATGTTGTTCTTACAGAATAGTTTTGTCTCTTACTGGCTCGATCGACAGTCACTCGGTTTTCATGTTTTCTCGAGCATCTGATGCTTAGAGCACTTGTCAATTTTTCCCATTGTTACAACGTCTTTCGTTGCGATTTTAAGTTCCAATTCTGGGTGTTCAACATATTGAATGTAAAATGAATTCTAGGAAAAATATATCCAGTATATCCATCTACAAGAAGGCCACTACCATTACTTTTACAAAGGGTGAATTGCCTATTTTCACCCTATTAAGGAAGGTACCTCACTAATTCATTAATTACTCGGCCTACAATCGATGGAATGCGTATGAATTGGCATCAAGAGCTTTGCTTCGTTGATTAGAATCAATCTAATAACACAAATGTCCTGAAAACAATGAAATGCTCGTGTTTGAGCGCAACGAAAATTCGGATTTTGTGCCTCAATTGTCGCCCAATGCGTTGAACAAAGATGGCAAATAGAAACATGGTGAAAATAAGCTCATTACCCTATAAGTTAATGGTATGGTAACGGGGCGTTGGAGCGGGACAGAACGGTTCGAACGGTACATATTAGAGACAGCAACGCTATGTTCGCGCTAAAATTATAAAGGTGAGGGCGATTGAATCCCAATAACGACCAACAATTTTTTTTTTAATTTAATTTTTTTCAGGATGAATAGGCAATTTTGTTACCCTAAAGGGTGAATTTTTAGTCGGTTTGATCGTATCTCTAACCGTTTCTGCAGAATTCCACAAATGGCGCGCAGTATCTCAAAAGGTGTTTGCCTCTAGTAACGTTAGGAGAAAGGTGACTTTTTTAGCCTCACAAAATGATGTTTCCATAAAATCATTTTTACTGACTGATTCTATTTAATAAGCCAATTGTTATTTGGAATATTAAATACGACCTAGGCCTACTATTTCGATACTGTAGACTAATTATTGTGATATGACAATCTGATAAAATTAGAAGTTAACAAAAAGAATACTGGGCAAATTCGAAAAATTAGATTCCTCAAAGTACAATGTCAGTCAATTAGATCAGTTTGAAGGTATTTGTAATTAATAAACAATTTCGCAAATGCAAAAATATATTACATAACATCACATTAATATATTGACTTGCGGTTTGAATATTGAAAAAATCATAATTTTGTCATAAAGCCCTAAAGCTTTGGCGGTCTGAGGGAGTGGGAGCTAGAAAACTGGAACTTGTGCTTCTAATCAAACAAAACATTACGCTGCTCACTACACTACAGTGATTAAATCATGACAATATTTTAACCGATTTGGTTAACCCAACATTTTTTCATACATAGAATCTCGACATCAACATACCATGATCAGCCTCTTCATGACTTTACAAGTGTTCTCAACAAATTCCTTTGTTGGTATTAGAATTAGCTACAACTTTACTGAATAGAGTAAGTCTCTATTTGAATTTGTTTGGAATCGAAAAAACGCGTTTGGAAATAACGAAAATTTTCCGAACTAACCGCAAAACCAATGGTTTAGACGCTATTAATACAGAGCATAAAAATAACATTTTAAAACTCAACACTGTTTATGTTCACTAACCAACCAAAAGTTTACAATTTCGTTTACCATAAGCAATTTCGAAAAAATATTATTCTGCTTGAAATTTCAGATATAGTAAGTATCTCAGAGCTAATGAGTATTCAATAGAAAATTCAGCCAAACTGCAGCAAGTTCTACTGCCCATGATCACAAATCATTTAGATAAAAATTAATAATCCCAAATGTATGACAAATATGTGATCATGAGCAGTATATTGCAGGTGAGTAAGTTTGGCGATATCTGTCATTAAATACCAGAAAGACAGAGTCTGCGGACCTGGAGCGCATTTTGATTGAACCCAAAAATGTTTGAACGGAGCATCCAGCGATAATGATAGTAATACCAAATACAAATTCACAAAACATATTTGTATTTGGTAATACCATCATAAACCTAAAAGCTTAGAATATAACTTTGTCAAAAATGCAATAAAGCGTGCAACACACCAGAAATAACAGATATGCCATAACCGGGAACTTTCCCTTATTAATTAATACTATCGATTCCGCTTACAGGCAGCAAAAAAATCAAGAGCCAAAACTAATACCCTTCAAATCTGGCTGTTTATGACGATAACATCTGAACATTAAGGCCACTTATGTTGCTATGCTAGTTGCATCAGTCATTTTACATCAATTTGAAAGAAACCTGTAAATTTTCATTGAACCTGATGTAGTAAAACGCGTCGTTCAAATATATCTAACAAAAAGCATCTTTCAAATATAACATCGCGATATGAACATCATATCGTAATTAGAAAAAAAGAACCAGAAAAAAACAGTGAGGTAGCGGAATGGGCTTGAACCGGCCAATTACCACCAACCATTTGTTTACTCCGTAGCGCGTTTTCGAACCATACCGTACCAACAGACAGTCACTTGGTTGAAATATAACATACATGAACTTCTTCTGAGTGCCATAAGTTCACCGAGTTACGACTAGTAATTTTAGGGGAATTACGAATAAAACCGATCCCCTGCGACTTTCTCCATAAATAAATTTTTTCTTCATTTTATTATGACGGGTTATTATTTGTACGATTATGTACAGCATTTGAAGACAAATTAAACTTTCATTAGTACGTCAAATGTCACAAAAAAAACAAAACAAACGACAGCAATGTTAATCGTCTGGATGTTAGATTTTACTGGTGGATGTTATGGTTTTAATCAAATTAACCCTCTAGTTCCCAACACCGCCTCTAGGCGGTCTCTTTAAAAATCTAAATAAAACTACTAAAACATGATTGTCTGTTGTCATCCGCACTAGTATTTCTTCCCAACGCTCACACCTTTCATACACACACATTGTTTGAATAATCGTAGCTTTCTGTTAAAGGAAATTGAAGCTGAAAGTGTTTGTGTTTAGTGGTAATCTTCATTAAACAAATTTTAACTATTTTTGGAAATTTTAACAATTTTTTTTTTTGGGTAGCCTGTAGCATTTTACTTTTTTTTGTTTTGCTGAGCTGTAACAAAAACATGCTATCGTCGAAAGCAATCATCCCTGCAAAGTTAGGCTCCATTTAGAAAGTTCCATCTGGTGATTAGGAACCATTCATAAATTACTTAACGCGTTTAGGGGGGTACGAAAAGTTGTGACATATGGGGGAGAGGGAGTAAGCCAGATCGTTACGAAACAATTTTTTTTCGAGGAATTTGTTACGTAATAGGGGAGGGGGGATAGAGAAATTTATGACAACTTGTTACATGGGGGGAGGAAGGAGACAATTTTGGGCAATTTTTGCGTTACGTAATTTATGAATAGTCCCTTACCTATCATTGAGAATGGCATTGGCTTTAAATTTCCAAGCACAAACGTGATTGGAACACTTCAGTGAACCACCTGTTTCTTCTCTTTTTTCTTTTAGACCATACGGTGCACATGCGCCGGGCATCTCATGCTTGTGGATAAGGGCCATTAATAAATTACGTAACGTAAAAATTGCCCAAAATTGACTCCCCCCATGTAACAAATTGTCACAAATGTCTCCATCCCCCCCCTCTTCTATTATGTTATTCATTGAATTTTTTTTTCTTCGGTGAAAACATATTACGTAACTATCTAGCTTACTCCCCCTCCACCTATGTCACAACATGTCACAACTTGTCGTACCCCCTCCCCCCTAAAAGCGTTATGTAATTTATGAATCGTCCCTAAACAACTGTTTTCTTCGTTCCTTAGAGCGTTGCAGTAGTTCTGTGTAAGGGTTGGGGTTTAGAGATAAAAAGAGGCATGAGTTCTCGCTCCTCCGAGTTTTGTTAATATTTTTTTCATCAGCTTATATGTCAAACATAAAATTTCAGAAACAAATAATATAGGGGAGCCCGGGGATAGTTGGCGGTTGGGGTAAGTTGGCGGAACCCCTTTTTTCTCCGTTTCTATTAGACATAAAGCGTTGTCTCTCGTTGTGAACCTTAAGATGTGAAACGCATTATCCAATGTGTTTTTGTTGCGAAACATTATGTTTTGTAGAAGCTGTGGACGAAATTGTGTGTTTGAGCATAATTTGTAAATTTTCTTAATTTTAAACATTTTGTGTAATTTAAGGTCCCGAACGATTATATTTTTCAGTAGTGCGTGAAAAGAGGCTTCAGCATCCGTATAGATATTATGCCTATTCATACCCAAAAGTAATTTTTTAAATCCTTTTTTATAAAATATGCGGTTGGGGTAAGTTGGCGGTAACGCACACGGGGTAAGTAGGCGGTACTATTAATAGTGCAAAAATAGTCATAATATATTTTTATTTCTGGAATTCACTCCAAAGTAAGAGAAACTTTTTCTTATGTCTCTCGTCAATGAAATGGACAATTATTTCAGCCAAACGCCTGAAGAATTTCGTAAATTTGCTTTTGAATATGGAGTACGCGTCGAGTAAGTCAAAATGACAGGGTATTGAAACTGAAATATAATGAGATATGTCGAATACTATACAGTTTTATTGAAAAGACAATCGGCACATTCCATATGGACCACTTATGTGATTGTATTCCTAATGAATTGCTTATTTTCTGGCAGTCCGCCAACTTACCCCATGCATACCGCCAACTTACCCCGAGGCTGGAGTAAGTTGGCGGCTTTTCCGCGTTACTTTTTTTGTCTCTAGAAATGAAGACAACGTATCAAACATTTTAATAAAATTCAGAGATGTTGCCAACAGTCTACTATTTCATGCAACGTGTTCTATTTTGCAAGATCTACCAAAGTCAAAGCAGTAAAAAATGAAAACTGAAAACACCGCCAACTAGCCTCGGTCTCCCCTACCGTTAGTAGCACAGCTGGCTGGTTGGCTGGCTTGATTGCAGAGGGGAAAGGAGCTCTCTGGCCCGTAACTTCATTCTCATTCAAAAGTTCGGTATGGCTTAACGTCGCAGGTAAATAACTCTCACGTATGCGTTGGTGACCAACTGACATAAAAATAAATTCGCGTTAAACAATTACCAAGACTTGAACCGACAATCAATATCTCACCAAAGAAACCCGTTTACTAACTGCGCTATAGCGATACATGACAGTGTCTTCGCAAAGTGACATATATAAGTTTCGCTTGAGCGTGAACGATTCAAGCGTATTGAGCTGCGGCCCGTGCATGGCATGGGTATGGGACATTGCAAGTTGACGTCATATGAGTAAAAATGCTCGAAGATATGACACGCTCACTTGCACTGAATCGGAATAAAAAAATTTCAAAGTCCATGTAAACAAGCTCGCTGAGCTGTCATTTTTTCGAGCATTTTTACTCATACGACGTCATCTTGCAATGTCCCATACCCATGCATGCACGAGCAGAAGCTCTGCGCTTAGATCGTTCACGCTCAAGCGAAACTTATGTATGCCACTTTGCCATCACGCTGTTATGTGTCGCGTTAGCTCAGTTAATAAAGGGGTGTCTTCGGTGAGACAATGATTGTCGGTTTCAAGTCTCTTGGGTAAATTATTTTAACGCGAATTTCTTTTTATGTCAGTATGGTCACCAACACATACGTAAGAGTAATTTGCCTGCGGCTTTAAGCCATATCGAACTGTTATGAGAAATAAGTTCTTGGTCAGATAGCTCCTTCCCCTCTGCAATCAAGCCAGCCAGCCAGCCAGTGCTGTGCTACTACGCGGTATGTTAGTTGTTTCTGAAATTTCATGTTTGAATATACTTATACAGCTCATGAAAAAAACAAAACTCGGAAGCCCGAAAACTCATGCCTCTTTGCATCTCTAAGCTCAAACTTTTACACAGAACTACTGCAACGCTCTTTGGAGCGAAGAAAAAAGTCGTTTAAGAACAAACATGACATGCCCCCCCCCCGCATTGGAAAAAAGAAAAAAGCAGGTGGTTCGCTGAAGTGTTCCAATCACGTTTTTGCTTTGAAATTTAAAACCAATTCTATTTATAGTCTAGAGAATTCGTTGTGGTGGTTCTGACATTGTGCCCACCAAGTCCGCTCCCGTCTTTTTCGCGTTTGCACGCACGATTAAATTAACTACGTTTGATATTTGGTATACTCCAATAATTATTAACAAGTTCGTCCTATACGTTGGAATTTTTATTGAAAGATTCACTGAAACGTACACGCCGCACCAACTGTTTCTTAAATGCCGCTGTAAGGTTGCCAGTAAGCTTTTGGTGTAACTAGCAATTGTATTTGCTATTTGCGCTTGAAATTTAGTATGTAGCGGTAATAATAAGCCTCCCATTTTGTTTTAAACGCAAGGAAAATTTTTAAAACAGAATTTGATTGATTAGTTTATCTCATTTAACCAATTTTATCAATTCTGTAATCTAAAAGGACTTTTCAATTCAGAATGAACGTTGTGAATTTGGCACCACTTGCACCTGGTATAATCAACCTGCACAAAACGTTGCATAACGCAGTGCTGTTTTCTGGAACAATATGTGTTATCCTTTAGCCCTTCTCCTTTTGTGGCACAGACCTGTTGGTTCATATTTATTTAGCCCTTCGTTATGCAAAATCGCGATATTATGACAGATGGGCTAAGCGCGGCGTATCATGGAGCGCGGCCGTTCCTTTCAATCGGGAAAGGCCGCGTGGAATTTTGGGGAAATTCGCTAATAATTAGGATGAAAATAATGTTTTATGCTTATAAAAGTTATTCATCTTTGTATGCAAAACCCTTCGTTCATAATTTAGGAAATATTTCTAAACAAATCAATCGTGCGAATGCTCTGTGCACGATTACATTTTCACTGGATACATTTCAAGATAAATGCCGTAGCTTCGTCAGTTTTAACTATTTTCACATACATGTTTAACAAACATATGACTACTAGGGTGGCACAAATTTTCATATTTAAATTCGTGTAGACAGTTTCCTATGTGTTCTAAAAAATGTACAATGCTAACTCCGGCAGATACTAGTACAGTGTACAACTTTTCCAAGAAAAGTAATAGGCTACGACTTCTGGTTCAAAAGTTATTCTGTATACCCACAAGTTAACCAACCTCTCATTATAAAATTATTATTATGACAGAGGAACAACATCTCATAGTAATTTTCTGGCTAATAAAATTTTAATTGGTTTAACCTGTAGGAGAAGTATGATTAAAACCGATACCAAAAGCTTTAGATACCTTTTCTGAGTTGTCACAAAACCAATAAAATTATATTTTTTGTTTAGAATACTCGTTTGGAAGGTTCTTGGCAAGACCTATTTTTGTGAGGTCCTCAAAAAAAATTTAATGAAAAATAATTTTCGCTGCACTTTATCATTGAAAATGTAATATGTACGTGTGTTCAAAGTGAAAGTAAGTGTGATGTATAAAAAGTATATGTGATACAAATATGTGCATATTGTAGCTTCATCACGTAGTAAAAGGAAGAGAGTGCAAAAGTTTAGTGTTATAAGCAAGAGTATTTCATCCTATATGATTTTTTCATGGTATAGATGTTTTCAAATAATCCTTCCGAACATCATTGCAACCTTCATAAGATATTTTGGCTGAAAGTAATAATAGTGCGCAAGTCTCGGGCAGAATGACAGATAATATTTCGTGCCGTGTCGTTGGACCTTTGTCCAACTGAAAAACATCTGAACGCCAAAATCTCATGTCAAATTTGCTTTGACAATCTATTTATTAATCTTTTACACTACTAACGTCTTCTTTGGAGAGTTTTTGACATTTGTCAGTTGGTCCAACTAGCGAATCAAATTCGTTAGTTGGACATAGGCTGTGGGCAAACCAGTGAATCACGACTGTATATTCCTCATTCATGACTATAATACAACCCGTGCAAAAACGGCTTTCGTTGATAATGGTTTGCCTCAAGGCGAGATGGATGTCGCAATAAAATCACCTCCCCGACTAAAAATGAACCCACCCTCCGCAACCGGGCCATTTGTAAACTTTTCCGGACCGAAGACAAGAAATGTTTGGATCTATTGCAGATTTTTCGAGTTCTGATGAAGCAATATTCGGCGGTGACAGAAACATCAATAATTAGCCCTGATAAGCTTCTGGTGGAGGAAAATAATTTGAAGCACGCAAATTATATTGCTGGCTACGGGCCTTTTGCAAAGGAGTATAGTGTATATGTACCATCTAATCGGGTTGAATGTGACGCGGTCGTCCTCATGTTAGCTGTTTTACCCCTTTATAAGACAGTGGCACTATATTGTCACCTTTTCTTTTCCTGCATGGACAATACAATTAACTCGATTTTGAATAAATTACTCTACACCCTATAAGTTGGTGATCAAAATTTGTAAAAACAAGTATTTTTTATCCGAAAACGCGGTTCTTGAGTTGCCAAAAATACAAAGATGAAAATAAAATGAATCTAAATAGGTGGCAATATAGTTGTCTCAAACCCATTCCAATGAAGGCTTTGAATTACTTTTGAAATGTTTCCCTTCTTTCTGAGCTTGCAACATCAGCTATGGATGAAAAACAACAAACAAACAACACGAAGTCAGAGAAATCGGGATAAGATCATCCAAAAAAATACCACCGTCTGTCGTGTGGTCTGTCCTAGTGCCTGAGAGCTAAATGGTTTACGAAAACGGGAATCGGTAAGCAAAAATTCCTATTCCTGTGAGAGTACCCCGCTCAGCACCAGCTAAATAGGATAATTCGAAACGACTAGCGCCAAGAAAGGTAGTTATAAAGACATGTCGGTCATTAAGGTCAGCACCTCTGGATCGTTTCGCGTCTCGGCAGGTGACGATATTTACAGTAGACATCAGCAAGCTAGATATAGCGCGAAAGTTGGACAGCAAGCAAAAAACAACAGCAATGGGAAATCTACGAACAATTAACACAATATAAAAAGAGTAAACACACAATCCCTACTGAGGTAATACCTAACGGTGACTGCGTAAGTTGAAGGCTGGAAGGAACAAGAGGTTTAGGTTTAGTCGGTAAGCTTACTACAAATCACTGCAGTAATCCACACTGCCACGAGCCACAGGCAGCACTGTCTGCTCAAGATTCTTTCTCGATAACAGACATTGTCCCAATTTGTTGAGCTGAGTCGATTGATACAAAAGAATAGGGCCTCCAGACCTGAGAAAAGATCTTCAAAGTTTGAGGGTTGCTATACCCTTCTTTTGTAAGAAACGAATAAAACCAACCCCCTTAAAAATGTCCTGAGCACTGGCCTGAACAGAGATGGAGGTAAAAACAGTGAATCTAGCAATAACAAAAATGGTTACATAAAAACGGGCATAACGGTAGCTAGCTTAAGCTTTCGTTTGGATTTCTTCCTATACTATTCTTAAGAAATAGAGTTTCATAAAATGTGTTTACCGGGCGGTGGCAACTATATCGCCACCTTTCTCAAAACAGTTTTTATTACGAAATAAATGTAGATTCTAAACTAAGTGAAAGAACCGTGTTTCCATTAATATAACATTCATTATTAGCCCCAAACTCTCGGCCTTATCAAGGGTTAAAGACCCCATGCTTCCGTCAGGGAAGATACAGGATGTTTGCATTCAACATCAGTGGCAGCTGACAGGAATACGTCATACGTCAACTTAGGCTCTTATCGGGTGACCTTCGTCGGTTTTGCTCTACCTACCTCCTCTTTGACAATGATCGTCTACCTGTTCGCCTTTTTGTGCCACGGGTAATGAAATGCAAAAATTGTAAACAATCAGGACACACAGCCTCCCATTGTAGCAATAAGGTTCGTTGTGGGAAATACGATGAGAATCATGTGGATGACTCCTGGGGGAGGGGTGTGGAAAAGTATCTTTACAGTGGGGGAAATCAACATAATCTCCCGACATGATGATACAGTGCGGAGAGAAACTGAAGAGTTCCCTTCAGGGACCCTCTAAGGGATCTTTCGCAGAAATGCTGCTTTAAATAGCTAAGCCACAAGTCTCTACAAAAATCTATACTGGCTTGTCTACTGACGATGGTGACTCTGATGAACACCAGGAGGGAACATCTTCTGCTGCGCCTAGAAGCAATAGAAAAAGGAGGAACTTTTCCTCTCCTAAGATTCGTTGTAATGTTCAGAAGGTGTCTCTTCAATGTCCTTCAAAATAACAGTACTTACTGGTGCAAAACCGAAGCAAACAGCTCCTGGTCTCCGAAACCTGAGCTCAGAAAAGAAGTTCCCAGCACTGTGGACCGTTTTGTTACAGAACACCCTCTTAAAAGCATCCTGGTAATGGTCACGGATTTGATCACTGTTTAACAGTAGCATTAAAAAAACATTATCCCGAAACTCGATCCTTTTAAAATTTATTATGCGAAACATGACGTACTTCAGAAATAGATTTTAATTTTATTTGCTTGGATCGAGAACACTCTTACGGAAGAGTACTTTTGGGGATCAAAACGTGCTATTTTTTCAATAGAATTAACCTTCCCTCGACACCAGGCATTGAAGATCTTGCGACAATGCAGAACTCTTTCCCGCACTGAACTTAGTTTTAGTTGATTTTAACTCCCACGGCAGGTAGGTAATTCCTGATCGACACGGCAGCGATCCTGTGTCAATTTTAATCACTATTGCTAACGGCTTAAGGCCAACGAGTACAATCAATATTTCGTCTGACCTCAAACGAAATAGTGATTGGAAGAGCTAAGCATCCTGCATTCGGCAAACTCGAGTCCATGCAAGACCTTCCTCCGGAGGAAGAGTACGGCTTCTTAGGTGGCTTTATTCTCGACACCGCTATTCAAGCTCAGAAAACGTGTACCAAACGCGAACTCTCGTGGAAGGTCTCCCAACCCGTGGTGGGACAAAAAATGTTGAAACGTGTACGCGAAAAAGGCCACCGGCGTACAAGATCAACCGGAATGGCGGGTTACCTGAGCCAATGAAAATTTTTATGAAAGCCAACAAACGCTTACTGTCCCTGGTTCGTTGACGGATTAATGAGAGAAACCGAACCTGAAACAGTACTAACGAGAGAGTTGGACATTCGATTTCGCCAAGAAGGTTTGTACGGATTCCGCCCCGGCACAGAAGATCTACCGCGCCCACTCCCCCCGCGGACGATAATGTAACAATAAAGCCCCAGGACCAGACATAATGAAATTTTACTTGTTAAAGAATCTGCCAAGAGACGTTTGTTTAATTACTTTAGTATGTTTCTTAAGAGTAACCTTGTCCCTCATGGCTGGAGGCAAGTGAAGGTCCACGCCATAAAAAAAAACAAGAAGAACAGCCTCCGATCACAACTTGTATGGATGGATTGAAATGCTCTCTTCTATTCGGAAGTTAATCGAGAAAATGGTCCTGTTCTGTCTCGACAATTGGGCCGAAGCAAATAACTTACTGTCAGATACACAATTTGGCTTTCGTAAAGGCAAAGAGACGAACGATTGCCTTGCGTTGCTCTTAACAGGAATTCAAATGGCATATGCTAGCAAAGAGCAGATGGCATCAGTTTTCTTACTGACTCAGGGGGCTTGTTGTCTGAAAAACATATGTATTTTTCGCAAAGTTATTTGTCGACATCACGAATTAGCTACGTGGACCTTCCCCAGGGCTCATGTCTAAGCGCCCTTCTCTACAATTTTTAAGTGAATGACATTGACAAATGTCTTCTCAATTCCATCACGCTAGGGCAGCTTGCAGATGCCATTGTGGTATCTATCTAGGATAGGATCCGCCAGCTGGCTTCTTCTTATATTTTACTAATCCCTGTTGAAAACGACATACCCCCACTCGACCAATGTTTCCAAAATATTGGTTTTGTTTCGATCGTATATTTGTTCTGATTAAAATATTCTATATTATTTACCAATTTCATGCTTCTGGAAAAATCAAAGATTTAGTCTTTATATCCGCATTTATACGATCATAACGTTTTTTCCATCGGAATACAGCAAAACAAAATAATATATATTCGTTGTTGGACATTACGAAAAATATCTTCATGCCTCTTCATTTTTGTAAGTTGCTTTCTGAGTCAAGCAACCTCTGTCACAAGAATAATCTTCTCTGTTCGGATTTATTTTAAATATTCTAAAACTACTTTTCTGCAAGGTTTAATTTTTGTTTTGGAGCAATGTATAGGTTTGTTCCAGTACTACATGTGATCGTTTCGGAGAAAACAGCAGTAGAAAATACACGCTCCTGTTTACACCGATGATCGATTCAGTTGAAAACTGTAAAATTCAACTGTATCGATAGTACCAAAGGAAGAACAAGAAGCGACTTCCGGGATAACTTTCTCCCTGTTTGCTCAGTACTTCCAATTTACTCGGTACTGGAACAAAGACAATTTTTACATGAAGTGCCAAATATTTTAATACTTTCGCTACACAGCCTGTTGATTTCGAAAGGAGGCATTTCCGCATTATTCTGCACAAAGAACAGAATGCACGATAACCGCGCTACCGGATCTCTCGGGAACTTTGATTTTTTTAAAGTGCTTAATTTGCATTAAGCACTTTAAAAAAATCACGAACTTAGCTCACTTTTTCGCCACAACTTTGTATATAACCACTTCATAGAGGTATATTTCAGTCCCTAGGGTGGCTCAGCTTGTTGAACAAAGCCTATGTTAAGAGTTAGCATATTATGTACTAGACTACCGCCCCAATACCTCAACAATAACAGTTCCAGGGGGTTCGTTTAGGGCGTATGTTTAAAAAAAGGGCATTGCCATCACCAAACAAAATTCTCATCAGATTTACAAACCATTTTGTAAGTTTCTATCACAGGGTGTCTACTATAAAGTAGCCTTGCTTTATTGGTATTATTGAAATATCTCATGAAGTATTCAGACTCCCATATGAATCTTTTACACCATCTTTCCAAAATGATTCTAAATATTTAGAAAGTAAAAAATGGATCGAGATATAAAAATATTCAATTTGTTTATACTAATTTCCGAACTCTTAAGTTCAATAAAAAATCCAACTTTAATTTTAATTTCTTTCCATATATTGTAAAGTTTACGAGTTATCATTATGGTTATTATGGTATATGTACAATTTATTGAATAATAAGCTTAACAAATAACAATTGACACACTTTTTTGTTAAAGGGTGTGAGAAATTTTTTTCGAAGAAATCGGATATTAATTTTTATGTGGAATGCACCCTTCATAGCAAAAAGCACCAATTTAGTACTTTTCGTTATGTTTGCATTCACGCCGCTCATTTTCCGGTCCACTTTACGTATAGTGGCGTTATAGTTTTCGTACCCCATCAATGTCGTTGCGCCCCATCCAAGTCGTTGCGCCCCAGCTTTAAATTGGCGACTAACCAGCAAATATTCTACAACAACAGCGCTGACAGATAGAAAAGATTTTTCACTCCCGGTAAAAATGATCGAAAACATTTCCTTTTGAGATTTCCACAATGGAAATATGCCAAAATGTAATGGTGGATTATGAAAAAAAGAATATTTTAGTTCGTTTAATTGTTTCTTATGTATTGGCACAAAATTATTAATGAAACAATTTATTTTCCTGATTAAAGGAGAAAAAAAAGAAAAATTTTGTCTTACAATACCATCATTCTGTAACTTCACACCAAAAAAATCTGAATTTTATCGGTGACGTAATTTCAAACATGACACAATTCAGCAGCTCGTAATTCACGAAATGACGGAACATTACCGTGTTCCGTTTAATTTTACATGATACATATACTTTACATGCGCAATGACATAAAATTACACTTCATACCATTCAGAACAAACGCTCTTTGTAGAGTAAAATCACATGATTCAGGAAATTAAACGTCATGTAAAATTAAAATCAAACGTAAAACTAAGTCATTTTTGATGCTCGTATATGTCAGGGTCAGGAGACGTAAATTTACACTATTTTTGCTAGGTGTGTTGATTATGCTATTACCGCATAAAAAAGTTTCCATTATGTCACATTGGCGGTTGCTCGTGTGCATTGTAAATGACCAAAACTATTGATTTTAAAACGGCCAACAACTTCTATTCATTTTTAACGGCCAACGAATTTCCCTTCAATATAAAACTCATTACTAAAAAGTTGAAAACATTTCCATTTTCACGCATCGACGGACCCCCCTGCGCATTGTAAATGTCAAAACTATTGATTTTCAACAGTCAACAATTTCCCCTTCAATCTAAAACTCATTACCAAAAAGTTGAAAACATTTTCATTTTGACGCATCGGCGGACCCCCCCTGCGCATTGTAAATGAACAAAACTATTGATTTTCAACGTCCAACGAATTCCCCTTCAATATAAAAAACTCATTACTAAAAAGTTGAAAATATTTCCAGTTTCGCGCATCGGCGGACTCCCCTGCGCATTGCAAATGTACAACACTATTGATTTTCAACGGCCAAAAATTTCTCCTTCAATATCAAACTCATTACCAAAAAGTTTAAAACATTTCGATTTTGACCCATCGGCGGACCCCCCTGCGCATTGTAAATGTGCAAAACTATTGATTTTCAACGGTCAACAATTTCCGCTTCATTCCTTCGGTATACTTCGGACGATACAGATGTGTTTTCTGTCTTCGTTCGCTCGCTGTGAGTTGGCTCGTGATAATTTGCCCTATCGGGACGGTTTGAGCGGTAGTGGTGTTTGCACTGACTCGGTTTTTTCCCGCGCGATTGGTGCGCGTGGTTGTATCGCGCCGATTCGGTAATACAGTGTACAGTAGTGGTGGTGTAGTTTATTTCTGTGGGAGGTGGGCAGCGAAGGCGACTTTGCTTCCCGTCAGCGGCAGTGCTTAGGGGACAGCGGATTAAACTTGGTGCTATATCGTTCGACGCATACGGATACACAGAAGCGACGGTGCGGTGGGTGGCGACGGCTCGGTCCACCCTGAAGTGGTGTATTTTGGCGCTCATCGGTCGTCGTAGTGAAGGTGATTTCGGCGGCAGCGTAGTAGTGGTGGTATTGTTCGGCACTCATCCATCGCAGTAGCGGCGGTGTCTTCGTCGGTCTGGGGTGGGGTGATTGAAAAGCGTTGGTGCTAACTGTTCGCGCCATTCAGTAGGCGCTCCAGTAGGAAGCAGAAAAGTTAAGCTTTTCTTTTTTAAAATTATCTCATTATTTCTGTACCTTTATATTTATTTATTTCGTTTTTGCTATAATTTTCTTTGGTGACGGTGATTCCTGCCGTCCCAATGTCTGATGAGGACGACATGGATCACAACGTTACTCCCTAGAATCACACAACCGGTGTAATTGCGAAAATTCTAAACTCCAATCAGAATTCCTCTTTCACACTTCCTCCCCTGGTCCCTCTGGGTTCTAGTCTAGGTTCTGGTACTGGTTCTGGTACGGGTCCTGGTACGGGTTCTGGTATGGGTTCTGGTACTGGTGCAGCCAATAATCAAAATGTCTTCCCCAATATTATTATTCCGCGTGTTCGGCAATACAACGACCATCCAGGCGACAGATTCGTGGTTTATTTCCGGCCCAAAGACAAACCCCTGAGAGTGTCGCAAATTAGTAAGGGTCTTTCTGCTAATTTTTCGTAATAAGCGTATGCGAAATAGTCAAGGTTAATGCCAATAAACTTCGCGTAGTTCTCTCAGACCGGAAACAGACCAACGCTGTCGTGAATGATGCACGATTTAATTTAGAATATCGCGTCTACATTCCGGCGAACATCGTAGAGGTAGACGGTGTAATCACCGAAGAGTCCCTAACGGTCGCTGAACTAAGGAACGGCTTGGGCATATTGAAAGCCCAAAACCTGCCGAAGGTCAAGATACTTGAAGTGAAACAGCTTAACACAGTATCAGGCACAGGGAGTGCAAAAGTTTTAACCCCTTCGAAATCATTTCGAATAACATTCGAAAGGTTCTGCCCTACCGAACTACGTACTTTTGGACAAGCTTCGACTTCCAGTCCGCATGTACGTCCCAAAAATCATGAGCTGCACTAAGTGCAAACAGGTAAGTCACACAAGTACCTACTGCTGCAACAAAGTGAAGTGCTCAAAATGCGGAGAAGCACACAACGATCACACATGTACAGAGGAGGCTGAAAACGCGGTGGTGTTCCTCACACGGCACGTGATTGTCCGACATACAAACTGCGATCAGATAAGCTTAAGCGTTCCACGAAAGGGCGATCCAAACGCACTTTTGCGGAAATTCTGAAAGCATCGAATCCGAATTACATACAATTGAATAACACTTTTTCAGATTTATCTGAAGATGATGGTAGTAGCTCAGAAGGGGACACTGATTACGTACCTATTCTTGGAGCCAACAGGAAAAGAAGTGCTGCCTCGTCCCAGAAACTCCCACGTAAAAAAGGGACGGTACTGACCAAGTCAGCTACCTCAAAGAAACCATCGACCAATATTCTAGTAGCCCCTGGTTTTCAAATTCAAGACAAGGACTTTCCGAGTCTTCCAACTGAAAAGAAAGACCGCAGCACTGGACCACAGCAGGAGAACAAGACTGGAACAGGTCTGATCTCCTTTAAAACAATTATGGAATGGATTCTCAACGTTTTTGAAATTCCTGCGCAATTCAAGAGTATTATCTCTGCATGGATCCCAACTATTAGCGAGTTAGCTAAGCAACTAGTCGCTAAATAACCCCTCTTATCTTTACTAATCAGTTTCGATGGCTAATAGTATTAACGATACCGTCATTATACAATGGAACAGTAGGAGCCTCATTCCAAAATTAGACACATTCAAACAAATTCTGCACCACACACATTGTGACGTTTTTGCAATTTCTGAAACATGGCTTCGGCCCGAGCAAACTTTGAGTTTTCGTGACTTTAATATCATTAGACTAGACAGAGACGATCATCATGGAGGAGTACTTTTGGGAATACGAAAATGTTACTCCTTTTACAGAGTCAACCCTCCTGCCTTCACAGGTACCGAAGTGGTGGCCTGTCAAATACAGATCAAAGGACGAGAATTGTGCGTTGCATCAGTTTATATCCCACCAGGAGCTTCGTTAAACTTCCAGCAGCTCAAAGGTATAACTGAGGTTCTCCCTGCGCCCCGTTTGATATTGGGGGACTTCAACTCACATGGTCTCGCTTGGGGGGAGTCGTTCGATGATAATCGGGCCTCTCTCATTTCTGGCCTGTGTGATGAGTTCAGCATGGCTATCCTCAATACTAAGGAAGCCACAAAAGACCCAGCCCCTCCAGCTCGGGAAAGCAGGTTGGATCTCTCTCTGTGCTCGAACTCACTGTCGTTCGATTGTACTTGGAAACTCATCCAAGACCCTCACGGTAGTGACCATTTGCCGATCACTATTTCTATTTCCAATGGACCTAGTCCAGCGGAGCCAGTAGATATTTCATATGATCTTACGCGAAATATTGACTGGAAGAAATATGCGGAAACAGTTGCAGGGTCAATTGAGTCTACGGAAGTGCTGCAACCGTTAGACGAGTATAACTTCCTCGTCAGCCTATTCTACGACAGTGCAGTTAAAGCTCAAACCAAGCATTTCACTAAAAGCACTTTTCAAGCACATCCCCCAAATCGATGGTGGGACAAAGAATGTTCGGAATTGTATGAAAAAAGTCGGATGCGTACTACAGTTGGCGGCGAGAAGCCAAGCAGGAATTGCATATCGAATACATCTCACTTGAGCGCAGGCTAAAAAGCCTCATTAAAGCAAAAAGAGAGGATATTGGCGCCATTTTGTAGAAGGTTTGTCAAAAGAGACATCAATGAGTACTCTTTGGAAGTTTGGTAGCTTTTTGCTACCTTTGGATTTTCGAAGTACTGAGTGCTCTCTGAGTACAAGATAAGATAAGACTGCAGACTGAATTTTATTTATTCTCAAGGCTTATTTTATATGCGCTGGCATGTTGCGCGACATGTTTGTATTTTGGTTATTTTGGGCAAAGCCAATTGGAGAGAGACAGAAAGGCTACCTAGAATTGGTCGCTACTCGGGCAGAGGGTGTGTGCCCATAGATAGCACTGGACGGAGGAAAAAACGCTTGTAAAGCGAAAGGTTCTATCAATAAACAATTGAATATATTTTGCTTTTGCTGGGTGCTTCTCGGCGTTCACGACACATGCGAACCATATGGACGGTTTCGCTAAGGCGTGTACCGAGCCGAGCTAATTAATTTGAATGAGCTAGAGATGGATGATTAGATGTATTACACCACCCTCCTTTTGGAAGAATAATGTAACTAAGTGAAATTATTTGAAAAAACTTGTAGCTTTTGCTTCTCTCCAGATAGCTTTTATATTTTTGGATGTACATCTGTGGTAGGTGTGTGTGTGTTTTTTTAATAGTCTGATTATCCTGTTTTTATGAACAATTTGTTTTAAACCTGTGGTATCTTCTTGTATGATAATATTTGGATGCTGAATTGAAATAACTGTGTACGGGCCTTGGTATAGGGGAACTGTGGGTAAAATGAACAGGGGTGGGAGGGGGGTGGTAAAATGAACAGGTGGCCAAGTCAAGTCAATGTTAGTGAAATTTAGAATAAACTTCACAGATACGTAATCTGCCAACTATTCAAAGGATATTGAAATCATTTCTTTTGATAAAAAGCTGTCGGATGTGAAATAAATATGATGAAAACAAAAATCGGCATTCATGTTTGTCGCTGATGTTAAATTCGGCATGTAGAATATAAGTTTTTTTGAGGTGAAATTTTAATTTTATTATGAAAATGGCGTTACATGACAGTAATTGAACCTCTTGCAGATATTTCACAGCAATAAGTAGGGATCAGGAAAAATTGGCTCAATCGGAACGGTTGTTTAAAAATAAAATGTCTTAGGGGGTAAAATGTGTAGTGGGGGTAATATGAACCATCTTGCTGCTCCAAGTACCAAGCCTCAAAATTAATCGCTAAGTTCAAGTTGCTATATCTTCATTGTTCTCCAACAGATCCTTAAAATTTAAACACCTATGGATAACACCAAGTTTGTAGATGTGTTTCGATGTCACAGAATTGTAAATTGGTTAGTATTACATGAAAATTTAATTTTTCCGTGACAAGTTTTTTTGCCTACAAAATGCCCTGTGTGTATGCAATGCTCATGAGCCGCTGGGACATCAACATTGCTCGAAAAAATGCTTTTGAACTCTAAGCATTGCATACATACAGAACATTTTGCAGGTCACTAGAAGGTGTTCATTTTACCACCAGCACATGTTCATTTTACCCACACGCTATAAACGTGTCTCTTTTTTGGACATGTTTTGAAATCAAAAATAATGTTTGAAAACTTGTGTTTATGTCAAAGTATTTTCATCAAATATGTACAAAACATGTCTAACAAGCAACATATAAAGTGATTGTAGTATCTCAATCACTTATTAGTTAGAAAATAATGACTTTGCTTAACGTGTTCATTTTACCACCAGTTCCCCTACTTTATCTAACTTTCTTCTATTTTCGTTTTGCAACATTACCTTATCTAGAGGTTTTACATCAATTGGGTTACTTATTTTCGTATTTGCTTTGTACTATCTAATATTGCTTTTGTTTTTTGTGCTGCTAAGTGTAGTTTGTATTTTAGTTCTGCGTGGTATTGGTCAAAATTGTATATGGGTTGTGTGTGAGTGTTTTCGGAATACATGAGATTTTGTGGGATGTTTGCCTGTTTACCAAATACTAATTCAAATGGTGGGTATTGGTGGTTTGTGTGAGGTGTCGTGTTATAACAGAACGCATAGTAAGGCAGCCAATCATCCCAGTCCGTTTGGGCGTGATTGATAAACTGTCTTACGTATTCATTCAGACAACGGTGATTCCTCTCTAAACCTCCAATTGTTTCTGGATGGTATGCTGTAGAAAACTGATGGTTGAGGTTTAACAATTTTTTCATGTGTGAGAATACTTCATTTTTGTACTCTGTTTCCTGATCTGTTCTAATTAATTTGGGTGCGCCATATACAAGGATACAATTTTCGACAAGTGCTTTTGCTAGCGTACTTTGCTTGTTTATCAGGAATCGCTTGGATTATTACATATTTTGACAGATCGCATTGTATTGTTATGGCATATCGGTTACCACTGTTTGATTTTGAAAATGGACCGATTGTGTCTACTGAGATACTATCTAGTGCTTTAGTAGGTGTAGGAGTATGTATGAGGTTTTCTTTAGTTTTGTAAGTATGTTTATTCTGTTTACATTTTAGGCATTTTTTTACGTATTCTGTTATGTGTATTTTCATTTTTGGCCAATAGTATTGGCAACGAAGTTTTTTATATAATCGATATGATCCAACATGACCGCCTATCGGTGTGTCATGGTTGGCTTTGATAATTGCTTTTTGTTTTTCTGGATTTTCTATTATTTGCTGGCGAGTATATAGAATTATTGATACATTCTTCAATATTTGTTGGCCTTTATCTTTAAATTCTTGAATATTCATCCTTAAGAATCTCACTATTCAGCGATAGAGCTAAAGTGGTAATTTTTTTATTGTTTGCCAGTAATTTCACATTTTGTGAAATGTGACCTAGGTTTTTTGATAGCTTGCTAGGGACTGTTAACGCTGGAGTCAATTCCCTCTTGTAGCTTTTATCCATGATTTGTATATGGATTTTGTTGTTTTCTTGTGTTAATATTAATTTTGGGAGGTTATATGCCTCTTCATTGTTTAGCGACTCGTAGATTTTGAGTTGATCGGGCTCGTCGTCATTCGATATCGCGTCTATATTTGAATTTGTTTGTTTGCGAGTATTTGCTCTAGTTTGCACCACGTATAAATTTGTTTTAATTTTTCAAAGTCGATATTTATTCTAGAAAGAGCATCAGCACCTACATTCATTTTGCCTTGTACATATTGTACCGTAAAATTGAATTCCTCTAGGTCTAGTCTCATTCTAGTCAATTTAGATGATGGTTCTTTCATTGAAAAAAGATAGACCAACGGTCGATGATCAGTTTTAAGTGAATTTTCGTCCGTATAAATCACCCCGGTGGCACGGTGATAGTTTCCTGAAACCTCCGTTTGTTGTTGTGGTGGCGTTGTTGTCAACAAACTATTAAGCTACATTCATACTGTTCTTACGTATGGCGCACATGCATACTGAGATATGAAAATATACTAAAAGGTTTACAATGTTATTCGAATAAATTGCATTTGTTTCGACACAAAGACTGAAATAAGAAACGAGTGGAAATATCAGAGGCAGTATTTGATAAGCCTACACTAACGTTGCGGGTGATAGGAATCTTCAGGGGTATGGAGTACTTTAAAATCTGTAGCTGTATTAGTGTGATTAACGATTTGTTTTCATCCACCTACTATAATTTTCTGATAGTTGGAGGAAAAAAATTGACCCTAATCATCCGAATTATTTTTGTAGTTGAACCTGAAGGAGCATTTTATGACTACGGCTTTAGTTTTACAGGAGCACAGAGAATCTCAACAACATTATAAATAGGATATGGGATTTAATTCCATTGTTTCAATTAGACATGAAATAGGATATTGGCACTACAATGTTATCTATCATTGGAAAAGCTTTTTCGCATAAGCAATCTAACCTAGCATCTTCAAGATAAGTAAAGATTAGGAAACTGAGCGTATGCGGATGTTCTCAAGGTGTTATTATTTCATCCATGCGATTTTCTCGAGGAGGATGCAACTAGTCACACATGATGGTGACCCGAAAATATTTGAAATACCACAACCACCAATGAGACATTTAGAAAAAAATTAAATCGCTTTTACAGAAATACTAAGAACGCTGTTGATAGAACACGATCTAATGAAAATGTAAGCTTATGCTAATGATGACATTTGACACTAGTTACAGCAGTAGTACATTATTATAATGAAATTGCGTATGTTTGCTGAGAAATCTGAAAAGTCGATCAATTTTTACGAAAGTATTATTTAAACTATAAATTTAATATGGATCTCGGATATATACTTACTACATTAAAATTCTCAGTATGTGATTATGAAATCAGTTCCTTAGAGGAAGTTTCGTCAACAGACCTTCCATGCTTGCATTTTCGATAGCACATAGCTCTACAGACTTAAAATGTTTGCCGCAAAACCATGTTAGGAACCCAACCTAATTTGGATCCCTAAGAAGGAAACTACATTTTTTGGATTGTTTTTTTTTCTTATTTAGCTTATAGATGATTTAACCTTAAGGTCATTCGCCCTATTTCGGGTTAGAGAAATTTCTATTGGAAAAATCTCTAACCCTATGTGCGAGGTTGGGCATCGAACCCAGGTGAGCTGCGTACAATGCAATCGATTTATCAATTACGCTATACCCGTCCTCACTCTTTAGATTGTTGTTTACGTCACAGCATCGTTAGTTTATCTTTAATTGCTAATCAATAAAAACTCACAGTTGTCGAAAACAATTCATAATTCCACCGTTGCCAAGAAGAATCGGCGGTAGCGATGTTTTTTCAAATGACATTAAAGAGTACAATTTAATAATGTTCCAATGATCTAATAATTTCATCTGTCTTTGGATTATGCATGTTACGTAGGTTGATTTTTTAGTTCGACTTAGAAGTATAAAATAATTAGTGTCCTAAATATGTCGTACAAAAATTGGTACCAAATTATTTTGGACACATCTAGTTTATCTATCTTAATAGCAGTGTTTTATCAAGTTAGAATAACCAAAATGTAAAAAAATCAAGTAACGGTAGGACGAATGCGGATTATTTTCGGATTTCTTCTCAAATAATTAGCAAGTTAATGGAAATTATGACAAGTAAATGTTTGATAATTTCTCTATTGCGGGGTAAAAAGTAAAACTATCATTCTGATAGACTGCCTAACAATGCCGTTGCTAAGCATTCGCTAACTATAAACGTAGTTTACACGGAGTGCCACCAAGTAATCTATAGTTCATGTAAGAGAGGTGCTCTAGTTTCCCCTTTTAAGTATTTTTTCTAACCATATGATGTAATAATAGCCTTTTAAGCAATTTTCAAGTTCCTTTAAAGTATAGGCTGATTGAAAGTACTCTAAGAACTTTATGTGAACTTTAAAGTCCACTCTTTAAGTATTTAAGTATTATTCGGCTACTTAGGCTAACAGTCTTGTTTGCCAGTTGATGCAAAATGGAAAACATAACAAAAAGCGTCGAGTGTCTCGTATGGAGCAGTTATTAAAAATAGCTGGGGTGAAATTCGCAATGATATGACAAACAAAACATCTTGTCGACGGTACGGCATTCCAAGATCCATCATTTGTTTGACTTGTTCATTATATTCTTCCATGCACACTTTATTTAAAAACTGCAATAACTAAGTTTACCTCAAATACATTTAATATACTGCAATAAGAACGAGTCAGTATGATGGTTTAGTTGAATGAACTTTATCGTTTCCAAAATTTATTCGATCACATTCAGTGTGATTAATACATATATTTTTGACACAGTCAAAATTAAAATGGAAGGGTCCAAAATGAGGAATTTTATGATGTTAAAAATGTCATTTTCAAGTTAATTAGTAAAACATCCATTGACAGTTTCTTTCTAACCGGAGTAGCTTTTGAATAGACCCAGAGATAACAAATACATCTTTTTCGACGTAAACGAAAAGTCACTACTAGGGATTGAAACTTGGTTGGTTACTCTAATTCTACCATTTTGAATTTTTAACACAAAACATTGGAATGACAATAAACCGTTTTCTCTACAAATAGAAAAATTATATTCGTGATTTCGTTGTTTTACTGTAATCATTGGGAATCAAAAACGATTTCAAATCCCGAGAAAGATTTTGTTATTATCTGTTACTTGAGATATTTTACCCCTGTTGTTTGTGCATCGGTGCAAATCGAATCGTTGGTTAAATCAGGGAAGAAATATGCTTGCAGCGGTTGTTTTTCAACAAGTTGTTACGCTACTTGGAAAGCCAATATATTTTAAACACGAAAATTATAAATAAAATAATTCACTAACTCTTCAAATGTCGTTGCTCTTCGATTTTATTACCAACTGCAATCATTTTATACATTTATATGAAGATAAACAATATTTAGTTAGCATAATGACGGATAAAATAGTTAATTGCTTAGTAAATATTTATTACGCACAGAGACGACGTCGTACAAAAACAGATATGAACATAGCTTGAACGCATTTTTTGACAGCCAACAGAACCAAAGAACCAAAATTTTTGGCTTCTTTGGTTCTGTTGGCTGTCAAGACAAATATATGTAGATGACAGCCGTGCCACCGAGGTGGTATAAATATGGTCGGAAATAGTTAATGGTCCAATGTATGGCTGTTAACTCTAGTTCTACAGTCGATTTATTTGCTTCGCCTCTCGTGAAGGTTCTGCTGGCAAATGCTACTGGTAATTCAATGTTGTCATATGTTTCTGCTAGGATAGCACCACATGCAATTTTGGAAGCATCTGTTATTAGAACAAATTCTTTGTTAAAATCAGGAAATTGTAAAATTGTTGGGGAAATTAGTTGTTTTTTAAGCATATCAAATGCATTTTGGCATTCAATATTCCAAACGAAGGTAGTGTTTTTCCTTAATAATTTGTTCAAAGGGTTTGCTATCTGAGCAAAATTTTTTATAAAACGCCTGTAATAATTACAGAACGCGACGAATCGTCGTACGTCATCTGCATTTTTAGGTATAGGGTAGTTGCAGATCGTATCAAATTTGGATTTATCTGGCTGAATTCCTTTCTCAGAAATGTGGTACCTAAATAAGTTACGTCAGCTCGAAAAAAAAATACGTTTGGATGGATTTAGTTTTAAATTGTGATTTCTTAATTTCTGAAAAACTTTTTCCAAGTTTGCAAGATGATGGTTGATTGAACAACCGATGACTATGATGTCGTCAATATAGAGAAATGCGCACTCGGGACCTAGTCCGCTAAGTGCGATTGACATCATGCGTTGAAAGCTATTCGGGCTAATATTGAGTCCGAATGGCAATCGTTTAAATTGAAAATGTCCGCGTTCCTGTAAGGAGAATGCGGTGAATTCTCTAGATTTTTTCTCGATTTCTATTTGGTGGAAACCGGACTAGTTTTTATAAAATAAGTAGCTTGCAATCAAGTGAAATTAATAATTGAGTGTCGCGAGTAAGATTGGACGATGAAAATTATGCGGACAGTGTATTCTGAAGTATTTTGGAAATCAGTAGCTTCGTGGCTGCAGGGCAAGCGCTAGACTGAAGAGGAGTTCACCTACATAAATAGGATGATGCGAAGCTGCAATTTAGGCGGATGCTAGTCAACATGCCTTACATAGTTTGCAATGAATCGTCACTGTTCCTGGACGCAGAACCCGGAGGATGGATTGGCGGACTTTTCAGCACAAGAAAGTATCGGGCAGTAGTTTGAGACAATTACTGTAGTGTTGCTGATAATTTAATGGATTGAGGATTCCCCGGTGAGATTTTTCCATTTTTCATGTCCCAATTTGTCATTCGATGTCCTCGGTAATCGGGCTAATAGTTCGAATAATATGTTTGCTATTTTGCGTTAAATATTCGCTTTCTGTTGACAATCGGTAATTGTCATTTATTTTTTATTATTGTTTCGTGTTGTCATAATATATTTCTTCAGCTGAAATGTTATCGTACGATAGGGCCCCATTTTTTTGAAAGCCGCATTTTTTTCTGACACATGAATTTCCGATTTTTAGAGTCATTGAAATCTTGTTTTTATGAAAGCGTTTTTGTGGGATTTTTATTTTTTCTATTCTCGGAGCTGTTTGAGGGTTTTTTCGTTTTTATATTACTAATGAACCGATTTCGACAATTTTCTTTATCATTATTCCAGAGAGCGAGTATAGGCGCTATAACCTTGGCTCTATAGGCAGGGCAGGTCTAATAACCTCTGCCCCATCCCAGGAACTTACGACCAAAGGAGTGACATTAACCCTCTTAGCCAAGTCACTCCCAACGATTTATCAAACCCCTATCAAATTGAAACGGTTGTGTACGGTTGTCCACGTTTCTTCCTTTTTCGAGGTTCAAAATGATTCGTTGATCAAATCCTTCATTAAATGAATAATTTGATTGCCGTATTATTCTGAATCATCTTCATTTTGTACGCTGCACAGTTGGCCTGGCCGCTTTAATGTTTGTGTCACATAGTATATAAACCACAAACATTAATATTGACAAGAAAAATTGTAGACGAATGTCTGCAATTTTCCAGGATCGCTACATGTATTGGCTGTGTATGTGTAGACTAGACTAGACTAGACTAGATTTCTATTTGGTGGAAACCGGACTGTAGATCTAGAGTAGAGAAATACTTTGCTCTGCCAAGTTGGTCAAGAATGTCGTCAATTCTTGGTGAAGGAAATTTGTCGGCAAGTAATTTTTTATTTAGTTGCCGAAAATCTACAACTAGTCTCCATTTCTTTTCTGAGCTAGTTGTTTTCTTTGGAACAAGCATAATGGGTGAATTATAATTAGAAACAGATGGTTCTATAACATCATTTTTGATTAAATCGTCCACTTGACGGCACATTTCTTCACGCTGGCTATGCGCGTTTCTATAATTATTTATATATACTGGTGATTTGTCAGTCAGGTGTATTTTTTGTTTATAGAAATTGTTTGCAGATAGTGTGTCGTCCTTTGAGCTCCTCTTGGAGAGCATCATTTCGTTTAATATTCCGAGAGTCAGTTTCGCTGATCGTCGCTAATTGAAAATTGGTTAAATGTTCATATTGTGGTAACAAATGTTTGATTAAAACGGGTTCGTTATTGATATTTACAATCTTTATATAAGGAGATTCTTTATTTACAATTGCGTTGCTGCTAAATACTCCAGGAGCGATCTCTGAGGCAATTAACACAACGTCTCCTTCTGGGTTAAAATTATTAATTATTCTATATGTTTCTGCTCTAGCTGGTATCCAGGTTGAGCCACCTAGATTATTGTGTATAGGTATATCTATATTTATGTTATGTACATTCATTGACAGCAACCATGCATCATAATTTATCGAGCATCGGTATGTTGCCAAAAAATCTCTTCCAATAATACCATCGGTTGGTATAGGAAAATCATCGTTAATTATATGCAGAGTACCCTCAATAGGTGTGTCTTGCATGTAAAAATGCATTTGGTAATTCCATGGCTCTGCAGTTCACCAGGAATAATCCCTTTTAGTTTGTATTTGCGAGTTGTATCTATGCTTGTACCTGGCAAGATACATTCGCTTTTAATGAGTGAAATGTCAGCTCCTGAGTCGACCAGGAAAGTGCACATCTTGCTCGAATTGTTCAATTTGAGATTTATGAAATTCGAGGCAGCTACGTTTAATGTGTAGACTGCCCGTTTCCTAAAAAAGGATGGTTGGGCGGTTGTTGGAACTGGCCCGCTGTTGGCTGATCAGGTAGGTTGCTTGGTGCTGAGTCAGTGACATATATATATATCGTCCCTGACCTTGCCTACTGCGGTAATTGTTATGCTGAGGAGTCGAATTATTTCTTCCTCGTCCTCTGTTATTGTTTTGGTAAAATTGCTGCGTGTTTCCGTTTGTGCTTAATCGGTTAGCTTGTGTATTATTGGGAGTATAGTGCTGCATGCTACCATATGTGTTATATCGGTTAGTTTGTGCATTGGGACGTCAAAATCTCTAACACGCGTATTGCCACGGTAATTTCGTGCGTTGTCAACACGATCGTAGTGTTGACGGTGCCGGAAATGCATGATTTGTGCATTTGGTACGCTGTGGCTTTCGTGCTCCGAGTTCTCCAACACTTTTGTGTGGCTATTTTTATTGAGGAAAAATTAAAGCAGGAAATTTTTCCGCAATAAAAATAGCCACACAAAAGTGTTGGAGAACTCGGAGCACGAAAACCACAGCGTACCAAATGCACAAATCATGCATTTCCGTACGTGTAGTACGTGTTTCATGGTTTTGTAAATCGTGAATTAGAGCATTAACTCCAGCTTTTGTAACCATTGAAGCTGCTACATCACCTGGAATTTGCCTTTCTATATAAGTGTTTTGCAGTTGAAGCGATAATTCTTCTACTTCATCACAAAATTTGTTGAGAGGTCCTCGCTGTTGTGAAAATTTCAATTTAGCGAGAACTTCATCTGGGGTTTTGATTAATGCACAGCGGGCTTTTACATCCGCTATAAGTGCATCAATTGATACTAAGTTAATGGGTAGGCCTAGTCTTGCCTTACCCGTTAATCTAGTTCTAAGAAATTTTATTGCCATCGGCATATGTTCTGCCGACGTCATTTCTTTTAGTAACTGAGCCGAGTCGATAAATGCCTCCAACTCGTCAGCAGTTTCATGGTACTTTTGTACGATGGCTGTCGCAGTTTTAATATGAAAGTCAGGCATTTTTGGTTTACCTGCCGATAGCCGTCTGCAAAATATGGCTGTTTTAGCTAGAGTTTTTGAAGTATTTTTCTTTAATATTTGTGTTGTATCCAAGATCTCTAAAGATGCTTGGTACCTTGTTTTTAAATTTAGAAACTTATCGCATTCGATGTTCCACTCTTCGTGCGATATCCGATGTTTTAATTTATTTAATTTGCTTTTGTATTCATTATAGAGATCGGAAATTTCTTCCTTTTTCTCTAGAATACCTTGTAGGGTTCTAGCCCTGCCCTTGCTCTTATTTAAATTTAGCTGTATCCTGCAAAGGTGCGAGTCTATTTCTCGTAACCTTTGCATGAACATGCAAAAAAAATGTGTTTAGAAAAATTTGAATCGTATGTTAACTTGTCTATAATTTTTGTTACCCTAACATTTGACTATCATAAAATTATTTTCTTTTGGACGCACACCTCGTCGATGAACGGCCTTGCCATTACTGCTGATGTTCTTGATGGTGTCGAGCCTTTACTGGTGGTGTCGAATTTCAGTTGTTCCGCTCCTCTTCGTCGTCCAAGTGGTCTTCTAGGTACCCGCCTGCCGGCCTAAGACAGTGGGCTCGCCTCGTCGATGAACGTCCTTGTCATTACTGCTGATGTTCTTGATGGTGTCGAGCATTCATTGGTGGTGTCGAATTTCGGTTGTTCCGCTCCTCTTCGTCGTTCAAGTGGTCTTCTAGGTACCCGCCTGCCGGCCTAAGACAGTGGGCTCGCCTGCAGTTGAGTGTATAGCTTTTGTTTGTTTTTTTTCACTTATTGCACTTTTGTTCATATCGGTTTGTTGACCGTAATTGAATTAATCGATAAAGCTCGCTGCATTTCGCGCTCGGCGCGCAATCGTTCGTATTTTTTGTTAGTTTATAGATTTGATGCACCACTACAGCTACACCGGCTGTAACGCATCCGTATGCCAGGATGTTCAGTGCCGAAGCCGTTTCCTTCGCTGCAATGTTTGTATTTGCTGTTGCCGCGGTTATCACATTTAGCACGTGCTCGTGCGTCACTACTGTGGGTTTTGTCTGATCGTTACTCATTTCACTTTCACTTGAATGTTTTATTATTTTTCAATATAAATTTGCACTAGTCGCCTGTCACGGTCGCCATTTGGTAGCTTTTTTGCTACCTTTGGATTTTCGAAGTACTGAGTGCTCTCTGAGTACAAGAAAAGATAAGACTGCAGACTGAATTTTATTTATTCTCAAGGCTTATTTTATATGCGCTGGCATGTTGCGCGACATGTTTGTATTTTGGTTATTTTGGGCAAAGCCAATTGGAGAGAGACAGAAAGGCTACCTAGAATTGGTCGCTACTCGGGCAGAGGGTGTGTGCCCATAGATAGCACTGGACGGAGGAAAAAACGCTTGTAAAGCGAAAGGTTCTATCAATAAACAATTGAATATATTTTGCTTTTGCTGGGTGCTTCTCGGCGTTCACGACACATGCGAACCATATGGATGGTTTCGCTAAGGCGTGTACCGAGCCGAGGTAGTTAATTTGAATGAGCTAGAGATGGATGATTAGATGTATTACAGAAGACAGCCAGGAACATGCGTAATCGGTCAACGACAAATCAGGATGTTGAGTACTCAGATCGTTGGATTTTCGAAATTGCGAGGAAGATATGTCTGGATTCGGTCCCCTCACAAGAATTCTTCCGGGACACCTCAAATGATCCTGAGCTCTCGTTCTCGATGGTCGATTTTTCAATTGCTCTACTATCGTGCAACAATAATGCTCCGGGCCGGATAAGATCAAGTTTGCCTTGCTTAAAAACTTACCGGACTCAGCAAAGAAACGTTTGTTGACCTTATTCAACTGTTTCCTGGAACAAAACATTGTTCCGCATGAGTGGAGACAAGTTAAAGTCGTCGCCATTCAGAAGCCTGGTAAACCAGCATCAGACCATCATTCGTATCGACCAATTTCTATGCTATCCTGCATACGAAAATTGTTAGAGAAAATGATTCTTCGGCGTCTCGATAACTAGGCCGAAACAAACCAGTTGCTTTCGGAAACACAGTTTGGATTTAGGAAAGGCAAAGGAACAAACGACTGTCTGGCGCTGCTTGCGACGGAGATGGATATCGCCTTCACCAAACGTCAACAAATGACCTCGGTTTTTCTGGACATTAAAAGAGCGTTTGATTCAGTATCCATCGAAGTCCTGTCAGAGAAGCTTCATCGAAATGGTCTTTCACCCAAGTTGAACAACTTCTTAACCAACTTATTGCGTGAAAAACACATGAATTTCGCGCATGGTTCTTCGTCGACGTTGAGAGTTAGTTACTCGGGTCTCCCCCAAGGTTCATGTCTTAGCCCACATCTGTATAATATTTATGTCAGCAGTATTGATGATTACTTGACAGGTAATTGTACATTCAGGCTGCTTGCAGACGATGGCGTAGTGTCGGTAGTAGGCACAAACGGCAGAGATATGCAAAAGCCTCTGCAAGACACCCTCGACAATTTATCTGTCTGGGCTGTCGAGCTGGGCATTGAATTTTCGGCACAAAAGACAGAGACGGTTATTTTCTCAAATAAACACGATCCCGCTAAATTTCAGCTTCTATTAGGTGGCAAACCAATTACCCATTCGATGTTTTTCAAGTACCTAGGAATCATTTTCGATTCCAAAGGCACATGGGGTAAACATATTGGTTACTTGAAGCAAAGGTGCCAGATCAGATTATATAAAACAACTATCTTTTCGGTGATTGAGTATGGAAGCTTCTGCTTAAGACCCGCTGCCAAAACGCACATTCTCCAGTTAGAAAGAATTCATTATCGGTGTTAACGTGTAGCCCTTGGCTGCATGCATTCTACTCATACGATGAGCCTTGAAGTGATAGCTGGAGTGCTTCCTCTTTCTGAACGGTTCTATGAGCTTTCACTCCATTTTCTGATACGTAGTGAAGTAATGAATCCGCTCGTAATCAACAATTTCGAAGTGCTGCACAGCTTAGAAGTGAATACAAAGCGCATGTCTCCCTATTATGACTACTTAACGCTACCTAGTCCATCAACATTAAACTCTCATACGTCTCCCAACCTTTGTACGGAACGGATCGTTATATTTCACAGTGGTGTTCGGTGTGTAAATTTCAGTGAGTGAAGGTCATCCTTTGTTCGTTCGTTAGCTGCCGTTCTGCTGGTGCCGGCAGTAAATCCAGTACATTGTTTTCGCTGGTGCAGAACAATCGACGTTGTTTGCAGATAAGTTTTGCTTGATTTTTTTTCCTCGTTTGCTTTCTTTCCTTTTCCCTGCATTTACTCTACCTTGTAATCAAATAATAAGACACATTCCCGTTTATATAACGCTCTGCCCTCGTGCTTAAATGGCCGAGGGCGAAATGCCATCTGATGTAATCATGGAAGTCTTTGATCCCCCTAACACTCGCATTGCTCCCCGTATAAAGCAGTACCCAGAAGGTTCCTCTGGGCCATGGGTGGTATATTTTCGGACCGGAAAGAAACCGGTGAATATATTAAAACTTTCTCGAGATGTGACTGCTAACTACCCGGACGTAACTCAGATAACACGTGTTCGGGCAAACAAGATACGTGTTCTAGTGAATGATCTCGTCCAGGCAAACGCGATTGCTTGCTGTGAGCGCTTTACGCGGGAATTTAAAGCGTACGTGCTTTGTGTGGCCGTAGAAATCGATGGGGTAGTGTCCGAACCGGGCCTGAAATGCGAAGAACTGTTGGAGCACGGGGTTGGCTGCTTTAAGGACCCCTCACTTCAACAGATTAAGATCTTCGGGTGACATTCGCCGGGTCCTCTCTTCCCAACTACATCCTCCTTGACAAGGTTCGCCTACCTGTTCGCCTGTTTGTTCCGCGGGTCATGAGCTGCAGCAATTGCAAGTAGTTAGGCCACACAGCCACATATTGTGAAAATAAGAAACGATGCGGCAATTGCGAAGGAGAGCATGAGGACGACTCTTGCGACAGAGAAACTGAAAAGTGTATTTGCTGCGGGGGCCCTTCACATGCTCTTAAATCATGCCCTGCGTACAAACGGGGATAAAATTAAGTGCTCCCTTAAGGAACGCTCGAGGCGCTCTTATGCAGAAATGCTAAAGAATGCTTCGCCATCTGTCCTGTCCAAAAGTCCCTATGCTGATTTGGCTAACTTTGAGCAAGAATCTGACGACCCACGAGAGGGAACATCTTTGGTTAACCCAGGGGAATCCAGGAAGAGGAGAAATCTAGCCTCCCCTAGATTGCCTCGTAAGGGTGCCAAGGTGTCGTCCCCTCAGAGTGCGCCAACTACAATCAATAAATCCAATAGAAGTGATGCACTAAAGCCGAAGCAAGTTGCTCCAGGACTTGGAATTATTAATTCTAACAAGGAGTATCCACCACTTCCAGGGACACAAAAAACCCCAAGTGTTCCCTTTTTTCCAACAAACACTCAGTCCAGTAACGGACTAATGAAATTTTCTGACATCGTGGACTTAATTTTCACAACTTTCAATGTTACTGATCCTCTTACAAGCATTCTGATACATTTTCTCCCTTTAGTGCAAACATTTTTGAAGCAGTTGACTGCTAAATGGCCCCTCCTTGCAGCGATCGTATCCTTCGATGGCTAAGTCATCAAACGAGGTCACTGATTCGATCACTGTTTTACAGTGGAATTGCAGAAGTATCCTCCCGAAAATCGATTCCTTCAAATTTTTACTAAACAGTTTAAAATGTGATGTTTTCGCATTATGTGAAACTTGGTTAACTTCCGATATAAATATAATTCGTCTGGATCGAGAAAACCCTTACGGAGGAGTACTTTTGGGGAATAAAAAGTGCTATTCTTTCAACCGAATTAACCTCCCTTAGACACCAGGCATTGAAATTGTCGCTTGTCAAGTTCTAATCAAAGGCAAAGACCTTTGCATTGCTTCCATCTGCATTCCTCCTAGAGCCTCGGTAGGGCACCCAACGCTTTGTAATATCACGGAATCCTTACCGGCACCGCGGCTAGTTCTAGGAGACTTTAACTCGCACGGTACGGTATGGGGTTGTCTTCACGATGATAATAGATCAACATTAATCCAAGATCTTTGCGACAATTTCAACATGACCATCGTAAACACGGGAGAAATGAGTCGGATTCCTACACCACCAGCAAGCGCGAGCGCGTTGGATTTACCACTATGCTCGACATCGCTACAGTTAGATTGCATGTGGAAGGTGATCTCTGATCCCCACGGTAGTGATCATTTGCCTATCGTAATTCCAATTGCTAAGGGTTCAAGACCATTGGAAACAATCAATGTCTCGTATGACCTCACACGGAACATTGATTGGAAGAGTTACGCGACCGCGATATCCGTTAAAATCGAATCCACCCAAGAGCTTCCTCCGGAGGAAGAGTACAGGTTTTTGGCTGGCTTGATTCCCGACAGTGCGAATCAAGCTCAGACTAAACCAGTACCCAGCGCGAATACCCATGGACGGTCTCCCACCCTGTGGTGGGATAAAGAGTGCTCAGAGCTGTACACGGAGAAGTCCACTGCATATAAGGCCTTCCGGGAAGACGGGTTACCCGCTAGCTATCAGCAGTACGCGTCGCTAGAAAGGCGAATGAAGAGTTTAATGAAAGCCAAAAAAACGCAGTTATTGGCGCCGGTTCGTCGACGGGTTAGCGATGGGCACTCTTTGGGGTACGGCTCGACGTATGCGTAGCCGAAACAGTACCAACGAGAACGTGGAATATTCAAACCATTGGATATTCACTTTCGCTAAGAAGATCTGTCCGGACTCTGTCCCGGTACAGAAAACGTACCGCGCCGAGTCTCCTCACGATTCCGCGAACGAAACACCGTTTTCGATGGTGGAGTTCTCACTTGCTCTCTTGTCATGCAACAATAACGCCACAGGGTTAGACAGAATCAAATTCAATTTGCTGAAGAATCTGCCTGTCACTGCAAAAAGGTGCTTGCTGAACTTATTTAACAAGTTTCTTGCCATTCAAAAACCAGGAAAACCAGCCTCCGACCACAACTCGTATCGATCGATTGCAACACTGTCCTGTATTAGGAAGTTATTCGAGAAAATGATCTTGTTTCGCCTCGACAATTGGGTTGAAGCAAATGGCTTACTGTCAGATACACAATTTGGCTTTTGCAAAGGCAAAGGGACGAACGATTGCCTTGCGTTGCTTTCTACAGAAATCCAAATGGCCAATGCTAACAAAGAGCAGATGGCATCAGTCTTCTTGGATATTGGGGCCTTTTGATTCAGTTTCTATCAATATTCTGTCAGAGAAGCTGCACCAGCATGGTCTTTCACCAATTTTAAATAACTTTTTGCTAAACCTGTTGTCTGAAAAGCACATGCACTATTCGCATGGCGATTTAACAACATTGCGATTTAGCTAAATGGGTCTTCCCCTGGGCCCATGCCTAAGTCCCCTACTCTACAATTTTTACGTGATGACATTGACGATTGTCTTGCCAATTCATGCACGCTAAGGCAACTTGCAGATGACGGGGTGGTCTCTGTTACAGGGCCCAAACTGAAACTGAAGCGAGAGCGACTCGAGTTCCGATGACTTTTGAAGGATTCCCCGCGGGTCCGAAGAATACCATCCGCCAATCCGGTACTCGACGACTTACTAGACTGAGGCGCAAATTTGTTTCGCTGATCCCTTGTTTTAAAATTTTTCATAAAAAAATCTTTTGGCCCTCTCTTGTATATTGAATTTTATTTCTAGTCTTAAGATAGCTGTAAACTTTTTTTTCTTTTGTAAAAAAAAATATTTCAACATTGTAACCTCCTAGTAAAAACAAAAGAATTTGGCACCGCCAAGTTAACGCATTTGTGCCTATCAAATAAACGAAATGAATAAAAAAAACCATTAAACTCTAATGAAAATATCCAACAGCAGTCTAACAACTCACAGATTACTTTTGATCTAACCATGAAACATTTCATATAAGGTATTCCTGACCACCTGCGATCGTCGATTATACCAGCCATTTTTTCGGCTATATATAATCATATCGATCAAGACAAACAATTCTACACCGATGGATCAAGTATTGATGGATCGACTGGTTTCGGAGTATTCAACGTAAATCATAGTGTTTTTTCGCAAATTGAACGAGCCATGTAGCGTGTGTGTTGCAGAGCTGGCAGCAATGCATTGTGCTCTTGGTCTAGTAGAGGTTCTGCCTTCTGCCAAATACTTTATTTTTTCGGACAGCTTCAGCTCTATTGATGCTCTTCAATCAATGAAATCGGCCAAGTACCCTTCGCATTTCCTGTTGGAAATACAAAGGATTCTTCGTGCTTTGGTCGACCAGTCATTCCATGTGACATTTGGGTGGGTCCCGGCCCATTGCTCAATACAGGGCAATGAAAAAGCAGACGAACTCGCTAAAAAAGGTGCCACCGAAGGCAGTGTCTTCGAAAGGACTATCATGTATAGAGCTTCCATCCCAGGAATTTATTTCCCGGGAATCCCGGGATTTTTGGATTTCCCGGGATTCCCGATTCCCGGGAAAATGTGATTTCTCATTCCCGAGATTCGGTAATCCCGGGAAAAAAGATTTTTAATTTATTTCAAAAGGCTTAGGTTCTGCGAGACAAATTCTGTAGGACATATTTTTATCGGCGAACATTTGGAGTGAACAGTGAATACAGATTGCGTTTTTCAACCGATTTGCAGATCTTTGGACTATATATCTTTAGGCTCGCTGATAGGTTTTCATGATTTTTAGGTATATAGTCCAAGCTTTACTCAAAATACTACTAAAAATGTTGATATTTTCCTGCAAAAATGGATTAATTTGCCGGCCGTTGCACCGAAGCATTTCCTTACAGTAGCGTTAGTGATGCGCACGATATCTCTGCAACCGATGAGCCGATTGATCAGATTTTTCAACAGTTCTTTTAATAGTTTATTTTAATAGTTAGATCTTGAATGAAAGATTTTAAATGAATGCTCAAATTAGTAATTGATTAGTAATTGAAATGGCGGTAATTTTTTAAAAAATCGATGAGTGTTTGTTTCAAAACTTAGGATGGTTTGTAGTGATATCATGCTTAACGCAAACGCTATTTAAAATAAAGAAGGTTTCTAGAACGTCTGCAGAAATATTTGATCGGTTCATCGAATGCATATTTCGTCTAATTTGTTATACCGTAACTTTAATATCTGCAAATTTTTGGATTTATGAAAAGAAAGACATAACGCTGCAGCTGTTCAATATCATGCGCATCCAACCTATTTGAATGTCGCTTTCAAGGATGCAGGCAGGATTTTTGAAGGGATAAGATCAAGCAATCCAGATACTCGCCCGTAACAGGAAATTGATGGTAGACTTCATCCATCGCTGCACAGTTCGTCCATTATCTGCTTGATTTTGATTCACGGAATGATGCTGATCTTACTGCGACAGAAATGGATTCCAGATATCACATTTTCTCATTTGATCGGAAATAACTGCACAATACCCTGAATCAGCTTAATCTTTTCATTCAAGATTACCAAAGAAGGTGCTTTGCATTAAATTGATCCATAGTATCAGAACAACGAATTCTAATTTTGGACAGTAACTCCAGCAGCTGCGTTAGTATATCGTCCCAATCGCATCCGTGATTACCAAAATTTAGGTTATACATATTAGCCAAGAAAAATCAAAAGAAGTTTATTTTGGGTAAACTTATTGAAGTGTTATCAAATGATTGAATGATGTTTAGGAAACCAAATCGCCTTTTTTTGACCACTGCTTTTAGGACAGATATACATGCAATCAAACGGGTTTGAAAACGTTTCTATTTATTCTTTTTTTTTCTTAAGAAAATCATTCACCTTTTTTATTTTCCTTCTGTATTCCCGGGATCCCGGGATTTCCCGGGAAATTTATTTCCCGAATCCCGGGAAGCTAAAAACCGTCGAGAAATGGAAGCTCTAATCATGTATAGCGAATATTTCAGTGTTCTTCGGCAAAAGGCCCTCGCGGCCTGCCAAACGAGATGGACAACGGCGATAAAGGTCGGTGGTTGCACTCTACAGGGCCGCAGAGAGAAAATACGGGCCCGGGGGGTCCAACGTACGGGCCCCCACCACTGTGTATTGCCTGAGTACAAAAAAGTCAATGTTTGAAATCCATTGGAGTTCACTGATATTATGTATAGTGTACTGAAATTTTATATTTATACTTTGGGAGTTTTTAATACCTCTTCAACAGTTTTGGTGACTTTGAAAAGCGCCATTTTTGTAATAGTATTTATAAAAGTAAGGAAATGACAAGATTAGAAAAAGATAAAAACAATAGGAAAACTAAACATTAAAAGAATGTACAAAAGAGCTAAAAACAACAAAATCAACCACATAAACAAATGTCAATTGTCAAAAAATGTTTAATCGAGAAAAACCAAAACAATACCTATAAAAAATTTATAAAGGAAAACAGGAAACTAGAAAAATATATTGCGTAGATTAAAAAAGTCGAACATTATTGAACAGATGGTGAAAATAATGAAAAATCGATAGAAAATCAAGAAAAAAAATAGAATTAATGAAAATAAAAAAAAATGCTGAAAACAATACAAACAATAATATAAAAATGCCTAAAACTGAAAAACTCAATAAATCAAGAATAATAAAATTTATTTAACATTAAAAACAAGAAATATTTAAAGCAATAGAAAAAATAAATAAAGCGCATAACACTAGAGGAGTATATGTAAAAGACAAGAATAAAATAACCATAGAGAAATTGAAAAAAATGGACGAAACAGAAAATTTTGAAAAACTGGAAAATTTAAATGATGAAAAGACGAAAAAGTAAAGAAAATTGGAAGTATTGAACAAAAACGGAGCAAACAGACAAAATAGAAGAAATAGTAGGAAAAGGCCATACTATAGAAACACAAAAATGAAGATATTAACACGAAAAAAATTAATAAAATGGATATTATTTAAAGAGTAGAAAAAGCACTAGAAATGAAATTTGAAATAAATTCAAACAACGAACTAAATGTAAAATTTAGAAAAAGTGCGCATAGTGTCAAGAAAAGATAAATCAAATGCTTTTTTAGGAAAATAAAAAAAATCAATGTTAACGGATAGGAAAATGGTCAACTGAATTTTTTTTTCAAAATAGGTTAAATGGAAAACATGAAGAAATAACAATCACGAATTAAATCTTAAGAAAAAGGTATAAAAAAAGTTAAATTATATTAAATGAATAATGGAAAAAAAAATAAAACTACGATAACCGGCAAACTAAAAACTAGAAAATGAGGAAGAAAATAGGAGAAAGGTAAAAAATTAAACAATAAGACAAATTGGAATAAATTTGGATAAGTAAAATTGCTTTTAGAAATGCAAAACATATGAAAAAAAGGAAATAGAAAAAGGCTATGACAAGTATAAATGTAGTAAATAAACAAATTGTAAAAATTAGATGGAATGACAAAAGAAACAAATAAAAAACAGGATATCAAAATATGCAACAATAAGAAAAAAATAAAGAAAGCAGAATTTTCTCGAAAAATTGCGAGTAAAATTAAATAACAGAGAAAAAACTATAAAATAAAGTAAGTGATAGTGATAGCAATAGAAAAAAAAGCAAAAGTAAGGAACGTAAAAAGATGGATAAAATAATGCAAATATGCAAATAGATAGAAAAGACAGAATCTTACAATTGTAGAAATACAAATACAATCCACAACTTGAAAAAATAGATCAATGAAATATTAACAAAATAAAATAAATCCACGTAGGAATAAAAAATGGTAAAAAAATGAGAAACATGGATCAAATTTCAAATAAGGATTTTAGTTGGATTTTACGCTATGCTGGTTTCGAAAACATTCATAATCCTATAAAAACATGAATTTTTCTTTTATTTGTGTTTGTGTGTTAGCACACCTTAAAATATTTTACAAGAATGTTGTAACTGATTTCTAGAAAATAGTTCAACAATAAAAATAAAATCGTTACGTTCAGGAAGCGACGTTCAAAATCTCACGCTCACTCCTCCAAAACGAAAAGATTTTGTATGCGGATTTTACTTGCTACATTAGTTAGCTAATCTTGCTAACTAGTTGGTTTAGTTTGGAAGCAGAGTTAAATTTTCTCTTCGAAATCAATCAAACACAATTTAGCAATTTAGTTGAACGTTTGCTTCTTAGAATCATTGGCAGCAGCAGGATTGTGAACTGAGAGATCTTCCCGCATAAATAAAAACTTTATCTGGAATCCTCCATATTATACAAAAATCATAAGTGCTATGGTAACCACATACGTTAAGGTCTATTTATGATATTACGATAAATGCGTTTTCCTGTAAAATTATAGAATGAAAATACGAGTTATTGTTACAATATAGGGAATGGTTATAATATAATATTGTATGTTAGAAAAGAATTGAGGTGCTTCCGCAGGATTATTAAAAAATATATCGAAACTATTTGAACTGAAGTCACAATGATGGTAGCCGTTTTCATATGGTTCTGTAAGGTTTGCTTTAAAGAAAAACGTGTATCGTTACAATTTCCTTACAAGATTACCATAATGTTCACCTCAAGTCGAATCGTTTGGTTACAGTTTTCAATAATCCTTTATATTGAATTGAATGTGTTGTTAAAATGAAATAACGAATCTTTGTTTATTGCACATATTTATTGGGAAAAAATAATAATTTATCCACGGATAAAGTGCTTTAATACTTTATTATTATTTCTTACCAAGTGGAAATCAGATTATTTAGGTTGGATAAAAGAAATTCCAAATTTAATTTTTGGCGCACAGGTTTTGTTTTTGGACAAAATCTAAAGCTTCATACATTTCTGTAAAAGGTGAAATTAGGGTTGTGGTGCCGGTAATACCGGTACCGAAAATCCCGGGAACACCGACCCATTTTTGGTACCGTAATACCGGTACTGAACAAAAGCCAGTACCGGTATTTTCGGTACTATACAATTTTTTATGACAAATATGTTAACTCCTCATGGGGATCTGTTTCAAAATATCGGTCTGCAATATAACGTTTAATTATATTAATTTGCCTTCTAGATAAATCGTTGAGATAACACCTTTATGTGGGAAATAGGGGGGGCATCATTCTGAATGGTTTCCATTATTCACTGGGTGGCGCGTAATAAGACTATGGTCTAAGGCATGTCTGTATTTGGTTTGCTCTTAAACCTTTATCTATAAAAGAACGAACAGCGTTTTAGTAGCTAATAGTTTTAGACTTGGTGAACTGCTTCAAATGGGGCGATTTGTAATTATTGGTGATCGGAAAATTCAGCAAAACTCCATAGTTTACAGGAAAGCAAGGAGCCTTGATAAGCATTAGAGAATAGTAGGCAAACGACATAAAGGTCGAAACCAATTTTCAGAAAAGCTAGAGAGGAAATGCGATTAACCTGCTCAGATTTACTGCCATTCTCGCTTTGATTTACTGTTGTTAATAGGGTTTCATACATATACCATCTGTTCATACATATACCATATACGAAAGTCGCACCACTTAGCAGTTATTGATTTCAAAGTGGCCTAGATTGCAAAATAAAAGAAGGTGCCCTATACGAAAAATATCTTCAGTGAAATGAGTCTTGCCATTCCAAAGCAATTAAAAACAATAAACATGTTTTTTGATCAGCACAAATCAATCATCTGAGAATGAGATCATCAGTTTGAGCATTCAATTTCAGTTTTAAGCTTTTTTCGAATTTAAAAAAAAATATTCGAGTACCGGTACTTTACCGGTACTACCGGTACTGAGGGCTTCAGTACCGTAGTACCGGTTCTCGCCAAAAAGGCTCGGTACTGCGAACCCTAGGTGAAATGAATCCACAAGGCTGTCAATAATGTTTTACTCAGCGAAGGTCGATTAGATTAATTCACATTTCATCTATAGCAACAATTTGTTTATAAGCACATTCAGCAAAATGGCAAAACTAATCATAATCAAACTTCGTATATGGCAAAATATATCACATCGTAACACTGCCGTTTAAGAAGTTCTGTTAGTAGGAAGGAGCTTCACGAATTTAAGATGGACTTCTAAAGAAGGGCTAATACCATGTATTGCAGTCCCAGCAACTCAATAATTTCAATCCTCCTCTAATACCCGAGCTTATACCTTTTTCTTAAGTGGATCAATGTAAATGTATTACATTTTTCGTATACATCATGAGTCTTTTTAACATCGTAAGTAGGGGAATTATGGTTAAAACCGACACCTTAAGCTTAACACTTTTTCTAAGTTGCCACCAAACCAATAAAATTATAATTTTAATGCACAATTCTTCTTCAGAAAATTCTTCACAAGACCTAATTTTTTCAGCGCTTCGAAAAATTAATTTCATTAGAAATTATTGGTTGTAAAACTTGGAAAACAAAGTGACTTTTTGTATGCACTGCGGGTAAAACCGACACCCTATAGGGGTAAGATCGACACCCCCTTTAATTTATTTTCTCTCCACTGTATTAAAATCTTTATCTTTATTAAAAATTAGATATATGCGTGATTAATAAAGTGTGCGTATGTATGATGCAAATATGTGCTTTTTATTGCTTCATCATGTAGTGAGGGGAAGAAAGTTCGAAAGCGTAGTACTATAAATAAGAGTATTTTATGCTATAGGATTATTTATTGATATGAGTATTTCCAAATAATCCTTGCGCACATCATTGCAACCTCCAGTGTCATTTTATTTCGTAAGAGAAGATTTACAAGCGTTCTACGTTCTGCTAATTTGATTCATTCACTTATAAGTGACACACACACACTTCTTAGTAAAACTATCTTTTTCAGATTTGATTTTTCGGACTCTGACCATCAACGATCTATTGGGGTATACATACTATCATTGTCTCATTGTGATAAAGTTCGTCTATGACAAACCAAGAGAACACTAGAAATTCGGTTTGATGACCTTTTTGCAGAAATAGCAAAAGCTTCGATAGAATCAGATAAGCAAAAATTCCAATTTTTGATTTTTAAAGAGACTTATAAGAAATAAACACAATTTCAGCTATTACTATAGTCTGCTAATAGTTTAATTGAAGTGTCACAAAGATCCACAGCCTTTTGTAATGAATCGCAAGTAAACACAACCATCTTAACAGTGTGTCAGTTTTACCCTAACCAAAGGGTGTCGGTTTTACCCCAACAGCGTACATTTTTTTTATAAAAGCTATTAAAAATATTGAATTTCTCAAACTCATCTTCAATGCACCCAGTTGATCATAGGAAAGGCCGATAATAATAGGTACTGAAATTTGTGGTGATTTGAAAAGCTTTTATTCGGTTAAAACCTTAAAATCTACCAACGAAATTTTACATCCATACGAGTATGAACGCTGCTGTCGTATGTTTTGTTTATTTTTATGACATTCGGCGCACTAACGTAAATCCAATTTTTCTTAAACTGCTCTACATAAACGTACTAATAATAATGCATCATTATGAAATGAATAAAAATTTTATTTCTAGGAAAAGTTGTGAAGTGTCGGTTTTACCCACAGTGTCGGTTTTTCCCACAATTCCCCTACACAGCTGCCGAAAGTTGCTACACCTGTCAAGACGAGGAGAGATGGTCAATTCTAATAACGGATGCATCATCCAGATTCTCGATTTTCTTAACCAACCAGATTCAACGGTTTATATATTATATATGAATGTATTGTATCAAACACACGGCTCACCATCACCGAAAGGCTCGCAAACCTCCTCTTAAACCAATTCAAGGAAAGTTAAGGGAAAATTTTAATTGAAGTTCCAACCATATACGGTATGCTCCGTAATTATTCAGCTCTTCCAATCATGGTCATTCGTAATCATCAACAGTTTATTAGTATATGACATGTCGGTTTACCCTCTTCCTAAAGTCGATTGTGGCTAGATGAGGACCAAAATACGTTCCACAAGATTACAGAAATAGCTCAATTGGTAAAAGCGGCAGTACCACCACCATAAGATGTCAACAACCGAACTTGGAGGACGGTATGCAATCAAATCAATCAATCGATTTGTGGTATGGTACCATGTTTGTTTTGCGTCACGATTTGTCATATTGTAAGAAAACATTAAATGAATTATGTGTAGTGTAAGATTATACTAATCGCACAGCATGGTGAAGAAATGTTTATGGTAGAATGTTTAATGTACCTTGTTATATCCAATAACAATGTAGTACCGCAAAAATGGATTATAAGATCACCATTCCCCTTATAATATTCCCTAAAATTTGTTTGAAGAAATTGGCATTTTTGAATGGTAACGTTACTTAACGACCTATTCGGCAAATGGTACAAGTGGCGCTGACCATAAGTGGAATAGTGGAATAGTCAATATGATTATAATATTATAATATTCCCTAAAATTTGTTTGAAGAAATTGGCATTTTTGAATGGTAACGTTACTTAACGACCTATTCGGCAAATGGTACAAGTGGCGCTGACCATAAGTGGAATAGTCAATATGATTGCCGGTAGCGTTGGTTTATTGTTTCGCTAATGATAAGAGGAAACTTCAGGGAATGGTTTTTAAGGTTCAAATACCATTGCGGTTATTTCACAGGAATGGTCACCAAATATTCGGGTTCTCTTCATGCTCCATGACATATAAAATTCAAAACAAAACTTTTAACACTATACGCGTTACGAAAGGAGCTTTTTGTGTACGCAATTTGCTGTTATAATGAAAATGTTGACAAAAGGCCGTATTTGAAAGAATTGTAAAACGTATTAATTTTTTTCCATCCCTGGTCTCTTTGCTAGGGGGAATTGGTAGTCGAAAATCGCCGAAAACAGCAACGTCATTTGAGTATGACCCCTTTACAAAATTGTTTCTGTATCATCTCGTATCTGAATATGATTTTTTATAGAGTTTGTATCAATGAACGGCAAACCAAATATATTAAATTTCAAATTTAAATTTTTGGATTAATTTCGAATTCTTTTGGTATATCAAGAGTTTTTGATGACTCATTTGACCAATTGAGCTCTCAAATAGAGGTAGGGTCAGTGATGCCACAAGTACAGATTTGTCTAGAAAGGTACAGATTTTTTAAGTGTTTTTGGTACAGATTCTGTACGATACAGATTACAGATTTTTGTAAAAAAGTACAGATTGGTACAGATTTTTTTTACATGATAGCAGAGTAAAATAATTTAACACTGCGATGAATCCCAGTAAATAGTAGGTAAACGTTGAGTTAGGCCGCTAACAGAGTGACGGCAAGAATCTGAAATGGAGCTGATACTGACTGAGGTTGAACTGAAGCTAACATTAGCATGAGATATGCGCGAAACCGGTATGTCGGAGTGAAAGCCGAGCGAATCTTCTCGGAGTGCCTACGTTTATTCTGACCCAGCCCCAGCTCAGCTTCCCGCCGCCGCTGTGTCACCGACCTTAGGTTGCAAAGTGGCGCGAGAGAATCTGAGCAGGAGCTCATCCGGAATTCTGACTACTTGCGGAATTCCAGCTCAAATAAAACAACCAATTCCGAGTCGGAATTTCTGGTTTGTTTTCCCTGAATGAAAATTATGTAAAAGAAAAATGATTTTTTAAAACAACTTTGTTATTGTTTGAGTACAGATTCCGGTACAGATTTTTCTATAGAAGAGTACAGATAGAAAAGATTTTTGAACTCCCGGTACAGATTTAATTGTGGCAACACTGGGTAGGGTTACCGCCTCTAGTGGTACTTTGACCAGCAGAATTTTACTGAGCAGGCGATAGACTTCAAGAAACACATGGGTATGCTTTGAAATCAATTCGAATTTCGAATTAAAGTGATCACTCGACAGAATTTTGGAGCGCATTCATTGCTTTTTATTGTATAAAACGCTTAAAAACAAATAAATATGCACTGTTTTATTTCTTATGTAGCTCGTAGCACTAGGAGGAAAAATATCTTATTTTCTTCACATTCACCGTAGATTGTAATGTTTTGGTAAAGCACTGTTTTTGCATTTGTTAACAGTTTTGTTGATTTAGTTGAATGTAGTGATTCGCTTTCTCGGATATTCACAAAGAATCCAAAAGCACCAACCACTCTCGCTGTGAAGGATAGCCCGAGCGAGCTTTGCTCTGCTCCTCAGTAAACACGGGGTGTGAAATTACACTTCAGTTTCTTTCGAGAATCTTGGTGAGGAACATTGGGCCTGCAACCCGAGGATGATGTTTATGAAGGCTGGGTGCTGGGCGATTCCTGGTAAAGAAAAGGGCAACGCAAAATTGCAAAATAGTCCAATGGATTCTTCCGGGTGAATTCAGATTTACCTGAACGAAGAGACGAAATTCGCCTCCAAAAATTGGTGTGGCAACCCTAAGCAAGGTTTTTTTCTTTCAATGATAACTTTCGATACTAATCCAGCGCTTGCAAATCGATTTCAAATTGGCGAAATTTGAAGACAACCTCATGATTTCTAATCAAACCATTTAATTGTTTAACCCTTACAAGTCTGATCATATTTTTGATTCGATTATAGACATTTTAACCTTAAGGTCATTCGCTTCTTCATTCAGGTTAGGAATTTTCCTATAACAAATCTCTATTCTTGTGTGCGGGGTTGGGATTCGAACCCAGATGAACTGCGTACATGACATTCAATGTACAAATTCCGCTATGCCCGCTTGAGTCTGATCTTGTTTCGATGCGAGATTTACGTTGGTATAAACATTGTTGATATCAAATATGCAGTAGTTTAGAATTTTTGCCATTCTAGTTACCTCATACACAAGATATTGAATTTTTAATTGTATTCTCAAATAAATTTTTGTCGAAAATGTATTTGTCAAAATTTTAGTTTCTGTTAAAAATCCGGGCCCCCTTCAAAACTCCGGGCCCGGGGGGAAACACCCCGGTCCCCCCTCCCCTCTTGGCGGCCCTGGCACTCTATTATCCCAAAGGTTTCAACTAAACCTTGGTTTAAGAGTTTTGATTTGTCAAGGGACTTCATTCGCTTCGCATCAAGACTAATATCAAATCACTACAACGGTAATGCTCACCACTCACGTAAAGGGCTTGCCGACAGTGCCCTGTGTAATTGTGGTAAAGGTTACCAAGACATTGACCACATTGTTTGGTCGTGCTCAGAGCCAGATTCTGATCATTGGGAAGCCAGAGCAAAACTTAATGAAGTATTACAAGCACACGGAAGGCCACCCGACATGCCGATCCGGGACGCCCTGGCAACTCAAGACCTTGGAATCCTGTACCCCATATACCTCTTTCTCAAATCGATTAATGTGAATCTATAATGTTTTTTTCTTATACTAGTTCTACTTAGCAATGTACCATACTTCATCAGCAGATATCTACATCAGTACCCCTTCTCTCCAGTTCTCGTTACAGACATTTTGACTGTAACGAGAACTGGGATTTCCTCGTTGAAGATACACCACCTGTAACGAGATTCGACGTCGGCGCGCATGAAGAAATTGCGCTTATCCACCCACAAGGATCTATCACAGGGACCAACAAGCATCATGGATCACCAACAAGCGTCATGGACCACCGGTTGCTACCACACCTACCAGGAAAAAAACGGACGATTCGACAAGCGGATGCACCATCTGGATACACGACAGGACCCACACCACCAACTATATTACTTCTGTATTTTAAAATATGTGGTACTGATACACCGGCTCATTAACACCGAAAGGCTCCCGAGCCAACCAAATAAAGACGAAGGAAAAAAAAATTAATGGTTGTGTACAAGACACGACCACGATGACATTAAAAATGCAGCCAGTTTTATGAGCAAGCAATATTATTCGCGGCCAAATTAAAACCCTTTAATGCCATCGACTGTTTCAGAACTACACACAGGCATGCTATTCTTCATTACAGATAATAGTTGAATTTTTAAATTAAAATCGATAATCTGTAGTGTGACAAATTCAAGTTTTAAAACAGTTTTATTCAAATCCTTAAATTAATGATGCTCACAAACAAAATCTTACATCTTTCTTTAAATACCTGCTATCAAATTAAATGTTTGCAAGGACGATAGAAAAATAACTGTTCATAATTCAAACTATTCGTAAACGAAAAAAGTTTAGCATATGTATCTTTATATATTCGGTGGTTTAATTGACATTAACTCTGAAATGCTCTGTATTTGGAGTGCATTGGTGGAATCCTGAAAAGGACTATTTATGGAATCCACAAACACGCGTGCTATGGAATGAAAAGTACTAAACTAACTAAGGGCTTTTGGTTTAACAAAAATAACATGCAGAATGGAACAATTAGTCAGCTGCAATACAAAGTCTGCCTTCTCACGCTACTTACATCAGATAAATATTTCGAAATAAAAAGAAACAATCTAATATGAAATACTGATAGCTTGAAACGTGACATCGGCTTTTATCACTTTCGCACTGATGATGAAAGGACTACCTTCATGCAGAATAACGAAAAAATATTTGTGGATTTTTCACATCCTCCGATTTCTATAATATTGCAGACTTTTGGATTTGGTTTGATTTTCGCCAATTTCAGCATGGCAATATACTTTTAAATAAGTGTACATTTTTGTATTGTTTCGGAAGGATAATTTTAAACATATCACAGATTGTTGTAAATTTCAAGTAACGAATATAAACGGCGGAATTAGGTTATCGTTGTCATTGTCAAGAATTTTTCAAATTTGTTCTTCATTGTTGGTTATAGCCCTTAAAAGGGCTTTTAATTTACAAAAATAACAACGGTTTGCCGTCTCTTCCAGCCGCGCGCTACTTACATCGGATAAATAATTAAAATTAGAAAGAAACAAACAACCTTCCCCTTCAACAGGTAATTTGAAATACTGATAGTTTGAACCGTGACATCCGCTTTTATCACTTCCGCATTGTTGATGGAAGGACTGCCTTCATGCAGAATAACGAACAAAAATTTGCGGATTCTTTTTGGTACGCCTTTCGCTAGTTGGCAGTGTTGCCACATCCTCCAATTTTCTGAAACATTGCAGAATTTTGGATTATGTTTCCGAAAGATTATTTTTAATAAATCACAGGTTTTCACCAATTTCAGCCTGGAAATGTACTTTAAGTAGCTGCATATTTTTGTATTGTTTCGGAAGGATAAATTTAAACAAATAACAGATTGTTGCAAATATCAGATTGCTTGCGCGTATGCAAGCAACAAATCACGAATATAAACTGCACAATTGGATTATCGCTGTCAATGATTGAAAATATTCAAATTTGTTCTTCATTGTTTGTTATACAATAACATGCAGAAGGGGACAATTAGTCAGCTTCAACTGAGGTTTTTTAACTCTTCCAGCCGCGCGCTATTTACATCGGATCACCCCCAGCGGTAGCAGTGATCAAATGCAGCAATCATCGCAGCGCATTCTCAACATGCATGATTACTACTACTGTTCTTTACGGCCCGACGTTCGACGGGAGAATGAAGTCACTCAAGATATGATATTCTTTAAATAGTCGAGGATGACGTCATTCATAGAAGCGTAGTGTGCTGGTTGCTCAAATCTGTCGTACGAGACGCTCTAGGCACGATGTTATTTGTCTGGCAAAAGAGCAACAACTGATTCAAACAGGCACACGGCACATTTATTTATAACTTTTCGTGTTAGTTTGAATCACTAAGCTGCTCCCTATTGACGGCGCTGCCGGGGATAGATTGACTGATGTATGGGAGTTTTGACGTTTTCGAGATCTGTTCATTTTTGCTTGTTTTTCAATAGTGTACTACTGAAATACAAAAACACTATAGCAATAAAACATAATTTCAGTTAATTCCGAATTGTTTGGTGATAACCAGACGGAAATCCGTTCATAAATAACAAAGTTATTAGCGTTCAAAATAGTGACGCAAAAACGTGGCATCGTTTTATTTTAGATTTTAGAGTGACACCCTGCCCCAGATAGTGCAGTAAGACATTTTCAATGTCAAAAACAATTTCCCCTTCAATCTAAATCTCATTACCAAAAAGTTGAAAACATTTCCATTTTAAGGCATCAGCGGACTCCCCTGCGCACTGTAAATGTACAAAAGAATTGATTTTCAACGGCCAACAATTTCCCCTTCAATATAAAACTCATTACTAAAAGTTGAAAATATTTCCATTTTGACGCATCAGCGCATTGTAAATATACAAAACTATAGATTTTCAATGGCCAACAACTGTCCCTTCAACGATACTATGTGACCGCTAATATTTTGCTTGCAGTCCTTTCCTATAGCAAGTGAAAAAAGAACTGCCGCACATTCCAATCTTGCAAATATAAGCCATGAATGTCGTTCACTACGTTCATTTTGAACCGCTGCTATGAAATTCATTTGTAACAGTTCCAACGCAACGGATGATGAAAGTTAGACACACGGGCCATTCACATGCATTCGCAACTGCTACCGAACGAAACCAAACGACGGCACCAAGCCGAATAACCGAACCTTCACGAACATGTAACAGGCACGCTCAAAAGCACGAACGTTTTTTGCTTTTCTCTCGTCCGTTTACCTGCATAACAGCTACTGTTTCGACGTTATTTTGGTTAAAATATTTGCCAAAAATTTGCACCGAAATCGTTTTAGTTGTCATGTCGGTTTGTCGGTGATTTACCCCCGCACAAATGCGTTTTGCCTTGACCATTTTCCAAAGTGTAATTTATAATGATCTTGAAACATTGCATATCTTACATGTTTTTGAACATTTTGCAAAGTGTATAATTGCGATTACAGGGGAAAATGTTGGTTAAATGATATTTATTTAATTCTCCTAATTAATGCTCTACAACTAAGCTATTATCCCATTTCCTTAGACGCGTCTACCCCATCTTTTCGTAAAAAATAATATGCTCAATCCTTAACCAAGCAGGTTTCTTAGAGAAGAATTTTCTCAATAACCTTGCAATTGTCATGTATGATAATCGACAACGAATGTAGTACCAGGGCATTACTTTTAATGGAGCTTTTCATTTGTTGAGCCGCGATATATGCAAACAAAATACGTAAAATGCCAATTGCGTCATCTAGCCGCACATAAACTAAACTGAAACATCGATGATTCGTAAAACTTTTTCCCAGGTTGCCTCAGAACGCGTGCCGTGGTGAATTTATTAGGTTCTCTCGCACCAAAAGAAAGAGCTTTCTGTTTTTTTTTTTTCTGTGGTGTGTCATCAATTCATCATTGTATCTTCCGTGTGTATTACTTACGTATTACCTACCATCTACCACCGAAGAATGCGAGCTGACATGAAACGCAGCAGCAGCGCTGCTACGCTTACACTGTCACAACACAAACTAACGATTTTTATCTTATGTTCCCTTTTTATACCTGTTGCTGTTCACTCCATGAAGAACAACGGCAGTCCTAACAACGCTCGCTGTTTGATCGAATTGTACCGACCAATCATGGATCAGATAATTACTACTTTCATAAAAATCCATTATTTCCGTTATTTTTTAGTAATTGTACATTCTAGGGAATTGGATACAAAATTGTTGTACATATTTCCGATCAGATAGAGGAATAAGGTTAATTTTTCATTCAGTACAACGGTAGATATTCACGTTCAAAAGCTCGGTTAAAATTCCGGCTCCTATATTGAAACGTTAGAAGTATTCTACTTCAAAATCGTATAACGGTATCGTTCGCTCTATATTGTAAATATGTGAATTGAAGCTACATTAATTGAAATAATAACAATCACCCTTCGATCTTTGTCACACACGTCCACAATCAACTAGGCTCATCATTTGTATACTTTCTTTCTTCAAATTGATGTGCTTGGTGTGTTTCAAAGAACCTGAATAATTCAAATACATATTAATTTTTTTTCTGTTTGCTTTCTTCCATTTCTGGATAGCCAGTTTATAAAGAAGAAAATAAGTGATTTTGAATTTCAAATCTTTTCCTAATATACTTGTGATAACATTATTTGTTACTTATATATATATATATATATATATATATATATATATATATATATATATATATATATATATATATATATATATATATATATATATATTTATATATATATTTATATATATATTTATATATATATATATATATATATATATATATATATATATATATATATATATATATATATATATATATATATATATATATATATATATATATATATATATATATATATATATATGATGAAATATTATTATTAAAGTTAAGAGCATCACCGTGAATATAACCAAACATACACTTCTTTAAAATGGCCTGGAAATTGAACGGGGAGCTTACCCGATGAGAAGGGAATAATACAAATATAACTCATGAATTTAAAATTCGCGCGGAGTCGATCATTCCTAAGCAGGGAGTGGCATCCCTATGTTGTCAACGTCTGTAGACAGTACACACTTAGAAAAAGTGAAAATTACATATGGCATTAACAATATTGCGACATATTGGACTATTTCATAATAGAATTTTACATGTTTTGACATGTAAAAAAATATTGTGTTTCTTTTGATGTAAAACTCAGCTCAAGAAACTGGAAAATTGTGAGCGACACATATTTTTATTTGTTCTTGAATGTAACTTCAAGTGAATTAAGATGCTCTTTTTATGTTACATCTTGCGAGATGTAAATATTTTTAAGTGTTAACATATGGTGGGCCCGGCCGCTTCTAAGCTCATGCCTCCTATGCTTTTGCATTGGGTTGTTTTAATTTTAACAAAGGAAGATGTTGACTTGAAAAAAATGGCAGGGGGCTGTTACTATCCTAATTGCGTGAAGTTGGTTACACTTGAATACAGAAATCGAAGTGCTACATTCAAAATGAAATGTCATACAATCTTGTGGATAATTCTGTATCATTTGACTATTGATCGTCGAGTGAAACAAAGAAGTTATGCGAAATTCAATTTGTTTATTTTAAAAAAGGCGAAAGCGATGGATTCGACTGTTTTACCAGTGAAAACTCGTAAAGCCGATGAAAAACAAAGACAAATTAGTTTTATTGGTTATTATCACATTGAATTGTGGGAGCCAAATTACCATCAAACAGACAAGTTTTGGAAGTTTTTTTATACACAGATTGGAAATCCTTGAAACTCATCTAGGACACACCATCAACCGAATTTGCGTTGATAATGCTGCCACTCTTGCAGCAAATTCCAAGCTGAAAGTCTCTACAGTGACACAATCTCATATTCGTACACCTCTAGTGTAGGGGAACTGGGGGTAAGCCCGACACCCTGGATAAGCCCGACACCCTGGGTAAGCTCGACACCCCACAACTTTTCCCAGATATCAAATTTTAAATCATACAATAATGACAGGATATTATTAGTACGATTATTTTAGGCATTTCGATACACATCGATGTCATATGAATTCATTAAACTAGGGTTACCAACCGTCCTTATTTTAAAGGACCTGTCCTTATTTTCGAGGTTTTTGGAAAGCGTCCATATTTTATTTCAAATGTCCTTATTTTTAGTCTCAAACCCTGGCCTATACAGGGTGGTACAACATGATGGTTTTTAACAGGGCATGTCATGTTATTGTTGTTTAGTATTGTTTGCCACCACAGTATGCTCACCATTTTCAAATTATTCAACTATATTTCGAAAATCAGCGATCTGCAAGAATACAACCAAAGGGTAAAATTTGCAGTTTTAGTTATTGAATGATTAGCGAACAAATCGACCACATCCAGCACGCATTGCAGAAAACATAGCGGCGATGACAGTCCCAAGCATTGGAAACCAACATTACTCGACTAATTGGCCAGATACCACTTGAAATACTCGAATCCGTCATCAAAAATTGGACTAGTCGAATGGGTTACCTCAAGCGCCAACACGGTCAACATTTAAAAGAAATTGTTTTCAAACAATAAATGGGAAAAATTGTTCTTTCGATTGACAAATAAACATTTCGCGATTTACTCCATTTTTTAAATTTTTGCGAGATGAAAAAAACGTCATGCTGAATCACCCTGTATTAAATTATTCAGATCAACTTTATTCCAAGAAAATCAATTTCAATTGTCAATTTCAAATACTTCCAGCGATTGTTTTTGTTAATGCATACTCTCTGCGACTCATTCCAACCAAAAGTTCTTTTACTCAGAAGTAACCAAAATTTGTTGGATAGCTCTATATGAGGTTGGATAGCTAAGTTTTGGCCAAATATTGGCACTACACCATTCCAATTTGTCTCGATCAAGATTCAACGTCCCAGTTCAACTGCTGGAAAATAAGCCAGAATCCCGATTTTTTCAGAATTCTGAAGCAAGTGACAACTGATTCAGGTTCCAATTCCGAATAGATTTGGCAGGGATGTGCTTAATTTGCTCTCAGTCCATTTGGTAACCCTAATTAAAAGTCAACTAAATAAACGAAAAAAGCGAAAGCAAAGTTGTTGCGCTTTTGGATGTTATTTTTAGTTGATACATTTTAAGACGGCGCCGATGATTGGGTGGTAAGCGTGACCGCCACCCACCCCAGTTGGTCTGGGTTCAATCCCAGTCGAGGTTGTTGAGATTTTTCAGAGGTGAGAAAAATCTGAGGTCACGCCTTCCTTCGGAAGGGAAGTAAAGCCGTTGGTCCCCGGTCCATGAGTTGATGGGTCGATATCCAGTCCAGATAGTGGGAGAGTCACCTTTCTGGCGTCGGTGTTTGGCCTCGTAGCGGAAATAGGCCGACGGAAAATAAATAGAATTGGAAGTAGAAGAAGATACATTTAAAGGTTTTAATAACACAAAAGCTTCAAAAATAACCAGTTTTTGTGTCACACATTCTATTCTACTCTCCATATCGTTATTTGTGTGTATTGAAGATAAGTTTGAGTATTTCAATACTGTTAATTGAGCTTTTAACAAAAATGTGCGGTGTTGGGGTAAGAGCGACAGTTTTTGGGTGGGGTAAGACCGACACGGTGTTTAGATGAATGGGTTCGTTTTTGATTCGATACAAACCCAGTCGTTTGTTGTGTTCAATTATACTATAATTACGCCATGTTAATAATTGAAATACACGGAAACTATGTTTTTTTTGCATTTATTTATCAGTATTATCTCAAGCCGACCAAAAAATATTAGGGATTAAATTGAACGTGATTTATAGTTATATTACAAAAAGAAATGAAAAGTATAATCTAATATGAGATTTGATGAAAAAATTGCATTGACCGTCGGATTATTGATCAACAGTGCTCCGAAAAATCACAACACGAACCGGATAGCTTACTACGAAGCATGCGTCACTTTTAAGTGAATGAGTCCTAGTAACAGCGTATATAATCTGCTTGCAAAACAGCTCTTTTTCGTTATGATGGCTATACAAGTGGCAATAAAGCTCGAAAGAATTACTTGAGAAAACCCGTACCATAATATAAACCATGCGTTAACCTAGGGTTACCAACCGTCCTTATTTTAAAGGACATATCCTTATTTTCGAGGTTTTTGGAAAGCGTCCTTATTTTACTTCAAATGTCCTTATTTTAGTCTCAAACCTTGGCATATACGGAGTGGTTCAACATGATGGTTATTAACAGGGCATGTCATGTTATTGTAGTTTTGTATTGTTTGCCACCACAGTATGCTCACCATTATCAAATTATTCAACTATATTTCGAAAATCAGCGATCTTGAGAGAAATGTGTTTCGTGCACTCCGATCATAATATGGTCGACATAATTGGCCAACTGACTCCACTATTCGCCATACAATCAAAGAGTAAAAGTTGCAGTTCTCGTTATTGGATGATTAGCGAACAAATCGACCACAGCCAGCATGCATTGAAGAAAACATAGCGGCGGTAACATTCCCATTGAAAACCAACATTACTCGACTAATTTGCCAGATACTACTTGAAAAACTCGAATCCGTCATCAAAAATTGGACCAGTCGAATGAATTACCTCAAGCGCCAACATGGTCAACATTTAAAAGAAATTGTTTTCAAACAATAAATGGCAAAAAATGTTCTTTCGATTTGACAAACATTTCGCGATTTACTCCATTTTTAAAATTTTTGCGAGATCACAAAAACGTCATGATGTAAAAGTAACCCTGTATTAAATTATTCAGATCAACTTTATTCCAAGAGAATCAATTTCAATTGTCAATTTCAAATACTTCCAGCGATTATTTTTGTTAATGCATACTCTCAGCGACTCATTCCAACCAAAGTTCTTTTACCCAGAAGTAACCAAAATTTGTTGGATAACTCGATATGAGGTTTGGCCAAAGTGGTTATCTTCGTATTGGCACTACACCATTCCAATTTGTCTCGATCAAGATTCAACGTCACAGTTCAACTGCTGGAAAATAAACCAGAATCCCGACTTTTTCAGAACTCTGGCTCAAGTGACAACTGATTTAGGCTCCAATTCCGCATAGATTTGGAAGGGATGTCCTTAATTTTCTCTCAGTTCATTTGGTAACCCTAGTTAACCATTATTTATTCATAACACCACGCATTCGAATGTGCTTCCTCTTGCTACGCGATGAAACTACAGAAAGCATGCGTTTGCATCACACATACTCATATACACATAATTGCACTTTATCGCACATACAAAATACATTATATATATTATTATATTATATTTTGTTAAGGTTGGACAGAGAATGCGCAAAATTCGCAAACGAAAAAAGCAGTTTTTTCCACACCGTATGTCAGATCTTCATAAAAATCAATCAGCGTATGTAGAATGTTGTTACAGTACTGCTGATTTATTTTTATGAAGATCTGACATACGTTGTGGAAAAAAAACTGCTTTTTTCGTTTGCGAATTTTAGACTTTCTCTGTCCAACCTTAAGAACCACCTAAACAAGGATTATGCACAGAATATACAATTTTAGGAGCTTTGTGGAATTTTAGAAAAAACTTTGCGCTTAAGGTGTCGGACTTGCCCCGCGGTCCCCTATATGTTTAATATTGTTTCATAAATGTTTGCGTTATTTAATATAGGAATTGTTTTGTAAATGTGGTAGTAGAATCACAGACTAACAGACATAACACTATGAGGGAATTCCTTCAAAAAACATCGATCCGACAATTTTCCCAGAACACTAGCTCCACCTTTTATTCACAGTCCCAATCACTCATTTACTGGTGGGTTACCCCTCAGGTTTGGGAACAATTTTTCACTAGTGGTCTATCCCCCATATGCTTGTTCATATGTCAATGGCGCCATAATTTTAAATGTGGCCACAGTCCCAACTACAAATATATTTAAAATGACCGTTAAAGCGGGCGAAGCTTTGTTTTTGAGTGTTATGTCTGTTAGTTTGTGGTAGAATCATCATCTGTCATTTTCTTATCATTTGTAATCTAAAGTGTACAAGTTTCCGTACACTACACATAAAAATCATTACTTGGTGTGAAATGGCACAATTTCATATTCATACGCTTTTGAAAAGTCAATTAATTTGTCAATTTTAAGACCTGTTATTTCTTTATTTTTTTGTTTTACTCAGAAAAATAGATTTTATGACTACAGAAAAGTGTTCATTGGCACAGTTCCCTCTACACTAGTTTAAGAAATTCCCTCAAATTAACGTAATGGTTAAAAAAAGTAAACTAGCTGCCATTATGGGACGAAAACTAATTATTACTCACCAAAATGAAGGTAAATCACTTCATGAAATCTTTGAAATTGTTCAAAGGTTGCATCCAACTATTTAAAATGTCGTGATGTGGCGAAACGTAGAGCAGATATTGCGAAAAACTTGAACTGTAAACAACTTACGATGAGGGATAAACGATTTTTAATTAGAAAAAATTGGGAAAATCGAGTAATTAATGTTATATGCATGGTAAATAAATTGAATCATTGCATTTAAGTATAGGACTGCTCTGGTTCGGCTCGTAATGTATGGAGAACGGACAATTACAATACCTGTGCTCTGAGCAAGAAGTTGTCCATCAACGATAAGAACAAATAATTGATTTTTTTTATTTACTAAACAACATTGAAACATTTAATCTGAATATTGGAAAGATTGTAAATTTTGTCTACTAGTCCAAACTCAACATCTTTGACTCAAATGGCTGTTGTTTCGAGTGGATAAAATCGAACTCAGACCTGGACGTAGACTTTTTGCCTTTCTCAATAGAAAGGTATTGCAATTGCTCTGAAAACCGACTTTTTAACGGAGGCCCGGAGGGCCGAGTGACATATACCATTCAGTTCGTCGAGTTCGGCAAATGTCTGTGTGTGTATGTATGTATGTGTGTGTATGTGTGTGTATGTGACCAAAAATGTCACTCATTTTTCTCAGAGATGGCTGAACCGATTTTGACAAACTTAGTCTCAAATAAAAGGTGCAACGTTCCCATAGGCTGCTATTGAATTTCTAATGGATCCGACTTCCGGTTCCGGAATTACAGGGTGATAAGTACGAACACGCAGAAAATGTCGATTTTAATAAATTCTGCAATGAATGTATAAAGGTGAAAATTTTTCCAAAATATGACCACAACTGCTTCGATTTGTAGTATTAGGTCACTAACATCCATTCAAAGTCTATTTGGCCACATTGGCCACCATCCTCGGTTCCGGAAGCCCCGGAGGAAGTATTTAAATTCAGAATAACAGTCACATCGGTTTCTCGGAGATGGCTAGACCGATTCGACTAAACTTGGCCTCAAATGAAAGGTATTGCGTCCCCGTAAATGGCTATTTAATTTCATCCCGATCCGACTTCCGGTTCCGGAGTTACAGGTTGTGGCGTGCGATCACATAGCAAATTGTGATTCAAACCGATACTCCGATGAAAGCAAAAAAGGTAAAAATTTCGCTAAAATGTCTCTCAAACAACTTCAATTTGCTTCTAGGTCACTGACGGCCAACCAAACTTTCGTTGACTACATTGACCACCATAGACGGTTCCGGAAGTGCCCGGGAAAAGCGGCCATCTTTCAAAATTTACGAACTCGCATCAGTTTCCCGGAAATGGTTAGGCCGATTTTCACAAACTTAGTCCCAAATGATAGCTATAATATCCCCACAGATGTTTTTAAAATTTCGTACGGATCGCTTATATGGGTCCGGAAATATAGACTAAATCGTCCGGTCACATATCGTCGCTGTTGTGCTATCTTATGACAAGCGCCATTTTGCACATTTCGAGAAAAACGATTTTTAAAGTTTGAGATTCAGTATCTTGAATCTTATAAATTATATAAACAATTCAAAGAAGACAATTGATGCTTTGATCTATTCTGTATTAATATCTCAAATATTTCGAAGATCGGTTGACTATGTTGTGAGTTTTTACTATAAATGTAAACAAAAGTTGCACTCACACGTGTCATAGGTGTGTATTGATGACAAAATTTGTATGCCGTGTCATATTCGTACATGGAAAATTTTCCATAGAAAAAAATCATCAATTATTAACTTTTATTCATATCTTTGGCTTCATTTGGTCTATAAACAAACGGTGAGATGCATTTTGAAGGAAATGAGTCAGGGAATCTAGAAAAAAATAGTTATTTTTGGTTTCAGTGTTGCCAAATATGCTATATTTCCAGTTTAAAACTAAAAATGCATTTTTCTCACAATTCGAGCATTTATGTTTTGAAAATGATTATACCATTGTGTTTCTCAGATAGTTTTACATATAAAAACATTTTATACATCAAGATAATTTGAGCCAATCCTCAGACACAGTCATTTGAAGCAAAAAATTAAAAATTTCTCAGCACGTTTCTCGCTATATCTCAGTAACCAAGCAGAATGTCAAAATTCTGTAAACGCCACTTTGTAGAGATTTTTTAGACAAGTAATGTGGCATATCTAACTCAATTTACCCCAAAATGGCGTTTGTCATAAGATAGCACAACAGCGACGATATGAAATTCCCATATAAGCCGGAACTCAATTTTTTTTTCAAAGGGGGGACCCCATGAAATTTCACAAATCGAATTCGTATTTTTGATGCCAAACATCTTTAAAATGCATGAAACGTCGAGATTTTATGTTATCTCGAAATTTTTTTTTATAAAGATCGACTTTTTGGGACTTTGCCGATTTTACACCTTTTTTCAATTCAATATTACCGTGGCTGTTTTTTCTTTTTCAAAATTTTAGAACTCGAATAATGATTTATTTTCCTGTATATAGTTGTCATGTGATGTATAATAATAAAATGTAATATATGCATTTAAAAGCTTTTAATGAATATAAACAACGCACACATTCTCGTGATTCATGATTGAGAAAGGCACAATTGCACCGCTAGGTGGATTAAAATAGGTTTTTCTATGGGGCATTAGATGTCCACTAGAAATATGGTCTTCATTGATGGAATGATGGATCAGAATGTGTATTTTAATATGAATATCTTAAAATAAATTTTAAAGCAAAGCTTCCATAAAATGGTACTTTTACTAAGAAATGGTGGATATTGGAAATTCGATCAGGAGAACCTAAAGCATAAGGCGTGCAAAAAACGTTTAGAGTAAATTTATAATTGTTTAAATGTTATGGATTCTCCACTGCGGACCCCGTTTATCAACTGATTAGAAAAATAAATAAGAGTATTTGGATAAAAAGTGTAATTACAAACAAAAGCTAGCACATTGAATATATATTATAGAAATTTTAATCGATTTTTGAAAAAAATATGTGTATTGTACGAATATGAGATTGCGTGTATATTTGACTATCTTTAGAATTATGATTATTTTTGAAAAAATGAGCATTAGTAGTACAAACATAATTATTGTATCTTCCCTTTGCTGTCTAGTAAACTATTTCTACATATATAAAATGTCTCGTAAACTTATTTTTTACTAGTAAAATGCATATAAGCATTCCGCATAGCGGTGTACGAAAATGAGATTGTGTCACTGTAGTTCTCCGGGCCCTGATGATGTTTCCTCGAGTGCATCAGAGGGTTTCTTGAGCCACTACAGCGAGTCATCGTGCTATAACTCACTACTGGAACATTCGTTTCCTGTTGAAAAATAGCGCACATGTTCACAGTTCACAAAAAGTGAAGCAAATCGAACATTGATCATTATCGGAGGTTCTCGTGTTTAAGTGCCGTATCAAAACTATTCGAGCTGGTTGTTTTAGATCCTATTTTCTTTCGCTGCAAACACTATATGCAACAACACGGTTTTATGCCTTAATGATCTACAACGACCAACCTGCTGTCGTTCACAACATATGTACTCGATGGATTTTCTGACGGATTGTAAACCAATGCTATTTACATAGATCTATCGGCGGCCTTCGATAAAATAAACCATGATATCGTAATAGCGAAGCTGGGCAAACTCGGAATTTATGGACAACTCCTGCGCTGGTTTCGTTCCTACCTCGATGGAAGGCAATTCCAAATCAGCATTAAGGACTGTCTATCTGCACCATTCTTCACTACATCCGGCATCCCAGTTGTTTCCGAGCCTTTCAACGGAACATATCGTTACACTTCCCAGTGGTGTTCAGTGTGTAAGTTTCAGTGAGTGAAGGTCAGCCTTTGTTCGTTTGTAAGCTGCCGTTCTGCTAGTGCCGGTGGCAAGTCCAGTGTATTGTTTTCGCTGGTGCGGAACAATCGATGTTACTGCAGATAAGTTTTGTCTGTTTTTTCCTCTCGTTTGATTTCTTTCCTTTTCTCTTTTTTATTCTACCTTGTAATCTAATAATAAGACACATTCCCAGGATCTGACTGCTAACTACCCGGCTGTAGCTCAGATAACACGTGTTCGAGAAACAATACGTGTTCTAGTGAATGATCTCGGCCAGGCAAACTGGATTGCTTGCTGTGAGCGCTTTACGCGGGAATTTAAAGCGTACGTGTCTTGTATGGCCGTAGAAATCGATGGGGTTGTGTCAGAACCGGGCCTGAAGTACGAAGAACTGTTGGAGCACGAGGTTGGCTGCTTTAAGGACCCCTCACTCCAACAGATTAAGATCTTAGAATGCAAACAATTGTATACCGCAAACATGGAGGGAGGTAAGACCAGAGTTGCACAAAATCATGACTATCACTTTTTCTTCAAAATGTACGCAACGCTTCGGTCGCAAATCAAAATGATCGTCTTTTTCAGTTGAGAGAACTTGAGCAACCGAAACTGAGCATAGTGAGTACCAACAACCCTGACGAGGGAGAGTGAGAAAAAAAAATGACGGGACGCAGAGAGCCGAGTCAAGTGACAACACAATTTCTTTTTCCTTTTAGTCTACCACGCAAATTATACAAACTTAGTTTTTATTCACTAAATAATCACCATATACGATTTAATCACTAGCCAGTGTTTATTGACCTTTCGCACTTGCCATAAATTCGATAGAAGTCAGTAACATATTGATAGTAAAACTTGAAAGATACTTATAGCTTATATGCTCCTGAATTGGTAGTAATGCATGTTGTTTTTCGACCTGATTTACTGCAAAAATATTTATCAACAGACAGAGCATATTTTTAACTAGCCGAACACATCAACATGATCAAAACACAACATATATTTCTTTTGATTTCCTTGCATTTTAACCCTGCCTGCTGTGATTGGCTGCTCTAGACTGCGAATAAACTGAAGTTAGTTTTGTGTTATTAGGGAATCCACATAATGAATATTATATTATTCAATATGACATTACATGAGCAATTTACGTAGCATGCAACTCTTATCAAACGGTGACGGAAAATGAAAGACAATATTTCTCAAACAATTTTCGGTTAGCAACCCAACCAATTGTTTAATAGGTAATGTATTTGAACTGTAATATTGAATTCAAGACTTGTATCGTACAGAATTTAAAATTTCCTTTTCTAGGCTTAATGACCAGTGTTACCACAATTAAATCTGTACCGGGGGTTCAAAAATCTTTTCTATCTCTACCATTATGTGGAAAATTCTGTACCGAATTCTGTACTAAATCATTAACAAGATTGTTTAAAAATCATATGATGTGCATATTTTTCATTTGAGCCGGCGAGCTGAAACTGACACTAAGATTCGATACGCGAGAAACCTGCTTGCAGCAAATCAAAGGGTTGATGTCTGAATGAGGGCCGAGCAGATCTCGGTGAATTGTCTGCTTTTAATCTGCGGGAAGCTTTATTTGATTCCCGACTTCTCGCATCCCAGTGTTCAGCGACAGCTCCAGCTCAACTTCTCGATGTCACTTTGTCGGCGGCCCAACTCAATATTTGCCGACTATTTAATGCGTTTGCAGTGTTTAATATTTTACGCTGCTGTCACATAAAAAATTCTGCACCGATCTAAACTTTTTGACAAAAATCTGTAATCCTTACCGTACAGAATCTGTACCAAAAATGTTTAAAAAATCTGTACCTTTTTAGATAAATCTGTACTTGTGGTATCACTGTTAATGATAATAATTTTCAAAACTGATTGTCATCAAGAGGCATCAGAAAACTGAGTGAACAAAAGAGTGAAAAGACAGAACATTTTTTTCGCAAAGGCACTCACGTAGTATGACTGACACTATATGTTGCTGTCACAGTGTGAGAACTTATACGGTAAGTGAGTCGAAGATGAGTACTTGCGGCCTAAAGAATGCTTCGCTATCTGTCCTGTCTGAAAATCCATTTGCTGGTTTGGCTAGCGTTGAACAACAATCTGACGATCTTCAAAAGGGAACATCTCTCGTTAACCCGGGGGAGTCCAGGAAGAGGAGAACTCTAGCCTCCCCTAGACTACCTCGTAAGGGTTCTCCTCTGAGAGTGCGCCAACAACATCTAGTAAATCCAAGGGGCCGTACACAAATGACGTAGCTTTTTTTCGGCGATTTTTGACCCCTCCCTCCCCCCACGTAGCATTTGGTCACAAAATTCTAACCTCCCCCTCGTAAAAAACGTAGCATTTACCTACCCCCTCCCCATCATCCCATGCAAAGCGCCCGAGAGATGAAAAAAAATTACATATGTTTTTCAATTATTTTAAATACCTACATGTCCTTTCAAAATGTTTGACGACTTTTATCAACATTTTCATTATAACAGCAAATTGCGTGTAAAATAAGCCCATTTCATGACAAATATAGTGTTGATAGTTTTGTTTTGAATTTTATAAGTCAAAGGGAGCATGAAGAGAAGTTCTCTCAGTTCACAATCGTGCAGCCGCCAATGATTACTACTAAACTACTAAATTTTGATTGGTTGAATCCGAAGTGAAAATTTAATTCAGCTTTCAAACTATGTCTACTAATTAGCAACATTAGCTAACTAATGTAGCTAGTTAAATCCGCATACAAAATCTTTTTGTATTTTCGCGAACTTGCAATTCCGCGAATCGTAAAATTTACCTCATGAAAAACCGCATCAAAAGTAACTTGTTTGAATTTAAATTTATTTCTCTTGGGAATGGATGATCATTAAATTGTTTTCTCTAAACAATGGGTTTTAAACTTAATGCTACGTCGCACAACTTCTGACCCTACCCTCCCCCTCGTCACACTTCATCACAAATTTGGCATACCCTCCCTACCCCCCAAAATGCTACGTCATTTATGCATGGCCCCCAATGGAAGTGCTACCAAAAATCCGAAGCAAGTTGCTCCAGGGCTTGGAAATATTAATTCTAACAAGGAGTATCCACCACTTCCAGGGACACCAGAAACCCCAAGTGTCCCTCTTTTTTAAACAGACACTCAGTCCAGTAATGGACTAATGGAATTTTCTGACATCGTGGACATAATTTTCACAGATTGCAATATTACTGATCCTCTTACAAGCCTTCTGATACGTTTTCTCCCTATAGTGCAAACATTTTTGAAGCAGTTGACTAAATTGCCCCTCTTTGCAGCGAAAGTATCCTTCGATGGCTAAGTCATCCAACGAGGTCACCGATTCGATCACTGTTCTGCAGTGGAAAAGCAGAAGTATCCTCCTGAAAATCGATTCCTTTAATTTTTTCCTAAATAGTTTAAAATGTGGTGCTTTCGCATTATGTGAAACTTGGTTAACTTCCGATATAAATCTCAACTTCCAGGCCTTTTATACAATTCGTCTGGGTCGAGAAAACCCCAATGGAGGAGTACTTTTGTGGATTAAAAAGTGCTATTCTTTCAACCGAATTAACCTCCCTTCGACACCATTGAAATTGTCGCTTGTCAAGTTTTTATCAAAGGCAAAGACCTTTGCATTGCTTCCATCTACATTCCTCCTAGAGCTTCGGTAGGGCACCCAACGCTTTGTAATATCACGGAATTCTTACCGGCACCGCGGCTAGTTCTAGGAGACTTTAACTCGCACGGTACGGTATGGGGTTGTCTTCACGATGATAATAGATCAACATTAATCCAAGATCTTTGCGACAATTTCAATATGACCATCTTAAAAATGTACCGCGCCGCGTCTCCTCACGATACCGCGAACGAAACACCGTTTTCGATGGTGGAATTCTCACTTGCTCTCTTGTCATGCAACAATAACGCC